>NC_048566.1:62994961-63319961 GCF_013265735.2 Oncorhynchus mykiss
TATTTTATATTTGAAATTCTTCAAATAGCCACCCTTTGCCTTGATGACAGCTTTGCACACTCTTAGCATTCCCTCAACCAGCTGTGGTTTTAGGGGCTGAGTGAGGCTGTGGTAAGGGACATATTTTGCAAAAAGTTAGATTGTTTGTTGTTGTTGCAGTTTAAGCTAATTTTGCACACTTGGGGCATAGAGGCTTTTTGTTGTTCCAACTTTAAAGCAAAAATCCTGCTTATTGTACACATTTTGCCATGAGGCAGAGAAACATCATTTCAGTTTTAAATCTTGAATTAAAGTGCATTTATGTGCCAACATTTTTGAATACAAGAAGTATGGAGTTAAATGTATGGATACCAATATCCCCGTGAGCCTCCCAGACCCATGGTGCCCAGGGTTAAGAACATACAGGGCTGATTTGTTGACCGGTAGGTAAGAAAAGAGAGCAGTCGGACAAGAACAGAGGTGTGGGTGACAGGATCGTGTTGACCTCCTCCTGCCTGCTCTGTGGTCTCATGGAGAAATAATTAGAGAAGCCAGGCCACAGTGACAGACAACCTCTCCTTTAGTTACTGGGAACCAGAACATATTTCTTACAGCCATTACAATAACTATAAGTAGTGATTTACACTCGTACCCGTATACGGGTTGAAAATGGCATATTTGGGAACTGATAAACGCCTAAACTGGAACGTAGTGGCTGTACAGTAACATGCTCTGCTCTGCGCTTCACAGCTCTGTATGGGTTTTGACTGACAGCTGTTCTGAACTTCGGAAGAAGTTGTCCCCCATCACTCCTGACATATTTGGCAACTCTTGAAAATGTTTTGTTGTCTGAGTGACAGAAATGCTGTAAATTAAGATGTATTTTCAGATGTATTTTCAAAGATAATAAATAGTTTTGATGTCATACAAGCAAGCCAAACACGCATTTCACATTTCCATATTATAAAACTTGTGTCATATACTGATTTATGATCACCGTATTTTATGTAGTTCCAAGATGACATGGTGTCATACCCTGGGTTGTTCTGAACAGAGTGAGCCTGTGTTTGTCTATTGTGCAGAACATTTGCCAAAGCACATGCACCTAAATGCACTCAGGACCACTTTCTATGCGCACCAAAATAATAATCAGTTGTGCTGAATTGCATTGTAAAAGACTAAAACTGTAATATCATATATAGTGGGGCAAAAAAGTATTTAGTCAGCCACCAATTGTGCAAGTTCTCCCACTTAAAAAGATGAGAGAGGCCTGTAATTTTCATCATAGGTACACTTCAACCATGACAGACAAAATGAGAAGAAAAAAAATCCAGAAAATCACATTGTAGGATTTTTTATTAATTTATTTGCAAATTATGGTGGAAAATAAGTATTTGGTCACCTACAAACAAGCAAGATTTCTGGCTCTCACAGACCTGTAACTTCTTCTTTAAGAGGCTCCTCTGTCCTCCACTCGTTACCTGTATTAATGGCACCTGTTTGAACTCATCATCAGTATAAAAGACACCTGTCCACAACCTCAAACAGTCACACTCCAAACTCCACTATGGCCAAGACCAAAGAGCTGTCAAAGGACACCAGAAACAAAATTGTAGACCTGCACCAGGCTGGGAAGACTGAATCTTCCATATGTAAGCAGCTTGGTTTGAAGAAATCAACTGTGGGAGCAATTATTAGGAAATGGAAGACATACAAGACCACTGATAATCTCCCTCGATCTGGGGCTCCACGCAAGATCTCACCCCGTGGGGTCAAAATGATCACAAGAACAGTGAGCAAAAATCCCAGAACCACACGGGGGGACCTAGTGAATGACATGCAGAGAGCTGGGACCAAAGTAACAAAGCCTACCATCAGTACACAACGCCTTGGGGCTGTTTTTCTGCAAAGGGACCAGGACGACTGATCCGTGTAAATGAAAGAATGAATGGGGCCATGTATCGTGAGATTTTGAGTGAAAACCTCCTTCCATCAGCAAGGGCATTGAAGATGAAACGTGGCTGGGTCTTTCAGCATGACAATGATCCCAAACACACCGCCCGGGCAACGAAGGAGTGGCTTCGTAAGAAGCATTTCAAGGTCCTGGAGTGGCCTAGCCAGTCTCCAGATCTCAACCGCATAGAAAATCTTTGGAGGGAGTTGAAAGTCCGTGTTGCCCAGCAACAACTCCAAAACATCACTGCTCTAGAGGAGATCTGCATGGAGGAATGGGACAAAATACCAGCAACAGTGTGTGAAAACCTTGTGAAGACTTACAGAAACGTTTGACCTCTGTCATTGCCAACAAAGGGTATATAACAAAGTATTGAGATAAACCTTTGTTATTGACCAAATACTTATTTTCCACCATAATTTTCCATTTTTAAATTCATTAAAAATCCTACAATGTGATTTTCTGGATTTTTTTTCTCATTTTGTCTGTCAGATGATGAAAAGTACAGGCCTCTTTCATCTTTTTATGTGGGAGAACTTGCACAATTGGTGGCTGACTAAATACTTTTTTACCCCACTGTAACAATAGAACAAGCTTTCAAATGATGTCCATCTGACTCAGATTGCGATTTCTAATGGAACAACAGTCACATTGTGATGGCGTTTGTGTTCCAAATAAAACTACAAGTGCGCTTGATCTAGTTCCTAGACGGCACAGTTAGGAGACCTCAAAAAAAGCACCTTATGTTTGAGGACTCTTCTTTAAGTCATAAAAGTGCATTGAAATGACTTAGGAACTGTGCACACTTTGGAGAGGTGTGTGGCCATTTGGAGACACTTGGAGACACCAGTTAGTCCTCAAAGTCTTGTCATTTTTTGTTTTAATGTTGCACCTACCCCACATTTTCCAGGAATATTCTCATCATGTTACTGAATGTATCCAGAGTATTTTCAGATTTCGTTATCAACAAATGCAGAGGAAAACACAGTAAATGTTAAATGTTTGGACTCTGTGTTGTGTCCGGTGAACTGTGGTGTCCTCGCCTTTGGTCTAATAATGGCATTTTCCAAATCCACTGTTATTTCTGGGGGAGATATATTTTTAGGGAACATTTGAAAGCCACTAATTCTGAATATTTCTAAATCAAAAATGTTAATGTCATTAATAAGGATATATGTCATGTTATATTCACAAAAGAATGTCATCTAGGGAAGCAGTCTAGCCTTTTAGCTACCGGTATGTTGAAGTGACCAGTAGAGGGTGAAAAGGAAGAGGTACTCACACCAAGAAGTGGTAGAGGAAGCATCTCAATCCAGTGGGTCTCTCTAAGAAGTTGTAGACATCCCCCTGCATGCTAGTCTTCGTAATGTAGGGGCTCTGGAAGTGCTTGGAGGAGAGCAGCCGGCTAGCTGGAGGAAGAGGAGGAGGGTTAGGGCCGCAGGTAGAGGGCCGGCTGTCGATCTGCAGCGCTGGGTCTTTTGTGTCCGTCTGCGGGCTGCAGGGAATGTCTGATCCATTATTCACCGCTGTGGGGTCCAGTTCCAGTGAAACAGGAGAGAAGCGTGTACTGTCAGCAGCAGCAGCACTGTCCATGGTGCCCAGGTCTGGGTTGGTGAGGCTGGTTGTGTCATGACCTTTTGGCTCTAAGGTCTTGGATCCTCCACCACTACCATCGCAGTCTATGTGCACGCGGTTCAGCAGCTGGAAGGGACTACCCCGCTTCTCACCCATACTGCCAAAGAGAACGTCCTGATCAGAGGAAGAGGAGGCTGGGTCAAAGCTCCGACCTGAGGTCCAGGTGGGAGGAGATAAACAGCTAACAACAAGGCACGTCCACCCCAGAGGCCTAAGCACTCTGTGTTAGGCTACATGTGTGACCAGACCTGCAGAAGAGAAGATGCTGACATCAGAGCGGTTAGATCTAATGGTCAGGGTGATCACAGTGACAGTTGAACCCTGTAACGTAGTACATACACTAACCCCGTTCCTGAGACTGTTGGCACTTTGCAGGCTTTGGTTCCAATTAAACCCTTAACACTAACTAATGAAATAATCATCAAGACCTGGATTAGATGAAACAGGGTGTTAGTGCTGGACTGAAACAAAAGCAGTCAGTCCCACCCTGTAGCTCTCCAGGACGAGGGTTGCTGACCAGAGTAGGGTAACAAGTGTTACCTTTCAGCCTACCACCAAAAATACTAGTTTCTGACTGCTTTAGTGACCATAATCTGTTCATCACATTTCAGACACGGGTCGGTTTCCTTAAGAAAAATATATTGACCTCTACTAGTTAGTGCACTTTACTTTTCTGTTGGATGATGCTAGAGAAGGAGAGGAAGTAAAAGGGGGTAGAGGAGCTTGGACATGATTGACTATGCCTAAGAGATGACATCTCTTACCTTGTATTCATCCTACATGGGCGTTGTTGCTTTTTGTAATTTACAATGGGAAACCAGACATTAACACTTCCAAGTCAATCTTAGAATGTTATTTTCTTGTCCAAAGGGCAGTGAAGTGAACCTATCTTTTTTATTTTTGTATTATTTTATTTCACCTTTATTTATTTATCACTGGAGTGATAAATGATCAGATGGTCATGTGCAGGTAGAGATACTGGTGTGCAAAAGAGCAGAAAAGTAAATAAATAAAAACAGTCTGGGGATGAGGTAGGTAAATTGGGTGGGCTATTTACGGATGGACTATGTACAGCTGCAGCGATCGGTTAGCTGCTAAGATAGCAGATGTATAAAGTTGGTGAGGGAGATAAAAGTCTCCAACTTCAACGATTTTTGCAATTCGTTCCAGTCACAGGCAGCAGAGAACTGGAAGGAAAGGCGGCCAAATGAGGTGTTGGCTTTAGGGATGATCAGTGAGATGTACACCTGCTGGAGCACGTGCTATGGGTGGGTGTTGCCATCGTGACCAGTGAACTGAGATAAGGTGGAGCTTTACCTAGCATGGACTTGTAGATGACCTGGAGCCAGTGGGTCTGGCGACGAATATGTAGCGAGGGCCAGCCGACTAGAGCATACAGGTCGCAGTGGTGGGTGGTATAAGGTGCTTTAGTAACAAAACGGATGGCACTGTGATAAACTGCATCCAATTTGCTGAATAGAGTATTGGAAGCTATTTTGTAGATGACATCGCCGAAGTCGAGGATCGGTAGGATAGTCAGTTTTACTATGGTAAGTTTGGCAGCGTGAGTGAAGGAGGCTTTGTTGCGAAATAGAAAGCCAACTCTATATTTGATTTTAGATTAGAGATGTTTGATATGAGTCTGGAAGGAGAGTTTACAGTCTAGCCAGACACCTAGGTACTTATAGATGTCCACATAATCTAGGTCGGAACCATCCAGGGTGGTGATGCTAGTCGGGCGTGCGGGTGCAGGCAGCGAGCGGTTGAAAAGCATGCATTTGGTTTTACTAGCGTTTAAGAGAAGTTGGAGGCCACAGAAGGAGTGTTGTGTGGCATTGAAGCTCATTTGGAGGTTAGATAGCACAGTGTCCAAGGAAGGGCCAGAAGTATACAGAATGGTGTCGTCTGCGTAGAGGTGGAACAGGGAATCGCTCGCAGCAAGAGCAACATCATTGATATATACAGCGAAAAGAGTCGGCCTGAGAATTGAACCCTGTGGCACCCCCATAGAGACTGCCAGAGGACCGGACAACATGCCCTCCGATTTGACACACTGAACTCTGTCTGCAAAGTAGTTGGTGAACCAGGCAAGGCAGTCATTAGAATAACCGAGGCTACTGAGTCTGCCGATAAGAATATGGTGATTAACAGAGTCGAAAGCCTTGGCCAGGTCGATGAAGACGGCTGCACAGTACTGTCTTTTATCGATGGCGGTTAGGATATCGTTTAGTACTGAGTGGCTGAGGTGCACCCGTGACCGGCTCGGAAAACAGATTGCACAGCGGAGAAGGTACGGTGGGATTCGAGATGGTCAGTGATCTGTTTGTTGACTTGGCTTTCTAAGACCTTAGATAGGCAGGGCAGGATGGATATAGGTCTGTAACAGTTTGGGTCCAGGGTTTCTCCCCCTTTGAAGAGGGGGATGACCGCGGTAGCTTTCCAGTCCTTGGGGATCTCAGACGATATGAAAGAGAGGTTGAACAGGCTGGTAATAGGGGTTGCGACAATGGCGGCGGATACTTTCAGAAATAGAGGGTCCAGATTGTCAAGCCCAGCTGATTTGTACGGGTCCAGGTTTTGCAGCTCTCTCAGAACATCTGCTATCTGGATTTGGGTAAAGGAGAAGCTGGGGAGGTTTGGGCGGGGGGGGGGGGGGGGGGGGGGGGGGGGAGGCTGTTGGCCGAGGTTGGAGTAGCCAGGAGGAAGGCATGGCCAGCCGTTGAGAAATGCTTGTTGAAGTTTTCGATTATCATGGATTTATCGGTGGTGACCGTGTTACCTAGCCTGAGTGCAGTGGGCAGCTGGGAGGAGGTGCTCTTGTTCTCCATGGACTTTACAGTGTCCCAGAACTTTTTGGAGCAAATTTCTGCTTGAAAAAGCTGGCCTTTGCTTTCCTGACTTACTGTGTGTATTGGTTCTTGACTTCCCTGAACAGTTGCATATCGCGGGGACTATTCGATGCTATTGCATCCGGCACAGGATGTTTTTCTGCTGGTCAAGGGCAGTCAGGTCTGGAGTGAACCAAGGGCTATATCTGTTCTTGGTTCTGCATTTTCTGAACGGAGCATGCTTATCTAAGATGGTGAGGAAATTACTTTTCAAGAATGACCAGGCATCCTCAACTGACGTGATGAGGTCAATATCCTTCCAGGATACCCGGGCCAGGTCGATTAGAAAGGCCTGCTCGCAGAAGTGTTTTAGGGAGCGTTTGACAGTGATTAGGGGTAGTCGTTTGACTGCGGACCCGTAGCGGATACAGGCAATGAGGCAGTGATCGCTGAGATCCTGATTGAAGACAACGGAGGTGTATTTGGAGGAACAGTTGGTCAGGATAACGTCTATGAGGGTGCCCTTGTTTACAGATTTAGGGTTGTACCTGGTGGGTTCCTTGATGATTTGTGTGAGATTGAGGGCATCTAGCTTAGATTGTAGGACTGCCGGGGTGTTAAGCATATTCCAGTTTAGGTCACCTAACAGAACAAACTCTGAAGCTAGATGGGGGGCGATCAATTCACAAATGGTGTCCAGGGCACAGCTGGGAGCTGAGGGGGGTCGGTAGCAGGCGGCAACAGTGAGAGAATTATTTCTGGAGACATTAATTTTTAAAATTAGAAGTTCAAACTGTTTGGGTATGGACCTGGAAAGTATGACATTACTTTGCAGGCTATCTCTGCAGTAGACTGCAACTACTCCCCCTTTGGCAGTTCTATCTTGACGGAAAATGTTATAGTTGGGTATGGAAATCTCAGAATTTTTGGTGGCCTTCCTAAGCCAGGATTCAGACACAGCAAGGACATCAGGGTTGGCAGAGTGTGCTAAAGCAGTGAGTAAAACAAACTTAGGGAGGAGGCTTCTGATGTTGACATGCATGAAACCAAGGCTTTTTCGATCACAGAAGTCAACAAATGAGGTTGCCTGGGGACCTGCAGGGCCTGGGTTTACCTCCACATCACCCACGGAACAGAGGAGGAGTAGGATGAGGGTGCGGCTAAAGGCGATCAAAACTGGTCGCCTAGAGCGTTGGGGACAAAGAATAAAAGGAGCAGATTTCTGGGCGTGGTAGAATATATTCAGGGCATAATGCGCAGACAGGGGTATGGTGGGGTGCGGGTACAGCGGAGGTAAGCCCAGGCACTGGGTGATGATAAGAGAGGTTGTATCACTGGACATGTTGGTTGTAATGGGTAAGGTGCATGTGTGGGAGGTGGGACAAAGGAGGTATCAGAGGTATGAAGAGTGGAACTAGGGGCTCCATTGTAAACTAAAACAATGATAACTAACCTGAACAACAGTATACAAGGCATATTGACATTTGAGAGAGCTATACAGCGAGGCATAAAGTAATCGCAGGTGTTGATTGGGAGAGCTAGCTAAAACAACAGGTGAGACAACAACAGCTAATCAGCTAAGCCAACAACAGCAGGTAAAATGGCGATGACTAGGCAGAGAGGGTCGGATTAACTACACACAGAGCCTGAGTTCGTGGCTGGGGCCGACAGATAAAAAATAAATAAACAAAATGGAGTACCGTGATTAATGGACAGTCAGGCATCAGCAGGCATCAGCTATGTAGCCAAGTGATCATAGTGTCCAGGGTGCAGCAGTAGATGGAACAGGGAAGCCGCCACTACGCTAGCAACATGGCGTTTAAAGTTAGTAGCCCGGGGTTAGTAGGAGCGTCTGCTCTGACGGAGGCCGGTTGAAGGCACAGCGGATGGAGTATTCGTCGGCAGACCAGTCGTGGTGGTGCGGTGGGGTGCCGTGTCGACAGAGAATCCAAGCCAGATGGCGAAAGAGGTATTGTGGAATTTAGTTTGCTAGCCGGGAGATGCGCCTGGCTCACGGCTAACTGGTGCTAGCTTCGTGGCAGTGGCGTTAGCCACTATAGCCAATCGGTAGCAGCGGTGATCCGGTGCCAAGGTCCAGAGTTTACAGAAAGGATCCAGTGGAGTATTGGGCTTTAGTTAAAAGAGTCTGATGACTTGTGCCTGTACTTAAGTAGGAGACCACTGTTACTCTACTCTACCGAGTTGTGCATGAGGGCCCCCGCCGTCCCAGAGGACAGGGTGAACCGATGAGAGTAAGTTTTTTAATCATGTCAATACTCGCAAGGCCGCGGGGCAGGATGGTATTCCAGGGCGTGTTCTCAGATCATGTGCAGAACAGCTGGCAGACATATTCACGGTCATTTTCAACCTTGTCCCAGTCTGTAATCCCTATGTCTCAAGCTGACCACCATCAGTCCTGTTCACAAGAACTCTAAGGGTACTTGCAATATCAAATGCACTCCACACTGCCCTCACCCACCTAGATAAGAGGAATAACTATGTGAAAATGCTGTTGATTGACTACAGCTTAGTGTTCAACACCATAGTCCCCCCAAGCTCATCACCAAGCTTGGTAGCGTGGGACTGAACACCTCCCTCTGAAACTGGATCCTAGACTTCCTGACGGGCCGACCCCAGGTGGTGGCGTAGGCAACATTACCTCCGACATGCTGACCCTTAACACGGGTGCTCTCCAGGGGTGTGTGCTTAGTCCCCTCCTGTCCTCCCTGTTCAACCTCGACTGCATGGCCACACATGACTACAAAACCATCATCAAGTTTGCTGACGACACAACAGTGGTAGGCCTGTTCACCAGTCTCTCCCTCAACGTCAGTAAGACCAAGGAGCTGATTGGGGACTACAGGAAACACGGGGAGGGGGGGCTGTAGTGGAGCGGGTTGAGTGCTTCTGTGTCCGAATCACTAAGGACTTAATATGGTCCACACACACGCATACAGTTGTGAAGAAGGCGCAACAACGTCTTTCCCCTCAGGAGGTTGTAAAAAATTAGGCATGGGCCCTCAAATCCTCAAAATGTTCTACAGCTGCACCATTGTGAGCATCTTGACTGGCTTCATCACCACTTGGTATGGCAACTGCACCACCCTCGATCGCATGGCACTACAGAGGGTGGTGCAGAAAGCCCAGTACATCACTGTGGCCTAGCTTCCTGCCATCCAGGACCTCTATATCAGGCAGTGTGAAAGGTAGGCCCGGAAAACTGTTAAGGACCCCAGCCACCCAAGCCATAGACTGTTCTCTCTGCTTCCGCATGGCAAGCGGTACCGGAGCAACAAGTCTGACACCAACAGGCTCCTGAACAGCTTCTATCCCCAAGCCCTAAGAGGTGATCCTCTCTGTGTGCTGTATACCTTGTGTGTGGTGACCTCTGGTCTGTACCATTGGCTGTGTACTGTATCATGCATTGTTTCTACTCAGCGGTGTCAGTGGATCCACAGAGCTTAGGATGCCACTCACACGCTATCTGTCACCAAACTCAGATGGTCTCATGGCTCTCAACCTTGAGAACTGCTTGACATGCATCATCATTACCTGTCTGGACATTGTGAGTATATTGTCTGCTTGTTATGCTGTTATAAACACAGATCACATGTGAAAGGAGATAGCTGTAATGATGATGCATAGAGATGCCACACTTCTCCAAATCCATAGTTACAATAGTAATCCCCTGTCTATCCTTATCCAATTTCTCATGCAACATTAATGGACCAGAATCCTCTGTGAGATCTCTCAGGACTCAGACTGGGCACATGACTCAAGTTTAACGTTATATTGTCACGTGCACAAGTACAGTAAAATGCTGTTCTTGCAAGCTCTTTCCCGACAATGCAGTAATGAATATCCATAGTACTATAAAATAAAGTAAAGTAGAACAAAAACACACAAGAAATAGAAATAAGAAGAGCACGAGAAAGTAAGTAAGCTATATACAGGGTCAGTTACAGGGCCAAAACCATATTTACAATGTGCAGGGTTACTGGAATGGTAGAGGTAGATACTGTATGTATAGGTGTAAGGTGACTAGGCATCAGGATATTTGATAAACGGAGTAGCAGCAGCATATAGGATGATTGTACTGTATGTGAGTGTGTGTGTGTGTGTGTGTGTGTGTGTGTGTGTGTGTGTGTGTGTGTGTGTGTGTGTGTGTGTGTGTGTGTGTGTGTGTGTGTGTGTGTGTGTGTGTGTGTGTGTGTGTGTGTGTGTGTGTGTGTGTGTGTGTGTGTGTGTGTGTGTGTGCGTGTGTGTTGGAGTGTCAGTGTGAGTGAGTGTGTACTGTCCTGAGTGAGTGGGCATGGATTCTGTGCAAAAATAAAATAAAAGATTCAACGCATATAGTCAGTGTTGCCATTTTGTTAGCTATTTTGCAGTCTCAGGTGAGATGCCACCCAACTAGCATTGACTTTAGGCATAGTCTATCCCATCCAAGCTCTACCCCCTCTCTCTCCCTCTCCTTCTACTTCTCTAGCATCATCCACCAGAAAAGACAAGTGCACTAATTAGTAGGGGTCAATATACAGTATTTTCTGGAAACTGAACTGGGTCTGAAAAGAGATGAACGGATCATGGTCACTTAAGCCCTTGGAAACAAGCCTTTGTGGTGGGAGGCTGGAACGTAACAGGAGCTAGCAACACTCCATGTCTGTCCTCCACAGCAGAGAATGTGAAGACAGTCTGGTTTCAGAAACACTGCTGCTGTCCCCAGTTCATAGATTGAGTTTCTCTGTTGTTTAAGCTACGCTGGACAACCATCAAACACACAATAACTCTGTCAGGCATAGGACTCCTATGTTTCCTTCTGTTACAAAGGGATACATGGAAAAATGGACATGCAAATCCATCACTCATTCCACATAGGAATATCATAATCTTAACCTTACACTACATCTTTTTAGATTTAATATTGAAATGTTTAGGTCTAAACATAGTTTGTGATGATGATGCCATTGCAAATTATGATTAAAGGACATGGTTTAGTGCATAACAGTATTTAACACAAACAAAACGTTTCAAAGAAAGACAACAGGCCTATAACTGTGACCTTTGTCACAGCTGTCATGTGTGCTTGTGTTCAGGCTACAGTAGTTGTATTATGAGCCATCAAACCAACAGATGTGCACAGATCAGATGCTTCAGGTGAGCTTTAGAAAAAGGTCTCTGCCGGACATAACACAAAATACAGAAATATTTGCGATATAATATTATATTAAGATGTTTCAATTTCAGCTAGAGTTATTACAAAAAGTCCTAATAGGCCTAAAAATCCAATATACATTTTAATTATCAAAAATAAATCATTTCAGACAGCGTAGTAGCCTAAATTCCTTTCGTGTTAAATGAAAAGTGAACCTACCTTTCTCTTCAAAGTGGTACCCAATGGCAATAGTTTTTTTGTGCGTAAATGACAGTGGACACCGTGGAAAATGAAACATTAGAATACAGAAACTCGGGTCGTTGTTTCTGTCCCTAACAGCTCGTATCTGATGTGTGTCTGCCAGGAACAGGGTAGTGTTGTGTTACTATGTGTTAAAGCAGCAGCTGGCGGTGCGCTCAGGATGGCAGGGGTGCTGAAGGACACATGTGGACAGAGCCTATCATCTTGCGCACAGTTTTATCCACCTGACGGACGTGAACAACAGCTCAAATAAATGTTTTGGTCTATCAAGAATGCACCAATCAGAAACCGTACTTCTTTAGATATTTATCATGCGAGTAATTAGGTAATCCCAAGCATAGACACCATTAAAATGTTGTTGAGCTCCTATAATGTAGTCTGACAAAAGAAGTTTAGACATTTTAAAACAGACCTACATTTTTACGACAATACGTAATAAAAAAATTGTAAATGCCTACCGCTAATGCGTTCACCTTTTCCCATATTGCAGTTCATTATCTATACCAAAGGGGGGCACTGATACCCAATGTTGCATTCATGTTCTATTTCGCAAGCGCCAAACGACGGTCCCTCTCGACTCGCCATAGGTTGACATTGCCTCCTCAAAAATGGCTGCACATACGTTGAAGAAATCAATTTGGTCCTTAGGACGAATACATTGTCATATTTATGGAGTTAATGTGCGTAACCCGTTAAACAGGGCAACATATGCAACGGCCTTGTCTACCAATCATTCTAGTCAAAATAAAGGTGAGTTTCCATGCATTACCATGCCTTCACAACGAGTAACTAATTTGCTAGCTAGCTTGCTAGCCTGGTCAAAATGACTATATGAATCATGGTCGCAATGATGTCAAAGTTTCATATAGAAAGTTGGAGAACGCATAGCTAGCTGCTAGCATAATTAATTGGGCTGTATCGTGTTTTCGATCGATATCTTTTTCAGGCTTTCCTGACAGAGGGAACAAAGGACCTTTCAACCGAAGATCAAGGAGAGAGGTGAGTGAACAAGGAATGTTTGTAGTAGATGTCTGGACGCGTCCAACAGACCCAAGATCCGACCGGTTCCGGGTTCAAAATTCTGACTTTTGTCTTGGATCTGGGCCGGTTCTGATATAATGCCATCTAACCCTATATCAGGGTCTCATTAGGAAAATGTGGCGCCAGACAATGTGACCAGCAGTATTTTAATTTACTGGCCATTTGAGAAATAAACTGGACCCATATGCATTAGGTGTGTAACCCATTAGGGCGTCCATCCATCGTGGTCAGAAATCACATTTTGATTATGGCAATTCATCTTAACATAGTATGCAACACCTGTAATGAAGCCTCCAATGAAATGTCATTTTCAAACATTTGCCAAAATGCAATTCCAAACACCTCACCTGATGCAAGCGGTATGTGACAGCGATGAATGTCTCAGTTAGAAACTTAGAAAGAGGGTGAATCTAAAGATGCAACAACTAGGATGGGTTGCTAATATGACTAGGATTGCGCCTTTTGGATTCTGGACAACGAAAGAAAGTTGACATAAAAACCAATAGAACAGGAGAGAAATGGCATATGAGGTTCTTTCATAGGCAGCTTGCGCGGCAAAAGCCCTAGCTGATTTGAGTTGCAGCTGTCAGTGAAATTGTTTGCCCTTTTGTTTATTTTGATCAATTCCCCATTACATATGTCACCAATAGTAAGTGTACCGTTAATCCCCGTCATTTGGTTACATTCATATCCGTTACAGCCGTTGCATTAAGGAGAAGTCTATCTTTAATTCTGTGAATAACACTTGTATCTTTTATCAATGTTTTATTATGAGTATTTCTATAAATTGCTGTGGCTCTGCTAAATATTACTGTACGTAGCGCGCCAATGTAAACTGAGATTTTTGGATATAAATATGCACTTTATCGAACAAAACATACATGTATTGTGTAACATGATGTCCTATGACATGGCTTTTTGTGACTCCTCTCTTTGGCTGGAAAATGGTTGTGTGTGTTTTTGTGACTTGGCTCTGACCTAACAATCATATGTTGTGCTTTCACAGTAAAGCCTTTTTGAAATCAGACACGATTGGTAGATTAAGAAGAAGTTTCTTTCATTTGGAGTATTGCAATTGTTAATGTGTGAAAGTTACATAGTTAAACATTTTTTTTTTTATTTCACGCCTTTTCAGCGGAACATTGTCAAGGGGTGCCGCTAGCGGAACTCCTAGCCATAAGATTCACAGAATCAAAAGTTTGATACCCACCCTAGCACAGTCGGGTGGGATTGCAAATGTTCATAAATAGATGCTAAACAAACCGCTTTCCAAAAGTAGTTTTTTGGTTGGGTCTTTTGCCCATTTTGTTAGCAGTAAAGATAAAAACATTCCATACTGGCAGATATAGCTAGCAAATTCCCTTAGGCACATATAATAGTTTGAAGTAGCTGCTTTTAGCAATGGTAGTATTTACACACTCGCATTGGTAGGAATTGGCTTGCAAAAAATCCCCGGAAAGGCCACCGGAAGTTAAATCAAATAAAATGTCTACTTACTCTGCTGATTGTCCGTAGGGTTGGTCCTCATGCAGGGGGGAAATTGAGAAATGACGACAATTTAAAGACTTTACAAATGTGGGTCTGTTGTCGACCTAATTCCTCTCCACTTACCGCATGTCAAAGTCCTGCATGTGTACCATACCTGCACACAAAAAAGCAAGAACTTGTGGGTAACCTTTATTTTTGACATGAGGTAAGCTCAAGGAGCTGCATGGGTCTACAATAGACCCCCGTTTGGAAATTCTGTTTAATTATACGTTCTATTAGATTTTTATTATTATTATTACCCACTGTTTAAGGACCAAGCCTTCATCCAATCAACAGAGTAAATTTAAATGTAATTTGATTGAACTCCTGGCTTCAGGCAGATTCAAATATATATTTTTTTCAAGTTAATTCCCAGCATTGCTAGTGTGTAACCCAGTGGTTCTTAACCTTGTTGGAGGTACTGAACCCCACCAGTTTCATATGCGCATTCACCGAACCCTTCTTAATTGGAAAAATAAAATATGATTTTTTCAAATTCAAAACATAGGTATATATTTTACTGGTGCACAAAATGAACCGTGCATCAACATCACTGTGTTCAAAGAACAAAATCATCAAAACATGATTTTCACACAAAAACATAATAATGAATATTTACTGCAAATCAGTGTGACTTCTGCTGTTGCCTTTCAGAGACCAGTTCAGAAATGCGCGGCTTCACCTTGGCAAGTGCCACTCATGTCATTTTCACAACAAAGTCTGTTCCTTTTCTTAGTTTTTATGTCCAGCATCCTCGAAAAGGATTGCTCGCAAAGATATGTTGTAACAAACGGCATGAACATCTCCAGAGCTTTCTTAGCAATAACAGGGTACTACCATTTGTTGATTTCATCGAGGTATCTGTTGTCTCAACACTAAATGTGAATGGCTGTCTCACCCATGCTGGATATGACTCTCTTGTAGGGAAGTATCCGTCGAGAGACTTTGCAAGCTCATCTAAGTGCGTGGCAATTGCTTGCTTCAGTTCCGCGGGTACAGAAATGTCTCCGATTCCAGATACATCTTCGATCTTACTTACACAGTCGTCCAGCAGGGGAAAGTTTGCGAAGTTATCGTTCTCTGTTCGTCGTTTCCATAACGGTAGCTTTTTTTGAAAAGCCTTCCGGTTTTCCTCCGCTTCGATGATGTTGACTCCACTGCCCTGCATCTTTCGATTGAGATGATTGAGAGCTGCGAAAATATCAGCCATGTACGCTAAAATGAGAATGAACTCAGAATTTTTGAAGCAATCTGCATGACAATGTTGGTGCTCTTGCAAAAACAGGGCTAATTCCACACGCACGGCAAAAACACAATTCAGCACCGGTCCCCGGGTTAACTACCGAACGTTAGAATGGTACAGAAGTACCTCGAATTCAGAGCCCATTTCTTTACACAGCTCACTGAAGATGCGGTGCCTCAGAGCACTAGTTCGCACATAGTTCACGCATTCCACTACAATTTGTAATACTTCTACCAGTTTTGGAGGCAAGGTTTTTGTTGCCAACGCATGTCTGTGCAGAATACAATGCTTAACCATGATGTGGTGCATCGGCTTTCACTAGCGCACCAAAACCAGACTTTCTTCCCAGCATGACTGGAGCTCCATCCGAACAAACTGCAGAAACCATATCCCACGAAAGATTGTTGTCTTTGAAGAAGTCATCCACAAGTTTTTTTTCACATCGGCTGCCTTAGTTGTTGTTGTAAGAGGCTTACAAAATAAAAAATCTTCCTTTATCACGTCGTCTTTCACATAGCGCACGAATACAGCAAACTGGCTTAGATTGGAAACGTCTGTGTTCTCGTCGAGTTGAAGGCTGAAATTTGCCAGGCTTGAAATCAGATCTACAACTACTTGAGCCAAGATGTCTTTGCTCACGTCCTCTATTCTGTCACTGATGGTGTCATTTGAAAGAGGAATTTGGGATAATTTAACTTCAGCCTCTTTTCCCAGCATGATATTCGCCATCTTCAACACAGCCGGTTTTATGAGTGTTTCATCAATGGTGTGTGGTTTGCCCTGCTTTGTTTCTCAACTCCAGTCCTTGAGTACCCCATCCATAAATGCTTACTACTTTAGCGCCTATTGGCGATAAGATCTTCTTTATCAGGAAGAAGAGCCCTGATGCTCGGTCTGAAAGTTAACACACATCACTTGCAGTACTGTTTTGGGAAACATAAGGAACATATCTTTCATATCAGCACATTTTTAAGAAAATAAAAACATTAAATCACTACACACCTTTTATAGTGTTAGGGTTAGTGTTCCCACATGGTTAGATCTCCATGTTACAACGCTTGTTTACGGAGAACAGATGGAAGACATAGGCGGCCGCCAGTGCTAAATATCTATCTAGTGTGCTCCAAACACCTCTGTGTGAGCGTAACTGGGGAGGAAGTGTAGTTCATCAACTGGGGGCACACAGTCTTTTTTAAATATTTTTTTTAAAGATTCTTTCTCACTGACATGAATGATCAGGGGCATTTAGAAAGTGATGTTGATTGACGTTTCTAAACGTTGTTAGACGGCATCGGAATTGTAATTCACATGTAGCCTAACTTGGGCAACTGTAACAGCTGAAAACCCGACATATGGAGAGTGTTATGTCTGGGGGTGGGAACCCTACATAGTCCTCGAGTACTTGTCAACTAATCACCAAACCCTTGATGAGATGAATGAGTTGTTTGTCCGGGGCTACAACGAAAATGTCTGCTGTTGGGGGTACTGAGGACCGGAGTTGGGGAAACACTGATGTAAACGATGAGCACGGGAAGAATTGGTCACTTATGTGCTAGTCTTGAGAGGCCATCATTCCAAATCTCAACTGCCTTTGTGCCTAATGCTGCATTTAAAACCAAGTGGGAAGGTGGGATTTACCACATACGACTGGGAAAAATCCACTTGAACGCCCCTCCAGCAGGAAATTACTAGTGGGAAACTCGTCTATCACCCCTGAGCTCCGACTACTCCCACGTGTTAACCTCTGACGTCACCTACTAAGGAAATTACCTCGATTACAGCACTTTCACCAGTTAAATGCAACAAAAACATTACTTTTAATAAATAATCTATTAATATGGTTAGCTGTACTTGGAGTTTATGGTTGATTCCGCTTGTTGGCCATTAGCCAATCTAGCCAAAGCATATGAATGTATCCAACTGGTATTTACGACTTCACAACTGATAATTACCACCTTCCCACATAAGAGACCCATGACCCAACACAGCTCAGGTGTGCCTCAAGGATCCAGTTTAGGTCCCCTGTTTATTACTTATATTAACAACATTGGTAGACATATTGAGACAGCTGATGTACTTTTTTATGCAGAATCTTTTTTTAAATGTAAAACTTTATTTAACTAGGCAAGTCGGTTAAGAACAAATTCTTATTTACAATGATGGCCTACACCGGCCAAACCGGAGGACGCTGGGCCAATTGTGCGCCGCCCTATGGGACTCCCATTCATTGCCGGTTGTGATACAGCCTGGAATCGAACCAGGGTGTCTGTAGTGACGCCTCTAGCACTGAGATGCAGTGTCTTAGACCGCTGCGCCACTCGGGAGCCTCAAAATGACACTATTCTCTAGTCGAGTGGCAGTTTGACTCTATGCGATTTGAAGCGTGTTTGAAATTCCTCACAAAATGCATGGTGTTTTCTGAACAACACTCTGAAAACCATGTCATTGCTACCTTGAAAGGACATTCCACAGAGCAAGTCAAAACGCACAGATATCTGTGAGTTTGGCTGGGTGAGAAGCCGAGCTTCAATAATAATGTTGAGAACCTGGTTAAGAAACTCAAGTTGAGAATAGGTTTTTAGTACTGGCATATGGCTCTTTTTTTTTCTTTGAGGCCACAAAAGAGAAGGTATGGTGTACGTTATTGTCTGTCTGGGACTACGTTGATATTTATAAGCAGAGACCTCAAGCACTATCCTGAGGCCCTTTTTAGGTTATTACTAACCAAAAGCATCTGACACATCACTATGATCTGTACAGTGCTGTTGACTGGTCTTCATTAAGTCTATGTAGGCTTAAACATTGGTAAACTCTGATCTACAAGACTGTTTTGGGAAAACTGCTGCTTTTTCTCTGTTCTTCTTTGACTAGGTCAGCTACGGTGTCACTCCCACTTTCCAACAATCCCAACGGATCATGGCAAAAACTTTTTTTTCGTGATCTTGGAACTGTCTCCAGACCAGTTTGAAACTCCAGGGTCTTGTTTCTTTGGAGTTTTAGAGTTCGACCCTCCTGTTACTGAGGAACGTGATTGTCATTAGGATTTCATGCAGTGGTATACGTGACAGATTTTTATCTATGGTGTTTGTATGTCTCTGTATGTGATTGTAATTTATGGGTGTCTACGGCTATCGGTTGTTCATTGTGTTTCTATGTCTGTAGGTTATGTCTGAGATTTGTCTGAAACTTTGCCCCCCCACCCTGCTGCTGTCTTGGTTGGACCAGGTCTCTCTTGAAAAATGTATTTTATCTCAATGAGACGACCTGTATAAATAAAGGTTAAGTAAAAATAGTGCCCTCTAGTCTACAAATGAAGTGGAATATACAAAGACAGACACACTGTATGGAGTACACAACAGTGCCATTAGAAAGTATTCATACCCCTTGACTTATTCCACATTTTGTTGTGTTACAGCCTGATCTACACGCACTACCTCAGAATTACAAAGTGAAAACATGTTTTAGACATTTTTGCAAATGTATTGAAAATGAAATACAGATATCGAATTTACATAACTATTCACACCCCTGGGTCAATACTTTGTAGAAGCACCTGGATCATTTCCCCCCCTCAATTATTCAAGCTGTGTCAAATCGATTGTTGATCATTTTCAATTAGATTTAAGTCAAAACTGTAACTTGACCACTCAGGAACATTCACTTTCTTCTTGGTACGCAACTCCAGTGTAGATTTGGTCTTGTGTTTTTGGTTATTGTCCTGCTGAAAGGTGAATTCCCAGTGTCTGGTGGGAAGCAGACTGAACCAGGTTTTCCTCTAGGATTTTGCCTGTGCTTCGCTCCTTTCCGTTTCTTTTTTCTTTTATCCTGAAAAACTCCCCAGTCCTTAACGATTACCAGCATGTCACTTGTTAAGCAAATTTTTACTGCTGAACTTTATTTAGGCTTTAGGCTTTCCATAAGGGGTTGAATTACATTTTGAGCTTTACATGTTTGATTCATTTGTAACAATAAAAAAAAAAAAAAACATAATTCCACTGACATTATGGGGTATTGTGTGAAGGCCAGTGACAATCTCAATTGAATCCATTTGAATTCCAGGGTGAAACGCAACAAAAAAGTCGAGAGCTGTGAATCCTTTCTGAAGGCACTCTAAGTAGGGCAACATGGCTCCTACAGCACATTATGGTCCCTGGGGGGAGAGGGGCATGTCATGAATTCAGCCCAGATTCTTTACTATTAAAAAAGAAGTAATGAATCATTTTTTTGATCAAGTTTATTCCAAGCTGTATATTGACAGAAAGATGTATATGTATTTTGAAGTTGACCCACATACTGACTCCTTTCCATCTGTTCCCTGTCTCCGTGGTGTGTGTCAGGCGGGCGACCCCAGGACAGACAGGATGCCTGTAGACCAGGATTGGACTACAGTGTACCCGACCGCTACCCCCTTCAGACAGGGCTCTGTGCCCCTGCCTGTCCGCATGGGCTTCCCAGTGAAGAAAGGGGTGCCCCCAGAGAAGAAGGGCAACCTGGAGCTCATCAAGGTCAGAGGTCTTATCTCCAACTTGGCATGATATCAGATCTTTTGATTTTAGCATTATCTGGCAATGGGAGGGAAATAATTTGTACCATTTAAAGCTATATATTGTATTGTGCTGTCAGGTCATACTGGTTCCACATACCTTACTTGTATAGCAGTATTTATGTTCTGTCTATTGTAGCTAATTCAGGTTTTAATCAAAACTCTTCTCTTTTCAGATTCCAAACTTTTTGCATTTAACTCCATTAGCCATAAAGAAACACTGTGAAGCTCTGAAACGTAAGTCACAAAATTGCTTATAGAGACACACTAATGTTACTGTAGCAACAGTATTTAATTGTATTTCTGTTTCTCTTTTCCCTGAAGCGTTCTGCACAGAGTGGCCCTCTGCCCTGGACACAGGTGCTAAATGTGATGAGCACTTCCCTGTCAAAGTAGAGTGCAAGGACTACGTGTCTGCCGGCACCTCCCTCAGAAACCCATCTGCCCGCATAGTCCACCTCAGAGTAAGTTTGTCTGCCTGTGTTGTAGGCTTATATGGTCTGGGACTCACAGGGTTTAGTTTACAGATTAAAATACTAATATTTCAATTTGACTCTTTGACCTGTATTTGACCCTCTACGAAATGCATAGAAAGTGCAGGGTTTTCCTCTTTTGTATAGAAGGGATCTAGAGATTCCCTAAACAGCTCTCAGCTCATGTCCGGCTGGCTGACCTTTCAAGAAAGACCTCCATTGTCTGTATCTATGCCTTTATGCCTATGAAATGCTGCTGTAACATACTTGCCACAAATAGAGAACTGCACTAAAGTGGAACCTAAAAACAAATGCTTAGGGGAGAGTGGGGTAAGTTGAGCCAAAGGGTTGTGCCACCCTTATTTCTAGGAAACCATACGCTAAATTAATAATTTTACCAAATATTAAGGAAGAGGTAATTCTATGGAGTCTGAAGGAAGAAACCACATATAAAAGTTAAGCAAGTTAGGTCAAAAAAACAAAACAGATTTTCAACAAGTCAAGGTAGCCTAGTGGTTAGAGCGTTGGGCCAGTAACCGAAAGGTTGCTAGATCGACTCCCCGGTAAACTCCAAGGTAAAAAAATCTCTTGTTCTGCCCCTGAACAACGCAGTTCCCTGGTAGGCTGTCATTGTAAATAAGAGTTTGTTCTTAAGTGGCTTGCCTAGTTAAATCAAGGTAAAAAATATATATGAATTTGTGTTAGAGCTTTCATGATGCTTGTACAGTTGTGGGCAAATGCAGTATATTAGCACCCTTGCACCTTTATTAAATCAGTCCCCATTTCTTCTAAAATAAGTAGAAATGTAGAACAACTTTTGGTCACCACACCTTATTGGATTTTCAACATTGCAGAACCAATTTTATTTTTAGTAAACTTATGTTTACAATTGTAAATGTAGAAAATAAAGACATGGTATGGACAAAAATATTGGCACCCCGGAGCTAGTACTTGGTTGCACAGCCTAAGGCCAAGATGACTGCAGACAAATGCTTCTTGTAGCCGTCAATGAGCTTTCTGCAACCTTCTACTGACAATTTGGTCATCTTTTCAGCAGCAAACTGCTCTAATTACATTTTTGAGGGGTGCCCTCTACCAACTGCTGTTTTCAGATCTCGCCATTGTTTGGATGTGATTCAGATCTGGACTCTTCGCTGGCCTATCCAGAACAAACCAGCATCTCTTCTTAACCATTCCTGGGTGCTTTTTTAATGTGTGTTTTGGGTCATTGGTCCTGCTGGAAAACCTACAACCTAATATACAGTTTCTACAGTTTTTTGGACACTGGGTTGAACATTGGCATGCAAATCACATGATCATCTGCTGATTTCATGATGCCTTGCACACCTCCAAGGCCCCCAGTACCAGAGGCAGCAAAGCAACCCCACAGCCTTATCAAACCTCCCCCATCTTTGATTGTAGGGAGGGTGTTCTTTTTTTTAATTGAATCCTTCATTTGGTTGTCAGTAAAGACATATCGCGCTGATATGTATTGACAAAGAGCTCTGATTTTGTTTCATTGGTCCACGTAACATTTTCTCCAGGATTTGGGCTTGTTTAGATGGGTTTTTGAGAAGTTGAATCAGGCGTGCTTGTCTCCTTCAACAGTGGGGCCTTCCTATGTTTACCAACAACCAAATGAAGCGTTCAAAGGAAATAACTAATCGATTATGGGGGCGGTTCGATAATGCTGTGGGACTGCTCTGCAATGCAAGGTTCAACCCAATGTCCAAAAATGGTGTATCTGTTGAAGGTTGTGTGTTTTCCAGTAGGACAACAACCACACACACCCAGGAATGGTTCAAGAAGAAACACTGTTATGGAGTGGCCAGTGAGGAGTCCTGAATCACATCTATAACCTACGGCGTGAGCTGAAAACAGCAGATGGTGGAGGGCACACCTAAAACAGTTTGCTGCTGAAGAGTGAAACCAATTCCCAGTAGAAAGGTGCAGCAAGCTCATTTGATGGCTACAAGAAGCATTTGTTGGCCGTTATCTTGGCCAAAGTTTCTAAGCTTCAATGCGAGGTCCTAAACCTAGCATGAAAGCGCATCCTTGAAGCTGTGTGGGCTAGTATATTCAAAATGTTTGCCTTTGTGTAAGTTGAGCAAATTGAAGTGTTTTCTTCCCAGGTGTAATGCATGACATTATTGTTGGGATATAAGGTAACAACAGGCCTGGCCTATGTTAAGTGTACAAACGGTTGTTAGGTTTCAAGCCTGTGTTTTAAACTCAGTTTACTGAAGGACAAGCAGATTATGATTCATGCTACAGAAAACATTATCCCCCCCCCTTACAGCTGTAGTTCTATGGAATCATTTTAAGCATCTTTTGTGGTGAAGTGTTTTACCGCTGCAGTTTCAACATTTAGTGAGGCACGGTGCTTATTATTTCAGATGTCATGAGTAGGGATGGACGGTTGCGTCTATAGGTTTTTTTTTTTGCATGCTAATCGAGCATTGAGGGATTCATTTTGAAGCAGCTTAGGCAAACCAAATAAGCTTCAGTATTATGATGTCAGATTGTGTTTCTGTCCACTCAGCTGAAGCTCTCCTGTCTGAACTTGGACGACCATGCCAGGAAGAAGATGGTTAAACTGGTAGGAGAGCGGTACTGCAAGGACACGGACACACTCGCCATCACCACTGACAGGTAAACAGCGCTTCCTGTTGTTCAATGTACTATTACAAATATCTACTAGTTCGTTTTAAAAGAGGCTAAAGTAAGGAAGCTATTGGTCCTTCACTGTCGTCATTGCTTTACAGTGATGTCTTTTGATGGGGAGGTTTTTACGTCAACTCGCCCTGTACTTTCTGATCAATGTTTTATTTTTTTCTCACTTTTGCCCTGCCAGCTGCCCTGTGAGAAAGCAGAATTATGACTATGCCATGTACCTCCTGACTGTCCTCTATCACGAGTCTTGGGTAAGTGTCTTGCTAGTGCCAGGGCCGCGTTCAGAAAGTCCCGATGTACAATTGATCCTCGGTTCTATTCATGACATGTCTATCTGCTACGTTCAGTACGTTGCATCTTCCTGAACGTGACCCTGGTCAGTGCCAAAGAGCTCGAGTAGACATCATCTTCCACCTAACCTCACCACCCAGCCAATACGTGGACGATGAGTAGACAGGTGGTCAGGCAGCCAAGTCCATCACTATCCAGAGAATCCATGATGTACTAGGAAAGGGATGCCTGATACCTTAAGCCGTCCCTAGAGGTAAAGGGCTGGCGTATACATTAGGGATTTTTAAGTAGAAAGAGCACGACATACTTTTTTTTTGTTGCCTTTCAACCAAGTCATTAACATTTCAGGAGTTCACTATTCACAAGTACTGCCCCTCCCCACCAAACCCCCGTGTCCTGCTGAGACACTCGTGTGGCTTTTCCATGGCCAACGCTCCTCCTCCCTCCATTTGTCTGTTTTCATTTCCAACTACTAAGACCATGCCAATCTAGCTAGCACCAATGGACTTGACACCTTTCTCTACCCTTGGTGTGAAGGAGAAAGCCTATTACGGAGCTATGAGTGGTGAATAGGCAAACGGATGGCATACAGCAGCATTGTCCCACTGGCATTTCCCCTCTAAACAGGAGAAAACCAACACCAGAATAAGATCCTAACCCCGCCACTTATTCACAGTGCGCCAACTCCAACCAACACCACACACCTGAGAAATCCGCCACCAGGGTCACCAGCACAGGCTGCTTTCACATCAGATCCACAAGGGAATTAATGACTCTCCCTGTTGTGCCTCTGGCAGTTCTCTCGCCAAGGCAGCAGGGGTTTAGCTGGTAAAAAGCCTTGGCTTTTTTTCGTCTCTCTGAGAAATGGCGTCGGAGCCGGGAAGCGGAACACTGTCCGCTGCCCTTTACACGCACAATGGAAGGCACAGTGCAGCCCGCAGGTTGGTGGACGCTGGGAGGGGGAGCCCATACACCGGTAGTAACGCTAGCCCACAAAGAGGCCAATTGTTAGTTGCCGCTGAAGTGATTCTATCTCTTCACTCAGTGAGAAGGACTCTTGACTCTCTGGGCCTGTTGCTAATTCTGCTGTGGCCTGTTGATCCGGGCCAGTGCTCTACTGGGACGGACCACAGTCCTCCACCACACCACAGCAGGAAGTCTACAGTACTGTACCGTACTTTACCATCTGGCCCGCTGTTCACTAGAGTCGCTCCAATCCCCAAGTGACTATCTAATATGTCAATCCCTTATCTGAGAGCTCCAGTACTCCGTGCCCCATTCCAGTAATAAAACCCACAAATGTCTTCCTCCTCGGCAACTTTGAAGAACAGGTGGCTGTTGGTCTGGCCACATAGCCGTCTGTCAATCATCTCCCTCTTTTTTCATTCACTGGGATACACTCTGTGGTGGGAGATATGGAGTCTGTCAGACCAATGGTCAACCATTATAGCTATATACACTGAGTATACCAAACATTAGGAACGCCATCCTAATATTGAGTTGCATATTGAGTTGGACCATTCTTGATACACACAGGAAACTGTTGAGTTCTTGACATAAACAGGTGAGCCTGGCACCTACTACATACCTTGTTCAAAGGCACTTAAATATTTTGTCTTGCCCATTCCCCCTCTGAATGGCACACATACACTTTGAGACAATTGAGACATGGATTGTGTAAAAACCTGTCTCCTTCCCCTCATCTACGCTGATTTGAAGTGACATCAATAAGGGATCATAGCTTTCACCTTGATTCACCTGGTCAGTCTGTCAATCAAAATAATTTTGCATACCCAGTGTAGTTTAATTATAATTTACAATCAGATGGCTAGATTCTGAATAAAACTACAGTACAGAATCGGTGTGATTTGAAGGAACTACATTACCTTAGCTGACCCTATTTTGCCCAGTGACGATTCTGTAGTGGTGTAATAATCCTGACAGTCAGGCTAAGGGGGAGAGGACCAATCTCTTCTCCAGCCATCCCCACCGCACCACCTGTCCGCTGGAGGGGTTGGCCTCCAGCCAGTCTTGATATTGGGGACCATATAGACGTAATGAGGTCCATTAACCCCAAACACCTGGGCTGCAGGAGAGCCTGTGGCAGCCCCTGCTTTAAGCTCCCACACAACGGGCCTATTGTCCTCTGGGGAATGTGATGGGAGGGAGACCGGCTATGGTAAAGGGACTCAGCACCACGTCTGGAGAAACACTATCTCTGTGAGAGGACAGGAGAGGAGAGCGCCACAGATGGTTTAGGGGCGACCGGGGCACTCCAGGGGTTCCACACACTGCGCTGTCTCCAAACCCACATTCCCAAGACGGGCCATCACGTACCCCTGTGGGACAGCTTATGTTAACGTGTCACATATCTCTCGTTATTGTCATATATTGAGGCATAAACAGAAGAATCACGGTTACGATTTATTTGTCTGAGGTTATTTATGGTGCATTCGGAAAGTATCCAGACCCCTTTTTCTACATTTTGTTACGTTACAGCCTTATTCTAAAATGTATTAAATTATATTTTTTATCAATCTACACACAATACCCCATAATGACAAAGTGAAAAAAACATATCTTATTAACATAAGTATTCAGACCCTTTGCCATGACTCGAAATTGATCTCAGGTGCATCCTGTTTCCATTGAACATCATTGATGTTTCTACAACTTGATTTGAGTCTACCTGTGGTAAATTCAATTAATTGGACATGATTTGGAAATGCACACGCCTGTCTATATAAGGTCCCACAGTTGACAGTGCATATCAGATCAAAAACCAAGCCATGAGGTTGAAGGAATTGTCCATAGAGCTCTGAGACAGGATTGTGTTGAGGCACAGATCTGGGAAAGGGTACCAAAAAATGTCTGCAGCATGTCTGCAGCATTGAAGGTACCCAAGAACACAGTGGCCTCCATCATTCTTAAATGGAAGAAGTTTGGATTCAAGATTCTCTGGTCTGATGAAACCAAGAATGCCAAGCGTCACATCTGGAGGAAACCTGGCAACATTCCCTACAGGGAAGCATGGTGGTGGCAGCATCATGCTGTGGGGATGTTTTTCAGCAGCAGGGACTGGGAGACTAGTCAGGATCGAGGGACATATGAACGGAGCAAAGTACAGAGAGATCCTTGATGAAATCCTGCTCCAGAGCCCTCAGGACCTCAGACTGGGGTGAAGGTTCACCTTCCACAGGACGACCCTAAGCACATAGCCAAGATAACGCATGAGTGGCTTCGGGACAAGTCTCAATGTCCTTGAGAGTCCCAGCCAGAGCCCGGACTTGAACCCGATCTAACATCTCTGGAGACCTGTAAATAGCTGTGCAGCGACACTCCCCATCTAACCTGACAGAGCTTGAGAGAATCTGCAGAGAAGAATGGGAGAAACTCTCAAAATACAGGTGTGCCAAGCTTGTAGCGTCATACCCAAGAAGACTCAAGGCTGTAATCACTGCCAAAGGTGCTTCAACAAAGTACTGAGTGAAGGGTCTGAATACTTATGTAAATGTAATTTAATATTTTTATTTTGCAAAAAAATTATTAAACCTGTTTTTGTTTGTCATTATGGGGTATCGTGTGTAGATTGAGGGGGGAAAAATGTTTTGAATCAATTTTAGAATAAGGCTGTAACGTAACATTTTTGGGGAAAAGTCAAGGGGTCTGAGTACTTTCTGAATGCACTGTAGCTAACAATGCTGTGCTGTTCCACTTACTCTTTCTAGAAAATGGAGGCCTGGGAGTCAGAGAAGACTGTGGCAGACATGGAGGAGTACAGCTGGGAGGACAGCCCCTCTCAGAAGAACATCATGTCCACGTTGGTCCGCATGCAGGTAGCAGGGGAGGGGGAGGGAGAGGCGGTGAGGGAGGAGCTGCTGGGGAGGCCGGAGGTGCAGGAGTACAGGGACTCTGTGACCAGACTGAAGAACGAGGGAGAGAGCGAGAGCAGCATGCACCAGTACAGAGACGCTGTGAAGAAAGTGCTCAACCTTTAATGTGCCCTCTTCTATACATGCAGATACACACAAACACACAGGAGAGTGAGCAAGAGCAGAACTCGACTGCTACACACTCGGGGTGACCAATTCGAAGTCTAGAGACAAACCTATCATCTGATTTCACCACACACAGCATTTGATGCCTGTAACGGTCTTTTGTGAAATATTTATTGACAATAAATGAAAGGGCCTATGTTTATATGTCTGTAATACAATTGTTGTATAGGAGTTATGCTAAACTGATAGCCTGAAGCAAAAATGTATTCCTTGCATTTGAAATAAAAAGCTTTAATTTCCTTACTGTTATTTCAACAAGTGCTTTTTACATCACTAGACAGTGGACACAAATGTTTACTATATTACCCTCTCTTCCTGGCTTCAAACCCATCACCTTCTCCCCTCTGGCCCAGGGGGACAAAGAGAAGCACCGTTCTGAAAGGACACATTCAGCAATGGGCCATTTAAAAAAAAGAAATCACCAAACCCTTCAAAAGAGTTCCTGCTCTGGTCCATGTGATTCTGGGTCAGGGGAAACCCGATGCGCAGGAAAGATGTTCTGAAGGAGAGAGGAGCGGTGGCAAGATGGGTCTGAGCCTAAGATACACCTCCACTTGCATACACCACAGTCCATTTAGCATCTTACTGCCTCAGAACAAAACTTGGCTTGTTGCAGCAGCTTTTCTTGCTTGGAAGCCCCCATCGTTGCACTTAAAGCAGAGCAGACACTGTCCATGGAGTTTGGCATCAATATCGGTTTGATTTCGTTCGACCGCATCAAAATGTAGGTCTGCCAAAAGGACGCACGGTATCTTTCTTTAGGCAAATGACCTACAAATGCATCAGCAGTTACTGTCAGTCTCAAGCCATGACATCAGTATTAACCACAATCCTCGCATCAACTTTGGTCTCACAGTTTTGGCATGTACTTCAATTCATTCTCTACCAGGTCTACGGAATCTCAAATATGCTCCATGCAGCTCATCTTTTCAAAACCACGAAAGTATATACATAAGTAAGATGATACTGAACATGTCAGAATGGGGGGAAAAATAACAGCTGCATTAAAAAAAAACTATTTACACCAGTGATGGTTCCCGATCTTTGCTTTTCAGTTTCAGTGGTTTTTCCAGACTACACACACACAGATTTAGTTTGGAGAGAGGAAAACAACATTCGCAGGTTGGTGGCAGGTCCCTTTGCTAAATTCTGGATTGTTTCTGATGTAAACATTACTTCTCTAGTGGACTAGCACTACTTTTACTTTTACAGTGCAGTTCCCTGTAAAAGCTTTCTTAGTCCCTGTTCTGATCCCCATGGTTACCTCACGAGCTCTCCCTGACAATGGCATACTTAATGAGGCGCATGGACCCCCCTTTCCCCCTCCAGGTGGTCCTGTACCGCCCCTTCCTCTTCCTCCGACCCCTCCAGCTCACCACTAGCAGCACGGAACAGCAGCAGCTCAGCAGCACCGTGACGACCGTCACCGCGGCAACCAGCAGGGTGTGTGCCGCTACGTGCCATCCTGGGCCCAAACCACCGGGTGAGGGGGACTCCACCCCGCCCTGGCTACCCTGGTCGCCTTCTCCCCCTGCGGCTGCTGTTTGGTTCCTGCCCACGTAGCCCTTGGTGTCGTTGAGGTCCTGCTTGTTACTGCCATCCACGTTGGCTGCAGGAGCCAGGGATGTCGGTGGACTGGTGGTGGTGGCCATCCTGGCTGTGGATGTGGGCTGCTGGGTAGGTGTGGTGGGATGTGGGGTGGTAGTTGATTCTCTGTGGGTTGATGGATAGGCAGGGATGGTCTGGGTGGTGTAGGGGGCAGGGGCAGTCGTGGTTGGGGTCGGGGGAGTGGTGGTGGGGGCCTGGGTTCCCAGGGTGGGCATTATGGTGGAGGAGGGGGTGGATGTGACGGGGGAATGAGTAGTGCCCAGAGTAGGGCTCTGGAGTGAGGTGGTGGTGGTGGTGGTGGTGGGGATCCTGGTAGTAGGGGCTATGGTTAGAGGCTGGACAGGGGGGACGGGTGGCCGGTTGAACTGGCGCTTGTCTGAGGCTAGGGGCTCTGAGGCGTTGACTCTAGTGTAGAGGTGGGGTAACACCCGCACGTTGGAGGTGAAGTACTTTCCAAACACCAACAGGTCTGGATCCACACCTGTGTGAGACCCAAGACACCCAACCCCACCGTCAAATGCTGTCAGAGTAGCAGGTGATAAATCATTTCACTGAAGCCGATACCATCTATACCACAAGCTATAACAGTGTATAAAGTGCCTGCAATGTTCTAGGTAAAGCTTTTTATGTGTGTGTCTATTAATAACCAGTAATAAACATCTATGTTTGGCTTCCTGGGTCTAAACATTTGTATCCTATGGAGGCTCACCTTTGGTGATGTTGTACAGGATGACGTTGCCTCTGTAGCTTAGGATGCAGCTCTCCAATGTTGGACAGTGCATATGAAAACAGTTCACATTCTCTTGGATGGTGTCATAGTGGAATATCGCCAGGTTACAAGAAACTAAGGAGTTACATAAAATGTTAATTATCCATCGACGCACCCTGCAACAGATGAATAGACTTTTGCGCAGCGCAGTCACACATGACATGCTACGCCTGTCCACCTGGCAGGGCTCCTGCAAATAAAATTATTGTACAAAATTGCCTCCAATAAATCATGAATTAAACATTTGAGAATACTTTTTTAATGTCGACATGTACATAATAGTACACTGGGTTATGGTAGGTTATTGGGTTATTTCGCTGCGCATCTAATCAATAGTAAAAATCCGATACAAAAATTAACAATTACAGTAAACTTACAATTTCTCGTAAGGCAACAGGTTCGGCTGCATTTCAGAGCTGTCTCTTCCTGGTAATACTTCAGAAGTTGAGCGCCTCTTCTCTGAGATTCCTCAATGTCGATGAATATACCAGGGTACTGACGAATCCAACAGTTTTTATAATAAGTAGTCGGCGAACACCTCGATTCCGTGTGGTGCACCAAACTCAGAATCGTTAGCAAACTCCATGGAACAGTCATTGCGCGTGTAATATGTAATCAAATCATGTTAAAATTCAAGTTGAATAGAGGATCGTGAACATTTTCGGACACATCTGCGAGGTTTCTTGAACTTGGTGGGTTGACAGAAATGATGTCGGACTGCTTGCGACAGCTATGTGTGTCCTAGCCAGGTGTGTCACGACTACGTAGGCTACCAGAGGACGAGTTTGCGCGGAACCTCTGTGAGTCAAGCCCACATTGTTTTCGATGTTCTATTTGCGAGGCCGGTATGTCTGATCTCTGCAAACTGTTAATTTATGTACCCTACCACCAGCAGTAATGTAGCCCTGTCTTTATTAGCAGCAGCGAAGAAAACGTAGATTAGCGGTTCTTGCCAAATAGGCTTCATTACGCTTGCCAAGTGGGTGCCAAACGTCACCATCTGGTTGCTGCTATTCCCATTATAGCCCGTAGCGGTGTAGCCTGCATTATTGACTCTTAGACTCAACTCAATTCAGTAAACGTTATTTATGTTTTACCATTAGACCGGTAGATCAGTGCGCACTTACCCTACCTCAATACGTCATCGGTAAATCCAAACAGACAGGGAATGCCACAGCCCACTCTCCACAATATCTGTTTTCCGGGGCAGACATATGAGAGAGGATTACCATAATTGCAACTAGCAGCCTAGATTCTTAAGAACTAGATTACGAGACTAAGATATGTTTCTCCCTCACTCTCTTTTGTTCCACTTGTTTCCCACCTATTTTCAGCATGTCTGTCAACCACGGTGCCAAAAATGTCATTATCCACATCTTGGCCTAGGTAGGGTACTGTCTCACAGGTTTAGATAGAATACTTACAAACTGAAGTGTTTATGCAGGGTTTGGAGTCCAGCTCTGATAGTGAGGGAAAGAGTTTCAGCAGTAACAATGACCCATGGACCCGGGAAGGCTGCCCATAGGGACCTGCCAGACCAGCAGAGCCTGAAGCTGGCTTCCTCCCTAGACAGAGACTACACACCAGCGGGGCAGGCTATAACAATCATAATGAGCTACTGCTACTGGGGTATAATCTGTGGATTGGCAATGATGAAGTTTGTATGCCAGACGCCCAGACCACAAAATTGAACATTGCTGTAGGTTACATCTCTGAACATATATCAGATATTTCGGGGAGATGCCTTGCAATGTAAATTATCTCAGGTAATATGCTTGTAGTTGATTACTCATAGAAAAAATATCATACACTCTTATCTAAGGCGATTTACAATCATACGTGCATATAATTTCCATGAGTGGCCCCAGCGGGAATCGAACCCAAGACCATTGGTGTTACAAGCGCCATGGTCAACCAACTGAGCCACAAAAGACCAGGATATTTAAGCCGTCCTGGGTGTGGTATACAATGCTATTCACCATTTAATACTAACATACTTCATTCAATACACTTATGGACATCTGCAATATGGAACCAATTATATTTATTGCTGATTAAACGGTCAAACATTTTGAATGTTTACTATTGCACTTTTATCTAGCTCATCAGAGGATCGTTTTGTATATAAGCTTTCTAACATCAGAAGATAAGACTGATAACGGAACAGTGTCGCAAGAGAGACAAGAGAACAGGTTAAGACACTTCAATTAATACGTTTATCAACATGTATTCTGTTGTGGATAAAACAGAATGTTCATTTATACGAATCGTACGTTTTAGATTTGTGTCATTCCTGAAATCCGTCATTAGGGCTGCAATGTTTAGTTTGTCTGTCCTGGGTTATCCCGGTGGGATCAATTTGAATCCGGTGATAGATTTTAACCTTAGTTTTGGAACTGGGCTTAGTTTTGGAACTGGGCGTAAACTTGATGTCCTACTCTGGCCAACGGCGAAGTCGGCTCAAAACAAAAGAGACGTAATTAAGCACGTGGAGTGATGAGTAGGAATCTGTGTTTTCACCTGCAAAAAATGATTGCTTTATATAAAAACGCTTTATCTGCATATAAAAACTAGTTTGAAAATATAAACATTTGTTTTATGGAAAATATATGTATGTTTCTGGAAGATGTACCATATCGACTTGTTGACATAAATGACCGAGCAGCGCAGATTAATGTTTCATTTGAGATGGGCGTTCCTCCCTCCCCAATTTCACCCGAGGACGTGACGGTTCAACCCAGGCCAGCCCAATAGAGCTGCCTCAATGATATTGTTTCCTCGTGTGTATCTTTCGATGCTCAATCGGATTGAAGTCTGTGCCACAACCAGGACAGTAACAGCCTAGATTATCCTCTGTGTGAATTTGTATGCACATTTTTAGATCGTTGCTGGAGCTACAATTTTTGCCACAACGACTGTGATTATATTATCTCTCCCTGTGTGGATCATTCTGTGATAGCTCAGAGTTCCACTCTGATTAAATGTTTTGCCACAAAAATGACAGAGATATAATTTATTTCCTGTGTGAATCTTCATATGTGTTCTTAGATTTCCATTCTGGTTGAATCCTTGGCACAATGACGACAATTAAATGATTTCTCCCCTGTGTGAATCCTCATATGCATTTGTAGATGTCAACTCCGAATGAACGTTTTGCCACAAACGATATGGCTTCTACCCTGTGTGGGTCCTCATGTATATTTTCAGATCTCCATTCTGATTTAAAGGCAGGCAAAATATGTTTCCCCTATGTGGCTTCTCATGTGCATCAGTTTACCCTTCTTGCTGAACCATTTACCATAAACATGACAAAAGCTATCTGCATTGTGAGTTTCTTTAATCATTTCCGTGGACTTTGTATGTTTTCCACACAGACCACATATCTGTTAATTATCCGGGTTTGCACACGTTAAATCAATGAGCCTGTGTGATGAAAAGACGTGCCACACACTTTTACAACAACGGGGATTAGCATGATTTGCCTGGGTCAACTGTGTGGATGTTATCCCTTAGTATTGATACGGGACCTCTGTCCTTTTAGCATATTTGTTCTCTTTGATTTGACTGGTTTAAAACCTGATACGGACCCTCCATTCTTCATGCCATTGTCACTTTCATTGTTTTCACTCTGAGCTGCAGAACAGTCTGGATTTACTGCAGATAATATCTCCTCAGCAGCAGCTGTTGATCTGTCATTGAGAAAATCCATATAGAAAACTAATACATGGCCATATATAGACTTATACAGTGCCTTGCGAAAGTATTCGGCCCCCTTGAACTTTGCGACCTTTTGCCACATTTCAGGCTTCAAACATAAAGATATAAAACTGTCTTTTTTTGTGAAGAATCAACAACAAATGGGACACAATCATGAAGTGGAACGACATTTATTGGATATTTCAAACTTTTTTAACAAATCAAAAACTGAAAAATTGGGCGTGCAAAATTATTCAGCCCCTTTACTTTCAGTGCAGCAAACTCTCTCCAGAAGTTCAGTTAGGATCTCTGAATGATCCAATGTTGACCTAAATGACTAATGATGATAAATACAATCCACCTGTGTGTAATCAAGTCTCTGTATAAATGCACCTGCACTGTGATAGTCTCAGAGGTCCGTTAAAAGCGCAGAGAGCATCATGAAGAACAAGGAACACACCAGGCAGGTCCGAGATACTGTTGTGAAGAAGTTTAAAGCCGGATTTGGATACAAAAAGATTTCCCAAGCTTTAAACATCCCAAGGAGCACTGTGCAAGCGATAATATTGAAATGGAAGGAGTATCAGACCACTGCAAATCTACCAAGACCTGGCCGTCCCTCTAAACTTTCAGCTCATACAAGGAGAAGACTGATCAGAGATGCAGCCAAGAGGCCCATGATCACTCTGGATGAACTGCAGAGATCTACAGCTGAGGTGGGAGACTCTGTCCATAGGACAACAATCAGTCGTATATTGCACAAATCTGGCCTTTATGGAAGAGTGGCAAGAAGAAAGCCCTTTCTTAAAGATATCCATAAAAAGTGTTGTTTAAAGTTTGCCACAAGCCACCTGGGAGACACACCAAACATGTGGAAGAAGGTGCTCTGGTCAGATGAAACCAAAATTTAACTTTTTGGCAACAATGCAAAACGTTATGTTTGGCGTAAAAGCAACACAGCTGAACACACCATCCCCACTGTCAAACGTGGTGGTGGCAGCATCATGGTTTGGGCCTGCTTTTCTTCAGCAGGGACAGGGAAGATGGTTAAAATAGATGGGAAGATGGATGGAGCCAAATACAGGACCATTCTGGAAGAAAACCTGATGGAGTCTGCAAAAGACCTGAGACTGGGACGGAGATTTGTCTTCCAACAAGACAATGATCCAAAACATAAAGCAAAATCTACAATGGAATGGTTCAATAATAAACATATCCAGGTGTTAGAATGGCCAAGTCAAAGTCCAGACCTGAATTCAATCGAGAATCTGTGGAAAGAACTGAAAACTGCTGTTCACAAATGCTCTCCATCCAACCTCACTGAGCTCGAGCTGTTTTGCAAGGAGGAATGGGAAAAAATGTCAGTCTCTCGATGTGCAAAACTGATAGAGACATACCCCAAGCGACTTACAGCTGTAATCACAGCAAAAGGTGGCGCTACAAAGTATTAACTTAAGGGGGCTGAATAATTTTGCACGCCCAATTTTTCAGTTTTTGATTTGTTAAAAAAGTTTGAAATATCCAATAAATGTCGTTCCACTTCATGATTGTGTCCCACTTGTTGTTGATTCTTCACAAAAAAATACAGTTTTATATCTTTATGTCCAAACAACTACCTCTTTCCCTACTGTATTTAATTTATTTCTTTATTTTGCTCCTTTGCACCCCATTATTTTTATTTCTACTTTGCACTTTGCACATTCTTCCATTGCAAATCTACCATTCCAGTGTTTTACTTGCTATATTGTATTTACTTTGCCACCATGGCCTTTTTTTGCCTCTACCTCCCTTATCTCACCTCATTTGCTCACATCGTATTTAGACTTGTTTATACTGTATTATTGACTGTATGTTTGTTTTACTCCATGTGTAATTCTATGTCGTTGTCTGTGTCGAACTGCTTTGCTTTATCTTGGCCAGGTCGCAATTGTAAATGAGAACTTGTTCTCAACTTGCCTACCTGGTTAAATAAAGGTGAAATAAAATAAAAAAATAAAAATAATTGAGATTAGATTGAGAATGCGTAGACTATTGTAGGTTTATCATTTGTGATGTACACATCTTTGAAAACCAACAGAAACCTATCTAAGTATGAATGTTTATTTTTGTACACTATGGTTGTGGTTGCACATAAGGTTGTGGATTCACCTTGTTTTTATAAAACATGGCTAAGATATTGTTGTTGCCAGTGGTAATGTTAGACTGTAAATCTTGGTGGGGCAAAAAAATAAAAAATGCCAGCAATGCCACAACACAACACTAAACAATACATGAATTGCACTATAATGGTGCCAAACGGTGCCCACACACTATTAGGGCTTACATAAAGCTGCCACAACAGCAGTCCCAACATCTCACCACTGCTACACCTGGCTATCAGCGGAGCCTTGTCTGGCATCGAAACAGTTCATTCAGCCTCATTTACTGCCTTTGTATAAAAAAAACATAGCTGATATGGCTGACTTGCTTAAACAAATGTGGTTTCTAATGACAATTGAGATGTACAAACTATGGCATAAGGGGACGACAAGCGGATAAGAGGCGATCCATAATTTTGATTAAGACATTAATGAGCGAGCTAGGACGGAATTAATGTTAGTCAATATAACTATTTGGTTAGCACTTTTGAAATGTACAGCGACAGAATTTCGAACATGGACCTTTCTTACCTGTACACCAAGTCAGAACTGTAGGATAAATAAAGGGGGCATATAAGCAGACAATGAAAGCTTTTAACCTTTTAAATAGTATGTGATACTATTTCTCTAAAACAGCTTATAGGCTACATGTGCACCACCAAGTCAGAACAGTAGGTGAAATTAAGAGTGGTAAATAGACCAAATGATTAGGGTGAGGCACATGGGCTACTAACAGCTTGCTACACAACATACACTTAGTATTACTTTCTTAGCTACAGTATACATATCTCCCTGGCATATTACATCATTTATGCAGCAGCAAACAATACATTGTTGGACTCACCTTGTTGTGCTGTGATCACTTGAACAGGAAGGTGGTGCGGCGGTCCTTTGTGGGCAAATGTTGTCAAAGTCTGGCATTCTCTGGATTCATGGTGCTTTCAAAACAACTGGAGGCCGGATTTAAAATTCTGAGTTGGATGAAAGTTCTAAATGTATTTCCCAGTCGGAGCTCGTTTATTCCCAACTTCCCAGTTGTCTTGACCTCACCGAAGTCATGTTTTTGCAGTTCCGAGTTAAGTTGTTTTGAATGAGGCACAATCATGCTTCATAGACAGCATTGCCAATGTTGAATGTTTATCATTTTAAACTTGGAAAAGAGCTCCTTAATCCCAGATTTGGGACCACACAGCCACTGTCACTGATTCCTTCCAAACCACTCGTTGAATTTGCGATTTCCAACTTGTTGTGTAATGTTTATGTCCGATGGATGATGAGCACCTACACATTTTATCTATAATTTCTCTTCATTCTTTCTCTTCATATGACAAGGTTTAAAAAGGATTTGCCAGTAGATTGTCAACTTGATTCATGATGATGACTGCTAGCTAAGATTTTGAAAGTATGATGTTGACATGATTCGTCCAATCAAAGCTACTGTACATATGTGATTTGACATAATTTTATCTGTGGACAATGGCCTTCTTGGATGAGCACTTCTAATGTAACTCTATGGCAGCACCCAAAGGGCTAGAATTACCGAGGTCACCTCTTAAACTTTGCGGTGACGTCGTGTCCCGTGAGTGACAGAACACTGAGTCAATCACAGCGCAATGCTCTGTATTTTCTGCTGGCTTGCCCCACCACCACAGAAAGCACTCAGCTAGGCTGAAACACCTACATTTTGAAGCTGTCTTACTCAAGAAAACAAAAAAAGATACCATGTTTGTATGCAGCTTTATTAACTCAATGATATTATATTTACATTGTTTGCAATGTATCACTTTAATGCAAAACAGGAAAACCCCCCTTAAAAATGTTGGGCTCAAAACAGCTAATATTATCATATTACAACTGGTTGTTGTAATCAATGACTGTATATGGTTGAACTCCTTGAGTTCTCCAAGGTTTTCCATTGGGAATTCCTTATGCCTGTTGCTCACAGCAAGGGGCACAGGTATCTCTCCTCCACTCAACAACACTCGAAGAAGACGCCTGTGACAACTAAAACCGTTTCTTCTCCCATCTATTTTTTCTGTGTTCTCATAAACAGGCATGTGGTGTAGACAAGCACATAATCTACATAAAATATTCGTCTAAATGGTTATCTGAGTGACACTTACCTTTTATGTTGAAATTGTAAAGTTGAAATGTGTAAATTGATTTGAGTGAAAACGGTTAGTGATCTTGACATAGAGATGACTGGGTTTGCGGCTATACAAGGCTAGCCCACAGAATAACATAAGAAAAAATTGAAGCAGATCATTTTCTGGTTTGAAATGATTGATTTATAGCTCCTCTGAGGTAATATTGTAGTTTATTTTCTACTCCGCTTACATGGTCTAGGGACTGACATCTCCCCACCCAAGTGTTATGTATTACAGAGTTGTATTTCTAGAGAAAAACTGTATATGTTAAGCCAACTGCGCTAAAGCTAGCCTGTCAAGCCTATAGGGTAGCTATTAGCTTAGCAGCTACCGTTAGCTGGCTTATGGCTCATTTACCTATTTAAAAGATAAAACAGCCTAACCGCGCTACTTAACACCCGCCTGCTTCCCCCGGCCAAACCCTCCCTTAACCCAGAGGCCAGCTTCACCAATACGTTGGAGGAAACACCATTCAACTGATGACCGAAGTCAGCCAGTAGGTGCATGGCCCGCCAGAAGGAGTCGCTAGAGCGCGATGCGCCAAGTAAAGCTCCCCCAGCCAAACCCTCCCTTAACCCGGAGGACACTTGGCCAATTGTGGTTATAGTGTTGGGCCAGGAACCGAAAGGTTGCTAGATTGAATCCCCGAGCTGACAAGGTAAAAATCTGTTGTTCTACAACTGAACAAGGCAGTTAACCCACTGTTCCTAGGCCGTCATTGTAAATAAGAATTTGTTCTTAACTGACTTGCCTAGTTAAATAAAAATAAAATGGGAACCAGGGACCATCTGCACACAGCGACAACAGCCACCCTTGAAGCATCGTTACCCATCGCTCCACAAAAGCCATGGCCCTTGCAGAGCAAGGGGAACAACTACTTCAAGGTCTCAGAGCGAGTGACGTCGCCGATTGAAACACTATTAGCGTGCACCCCACTAACTAGCTAGCCATTTCACATCGGTTACATGTGTATTCTTTTTTCTTGAAACATAGTACACGATCGTTAACTCTTACATCATCTGAAATTAAGATAAATAATGAGAACATATTTTTTAAATACAAGTCAATTTATTAGCTAATAGAACTATTTTAAATACAGAGGATGTGTTACTGTACTTACAGTACTTTCTAGTCTTTTACAGCATCTGAGTGAATTATTTATGTTTTGTAGATTGAAATTCACCCAGGCTCAAATGTTACTGTCCCAAATAATGTCTGGATGGCGGAGTTGTCAACCGTGATGGAGAGGTCTTGGAGCGGCCATCCCAGGAGGAAGAGCAGCTCGGTTTTGCCGAGATCATGGCTAGGAGGGGCCTTGGGGGTCAGGGAGTAGCTTTCTCAGGCTCAATAGAATTGTCACTTCTTTGGAGGTCTCCAACTCAGAATGCAAGTATAAGGATAACAGGTGTTGTTTCGGAGATACAGTACATGACCAAACGTATGTGGACACCTGCACGTCAAACATCTCATTGCAAAATCAAATGCATTAATATGGAGTTGGTCCCTCCTTTGCTGCTATAACAGCCTCAACTCTTCTGGAAAGGCTTTCCACTAGATGTTGGAACATTTTTGTGGGGACATGCTTCCATTCAGTCACAAGAGCATTAGTGAGGTCGGGCACTGATGTTGGGCTATTAGGTCTGGCTCGCAGTCGGCGTTACAATTCATCCCAAAGGTGTTCGATGGAGCTGAGGTAAGGCTCTGTGCAGGCCAGTCAAGTTCTTCCACACCGATCTCGACAAACCATTTCTGTATGGAGCTCGCTTTGTGCACGGCGGCATTGTCATGCTGAAACAGGAAAGCGCCTTCCCCAAACTGTTGCCACAAAGTTGGAATCACAGAATCATCAGAATGTCATTGTATTCTGTAGCATTAAGATTTCCCTTCACTGGAACGAAGGGGCCTAGCCCGAACCATGAAAAACAGCCCCATAACATTATTCCTCCTCCACCAAACTTTACAGTTGGCACTATGCATTCGGGCAGGTAGAATTCTCCTGGCATCCGCCAAACCCAGATTCGTCCATCGGACTGCCAGATGGTGAAGCATGATTCATCACTTCAGAGAACGCGTTTCCACTGCTCCAGAGTCCAATGTCCAGCCGACGCTTGGCATTGTGCATGATGATCTTAGGCTTGTGTGCGGCTGCTCGGCCATAGAAACCCATTTCATGAAGCTCCCGACAAACAGTCATTTTGCTGATGTTGCTTCCAGAGGCAGTTTTGATCTCGGTAGTGAGTGTTGCAACCGAGGACAGACAACTTTTACGCGCTTCAGCACTCGGCGTTCTCGTTCTGTGAACTTGTGTGGCCCACCACTTCGCGGATGAGCCGTGGTTGCTCATAGACGTTTCCAATTCACAATAACAGCACTTACAGTTGACCAGAGCAGTTCTAGCAGGGCAGAAATTTGACAAACTGATTTGTTGGAAAGGTGGGATCCTATGACGGGGCCACGTTGAAAGTCACTGAGCTCTTCAGTAAGGCCATTCTACTGACAATGTTTGTCTATGGAGATTGCATGGCGGTGTGCTCAATTTTATACACCTGTCAGCAACAAGTGTGACTGAAAGAGCCAAATCCACTAATTTGAACAGGTGTCCATATACATTTTGTATATATAATGTATCGGTCTCAAGGCATCTATAGGCGCATGGGCAGCGCCATTGAGACATACAACGTTGTGATCTGCTAGCTACTATACCAGGAGACTTCCAGCAATTTTGCTAAGCTAATGATATGCTAACTTCAATCATCTCCAAACTGTACGCAGAGGCATACATTTTTTAATGAGTTCATCTGACTCTGGGTAAGTCGAAAAACGACCTAAATCTCAAAATCTTGCAGTATCCCATTAAAAATGCATCCACCATAACATGATTGGGGTCAATTTCAATTAAATACATTGTAGGATGTTAAAGGGAGTTTGCTGTTTTACACCTTATAATCAGATTGCTAACAAACAAAAATATGGGGGTGATGGGGGCAATTAGTCAAAGTTCAAAGTTTGTGGCCAAATCCCCTCAAGTTGCCAGTGGTTATTTAAACAACTCTAAGTAATGGAATACAGTTTCTCCTGGCCCATGGACTACTTTCAGGGTAAGGAACCATCCGACTGACTAAGGCGTAAAAAAAGTTAACTATCCTTTAAATTTACAAATCAATCATTGCAAATAGGGCATTCATGTTCAAGGATTTTTAAATTAAACTGAATTGGATCATTTCATGACCCCAAAAACAACCCATAACTGTTCTATGTGCTCTTTATTTTATATTTGTTGCTTTCCCTCTGCAGATGCTGTCATGACGCACTTCCTGGATGCAACAAAAGGGACAAGAGGGAACGGTGTAAAACAGTAAAATGGCTGAATTGAGAAATGATGAAAGAAAAACAATGAAATGAATAGGATTACATTTAAGTTGAGTGTTTAGTGTAGTTTGTTCTAAGATTTTATTACCATGAATGACTACAAGGATCACTGAAATCCCATAACATACATGTTAACACATACTGTTAACATAAGGGACATATTTGTTATAAACATTTTAATACTACATGACACATGAGCATTTAAGTATTATACATGTATGCAGATTACTGAAAAAAAAATATATAATAATAATAATAAATATATAGAAATGCAACATGCAACAATTTAAAAGATTTTGCTGAGTTACAGTTCATATAAGGAAATCAGTCAATTGAAATAGAATTCATTAGGCCCTAATCTACAGATTTCACATGACTGGGCAGGGGCACAGCCATGGGTGCAACATGGCCAATGTACTGAATAAATGCACTTGTAAATGTAGAGTGGGAAAGTGATTAAAACATACAATCCCTGGATGAAGAAAATATAATTTCCAGAAGTATTCATGATATGAATCGGCCCACTTGAGCATATCATCAATCATTGCATCTTACTTGTCTCCCCTGTGAGTCGTTGTCTACTTTTAAGATGTGTGTCAATCCTGAAACATCTGTCACAACAACTGCAACGATATCATTTCTCCCCTGTGTGGGACTTTCTATGATATTTCAGATTTCCACTCTGATTGAATGCTTTGCCACAATCAGGGCAGCGAAATGGCTTCTCCCCTGTGTGAATCCGGATGTGTTTCTTCAGATCGCCGCTGGTGCTGAATCCTTTGCCACAAACAGGGCAGTGACACGTTTTCTCCCCTGTGTGGCTTCTCATGTGCACGATCAGATTGCTGTTTAAGGTGAACCATTTACTACAAACATGACAACAATACCTAGCTGCAATGTGAGTTTGGAGGTGATCTTTCATACTTTCTGTTGACGCCATATGCTTTCCACACACTCCACAAAGTGATTCTTTATCGTTTGTGTGAGTTTGAACATGTTTAAATAATAAGCCCATGTAATGAAAATACTTGCCACACACCTTACAACAACCAGGAGTAGCATGACCTTGCCTAGGTGATTTCAGGTGGAACAACGGTGTGGATTTGTTATCCTTAGTGTTGATAAGGGAGCTTTGTAATTTTACCATCTTTATTCTCTGTGATTTGACTGACTTGAAACCTGACGGAGGTCCGCCAGTCTCCATCCCACTGTCACTTTCACTGTTTTCACTCGGAGCTGCAGAACAGTCTGGATTTACTGCAGAGAGGGGCTGAAAGACACTGGTTGGTTCTGATTCTCCGTAGTCCTCTCCATCAGGTTCTGTTTTGATCTGTTCAGTTGTAGTGCTGGGTAGAGTGTCTCTCTCTCTGTTTCCTTCCTTTTGGGCTTGATAGGGATGTGAGGGTTGAGTTGGGTCATAAGCAGGAGTGAATATGGAGTCTTTAGTGTGAGCCTCAAGCCCTTGAGGCTGCTCTTCCTCCTGACTGGCCCCACGTTCCTCTTTGATCTGTGTGGACTCTGGGTCCTCATGCCTCAGACTGGGGCTCCACTCCTGCTCACAGTGCTGCTGCTCCGGGGGAATCTCCACTTCAGAGACAGAGAGACAGAGCTGCTGGAGGTCTGGGGTAAAGGAGAAAGAATGAAAATCAGTGCTGACATTATGCCAAGGTTTATCCTAGGATTTTTTTCAGCAGTGACTCTCTTGCACTGGCTCTATGCACACTCACTGGACCCTGCCCACACACATGGATATTGACAGCACACACACTCACACATACACTACCGTTCAAAAGTTTGGGGTCACTTAGAAATGTCCTTGTTTCTGAAAGAAAAGCAAATTTTGTTGTCCATTAAAATAACATCAAATTGATCAGAAATACAGTGTAGACATTCTTAATACTGTAAATGACTATTGTAGCTGAAAACGGCAGATTTGTAATGGAATATCTACATAGGCATACAGAGGCCCATTATCAGCAACCATCACTCCTGTGTTCCAATGGCACGTTGTGTTAGCTAATCCAGGTTTAGCATTTTAAAAGGCTAATTGATCATTAGAAAACCCTTTTGCAATTATGTTAGCACAGCTGAAAACTGTTGTCATGATAAAAGAAGCAATAAAACTGTCCTTCTTTAGACTAGTTGAGTATCTGGAGCATTAGCATTTGTGAGTTTGATTACAGGCTCAAAATGGCCAGAAACTCATCAGTCTATTCTTGTTCTGAGAAATGAAGGCTATTCCATGCAAGACATTTCCAAGAAACTGAAGATCTGGTACATTGCTGCGACCTACTCCCTTCACAGAACAGCACAAACTGGCGCTAACCAGAATAGAAAAAGGAGTGGGAAGCCCTGGTGTGCAAAACACCAGTCTCAACGTCAACAGTGAAGAGGCGATGCTGGCCTTCTAGGCAGAGTCGCAAAGAAAAATCCATATCTCAGACTGGCCAATAAAAATAAAAGATTAAGATGGGCAAAGGAACACAGGCCCTGGACAGAGGAACTGCCTAGAAGGCCAGCATCCTGGAGTTCACTGTTGGCGTTGAGACTGGAGTTTTGCGTGTACTATTTAGTGAAGCTGCCAATTGAGGACTTGTGAGGCGTCTGTTTCTCAAACTAGACACTAATGTACTTGTCCTCTTGCTCAGTTGTGCACCGGGGCCTCCCACCCCTCTTTCTATTTTGGCTAGAGCCTGTTTGCGCTGCCATTAGAACACAGGAGTGATGGTTGCTTATAACAGGCCTCTGTATGCCTATGTAGATATTCCATTAAAAGAAAATCAGCCGTTTCCAGCTAAAATAGTCATTTACAATGTCTACACTGTATTTCTGATCAATTTGATGTTATTTTAAATGGACAAAAAAATGGGCTTTTCTTTCAAAAACAAGGACATTTCTAAGTGACACCAAACTTGAACGGTAGTGTAGAAACACTTTCACATACTCTGCTGCTACTCTGTTTATTATCTATCCTGATTGCAGAGTCACTTTTACCCCTACCTACATACATACATATTAACTCAACTTACTCGTACCCCTGTACACTCGGTACCCTTTGTACATAATGTCATTGTTATTTTATTGTGTTACTTTTTCCTTTTATGCTAATTATTCGTACTTTTATTGGGAAAGGGCTCGTAAGTAAGCATTTCACGGTAAAGTTTACACCTCCTACACCTGTTGTATTCGGTGCATATGACAAATAAAATTGGATATGATGGGTAGGGTGGAGGGGTGCAATGACAAGCTAGTTGTTCCTGTAGACTTCCACCCGCTTGTACAGACAGTCAGTCACGTGGCTGTGTCTTCCTGTATAACGCAGGCAGACAGACATCGAGGTGTTCGACTGAAGGCTAGAATGGGCAGAATGGGATCTATGGTCTCAGAAAGGCCACCCTCCTGGGCTCTTCGCCCACGACAACCGAGAATGGAGTGACAAACAAAAAAGCATCCAGTCAACAGCAGTCCTATTGGTGAAAATGGTTCATTGATGGGAGAGGTCGAAAGAGAATAGCAAGAATCATGCAAGCTAACAGGCGGGCCACAAACAGGCAAATAACGATGCAGTACCACAGTGGTGTGCAGAATGGATGGGCTATTGCAGCAGACAACCACAGGTTCCACTCCTATCAGCTAAAAACAAGAAAAAGCTGGTTTACCTGGTACTAGATGGGTGTACAAAATAAACTGGCCGGTGAGTGAGTGTATGTATCAAATATATTTTTTGCAGCAGTGGCAAAAATTTAGCTGGGGTGGGTCACCACTGCTAAATGAATATAGGGGAAACACATGACATTTAGACCTACCTAATACAGGTACACTTCCTCTCAAAAATAACTATATTTGACATTGCTCCTTGTGTTTCATAAAATGAAGGTTAAGTAAGTTTGACATAAGCAATGAGTAACAAACCTGCTCTGTCTTGCTTTATCTCAGGTTGAAGAACAATGTCGAGTAGCCTCTGTAGACGGACAACTTCCTCCTGATTCTCTGCTATGGTTTTTTCAACGACCTCGAATATCTCCTCAGCGGCAGCTGTTAATCTATCGTAGAGAAAAACTCTCAACAACTGTATTTTAGACATGTTTAGATAATGCAAGATGAGTAGCTAGCGAGCTGTGTTATTTTAATCGTCTGAAATTCCGCAACACTAAAAAAGTACTTCCGGATCACGGAATTTCAACAAAAATTCAAAGTAAAAGTAGTAGTAGTATAATCGTGTCAATCGTGTCAATAACCTGTATTTAAATTAGATAGCTATTTGATTATTTCGCTAGCTAGCTAACGTTAGCCATGTATGCTTATGTCGATTAGTATGAAGACGGATTCAAGGCCACCATAGAAATATACAAAATCAAATATTTTAACCCCAAAAATGTACAAGACTCTTTGACGACCTGCTCTTTAATTGTCCATGTCACTTGTCAAGATTACTTTCAGCCACTGTTAGCTTTAGCTAGCTAACTGTATAAAGGAATAGCACACTTAAGAGGGGTAATTACATGTTCGATCTAACGTTAACACATCCACTGAACATCCATGTACAACACTGCTATAAGGGTGTAGACTCGGGTCTTTACCTATTAAACCCAAGAGCTGCTAACAGTATTGTGCCGACATCAGTACAGGTTTAAAAATATTAAAATATTTGTGTGACTTACATTTATCTTGTACACCTTGTAAGCATTTGTATCTGTCGTGTGAATGTTGCTGTTTGTGTTTACTTTATCTTTTCTAGTTATTTTATTCTACAAAATGTTTGACATTTCTCAAGGCCATCTTGTCAGACTGTATGGTGAATGACTGTTAAGTTACACACAGTAACACATTTATACACTGCATGTTTCCCCTATATCTAAAAAAAAAAAAAACAGACAGGAAATTGAAACTCGCCTTAGAAAAGACAAAAGGATCTCTGTGCCCAAAGTGCTTCCTTTGTTTTTAGAGCGGATGGAGCTGACAGGAAGTAATTAAGGCTCTTAGCCTCGTTATAACTAAGATATTGTTATTTCTAGAGTTGTTAATGTTTTCGTTGTGTGGGGCCAATATCTCAAGCCTTGATTTTCAAAAAGTGAATTGACATACAACCACAAAAAACTTGGCATATACAGTGCATTCGGAAAGTATAGACTCCTTGACTTTTTCCACATTTTGTTACTTTACAGCCTCATTCTAAAATGGATTAAATCGTTTTTTCCCCCTCATTAATCTAAACTCAATACCCCATAACGACAAAGCAAAAACAGGATTTTAGAAATGTTTGAAAATGTATTAAAAAAAACAACCTGAAAATCACATTCACACATTCACACTTTACTCAGCACTTTGTTGAAGCACCTTTGGCAGTGATTACAGCCTTGAGTCTTCTTGGGTATGACGCCACAAGCTTGGCACACCTGTATTTGGGGAGTTTCTCCCATTCTTCTCTGCAGATCCTCTCAAGCTCTGTCAGGTTGGATGGGGAGCGTCGCTGCACAGCTATTTTTAGGTCTCTCCAGATATGTTCGATCGGCTTCAAGTCCAGGCTCTGGCTGCGCCTCTCAAGGATATTGAGACTTGTCCCGAAGTCACTCCTACTTGTCTTGGCTGTGTGCTCAGGGTTGTTGTCCTGTTGGAAGGTGAACCTTCACCCCAGTCTGAGGTCCTGAGCGCTCTGGAGCAGGTTTTCAACAAGGATCTCTCTGTACTTTGCTCCGTAAATTTTTCCATCAACCCTGACTAGTCTCCCAGTCCCTGCCACTGAAAGACACCCCCACAGCATGATGCTGCAATCACCATGCTTCACCATAGGGATGGTGCCAGGTTTCCTCCAGACTTGATGCTTTGCATTCAGGCCAAAGAGTTCCATTTTGGTTTCATCAGACCAGATAATATTTTTTCTCACAGTCCTTCAGGTGCCTTTTGGAAAACTCCAAGCGGGTTGTCATGTGCCTTTTACTGAGGAGTGACTTCCATCTTGCCACTCTACCATAAAGACCTGATTGGTGGAGTGCTGTAGAAATGGTTGTCCTTCTGGAGGGTTCTCCCATCTCCACAGAGGAACTCTGGATCTCTGTCAGAGTGAGCATCGGGTTCTTGGTCACCTCCCTGACCAAGGTCCTTCTCCCCCGATTGCTCAGTTTGGCCGGGCAGCCAGCTCTAGGAAGAGTCTTGGTGGTTTCAAACTTTCTTTCTTTTTTTTAACTTCTTATGGCTGGGAGGCGCTATTTCCACGTTCGGATGAAAAGCGTGCCCAGAGTAAACTGCCTGCTACTCAAACCCAGAAGCTAAGATGTGCATATTATTAGTAGATTTGGATAAACACTCTGAAGTTTCTAAAACTGTTTGAATGATGTCTGTAAGTATAACAGAACTCATATGGCAGGCGAAAACCTGAGAAAAATCCAACCAGGAAGTGGGAAATCTGAGGTTTGTAGTTTTTCAAGTGATTGCCTATCCAATATACAGTGTAAATTTGGTCCCATTGCCCTTCCTAAGGCTTCCACTAGGTGTCAGTCTTTAGAACGTTGTTTCAGGCTTCTGCTATGAAAGGGGAGAGAATAAGAGCTGTTTGAATCAGGGGTCTAGCAGAAAGCCTTGAGCACGAGCTCTGTTCCTTTTAATTTCTAAAGACAAAGGAATTGTCCGGTTGAAACATTATTGAAGATTTATGATAAAACATCCTAAAGATTGATTCTATACATCGTTTGACATGTTTCTACGAACTGTAATATAACTTAAACTTTTCGTCTGGACCAAGTGCTCGCTCCTTGTGCATTTGGATTACTGGACTAAACGTGCGAACAAAAAATAGGTATTTGGACATAAATTATGGACTTTATCGAACAAAACAAACATTTATTGTGGAACTGGGATTCCTGGGAGTGCATTCCAATGAAGATCATCAAAGGTAAGTTAATATTTATAATGCTATTTCTGACTTTTGTTGCATGGTGTGCTTTTGCTGTAAAGCCTTTTTGAAATCTGATACAGCGGTTGCATTGAGGAGAAGTATATCTTTAATTCTATGCATAACACTTGTATCTTTCATCAAGGTTTATGATGAGTATTCCTGTACATTGATGTGGCTCTCTGCAAAATCACCGGATATTTTGGAGGCAAAACATTACTGAGCATAACACGCCAATGTAAACTAAGATTTTTGGATATAAATATGAACTTGGACCAGTTGAAAAACAAATATGCAAATCAGAGATTCCATGTTTGTGAAAGAATTCACCATGTCAATCTAGAGTTCAGCAACCCTCAGCACCAGGAGGTTAAAGCCTTCCCCACATTAAAAACAGCTCCAAAACCTCCCCTGACTCTGAAGAAATATAAGGCCTTAAGTTGTAATTAGCTATAATTACCTTTCATGCTCATCCTTTTTTTTTTTGTATTGCGATCTATGATCCTTTAGCCTGGGTACCAGTCTTTTTAGCTAACATTCCACTCCTTGTCATTTGCCAAAAAGACTGGCCATTCGGCTATCTCAATGGTTTATGGCACAGTTGCTAATTGATAGTTGGAAACAACATGAACATTTTCCATGGCAACGTTATGGAACATGCGGTTAAGTTATATTATTTGTCCATCTTCTCTTATTAATTGATGTAGTCCAGACAGGCTACTTTAGGAAACTTTCTGAATTGACAGAGATAATTAGTGAACTCGCACATTAAAAGTCTAGATGATAAAAGGCTACACTGATCACATGTGCTTGGCTACCAAATGTATACGTTTCCCCAGCCATAGGCCTAATATTTAAATTGAGGAAATGTGATCATAGCCAAATCATTATTTTAGCGATCCACGTTAGACGTCCCTCCTAACAAAAAGGCCCACATCTTGCTGATGTCAGCTGCTGGGCAGTGCACTTGCCCTTGATATGCGTTTATGGAACTTGCCATTTCCAAAAAGGAGCTCAGTGGGGAATCGGAGATTCCTTGTTTTGCGATTTGTTGCAACAGCCAGGGTTTCATTAAATTGGCCTAGGCACTATATTTTATTACACATTTAATTACACATTTAACTGATGCATTTTGCGATGTTCAACTTTTTTTGGGCACAAAATTGTGCGTCAGACACCCAAAAATGGCAGTTCCCACCGTGAAGCATGAGGAGGAGGTGTGGGGATGCTTTGCTGGTGACACCGATTCGCTGATTTATTTAGAATTCAAGTCACACTTAACCAGCATGGCTACCACAACATTCTGTAGTGATACAGCATCCCATCTGGTTTGTGCTTAGTGGCACTATCATTTGTTTTTCAACAGAACAATGACCCAAAACACATTTCCAGGCTGTGTAAGGGCTGTTTGACCAAGGTCTGCTGCATCAGATGACCTGGCCTCCACAATCATCCGACCTCAACCCAATTGAGATGGTTTGGGATGAGTTGGACCGCTGAGAGAAGGACAAGCATCCAACATATGCTCAGCATATGTGGGAAAGCTCAACATATGTGGGAAATCCTTCAAGACTGTTCGAAAAGCATTCCAGGTGAAGCTGGTAGAGGGAATGCAAAGCTGTTATCAAGGCAAAGGGTAGCTACTTTGAAGAATCTCAAATATAATATATATTTTGATCTGTTTAACACGTTTTTGCTTACTACATGACTCCATGTGTTATTTCATAGTTTTGATGTCTTCGCTAGTATTCTACAATGTAGAAAATAGTTTTTTTAATGTTTTACTTTTGACTGGTACTGTGTGTGTGTGTGATATATATATATATATATGCACACATACACACAACGCCACAGACCCTACTGAGTATTACCAACCCCACTTTTACTTCAGCACATATAATATTTTTCAATATAAGACAATATGTAATTTATAGGCCTTTAATGTCCTCCTAGCATTGCGACCAGCGGAATGGGTGGAGTAGAAAAGGCTGCTGGGTATTTAGACCACACTTTTTCAAGAAATAACACCATGTACAGGCTCCAACCATTTCTCATTGTTCTCCACTTTATAGTATTTATCTTATTTAAAGTAGTAATTCCCTTTAGTTTAGGTTTTTCCCCGATGTAGTTATAATTTAGTAATATTATTTTAAGATTACGCACTATGCAAAGCGGCAAAAATGATTAGCTGTGTATACGAAATCAGCGTTTTACCGCATACTTTTTTGTTGAAGGCAAAATCTGAACCGGAAGTGTTAATATTTGTGCCGGTACACTAATGTTGCTTTCATGACGCTAAAAGAGAGAGAAATAGTAACTGTGTCTTTTTGCAGGCACCAACTCCGCCAGGGTTCGTTGGACAACGCCTAGGAGGAAATTAATGGCGTTTTTGTAGGGTTTTCGGTTAACGACGAATAATGTCTGTGGTAAACACAGGCTTAGGAGATACGTTTTGTTCATCACATGTGGCATCAGCGATACAATAATACGTTGCATCAACAAGGGAAAAAAATGTGCCCTCTTGGTCGTGCGCTGGTCAATACGTTTTTCCTTATCGCCACGTGCTGGAGTGGAGTGCGACTGGGTCAGTTCGAAGAGCCTGTTGAAATAGCCTACGGGCAAAATGCATCCTCGTTTCCTTGATAAATAGGCAATAATATTATAGTAAATGATTATAGTATATTATTAATAATATATTCAGGGCCCGCAAGAATATGATCAAAATAGTCCAATCATACCCCAAACAACTAAGAGCCTTAGTTAAATGAAACTTGATTGACCTTTTTATAGTGCTTTAGAAACATAACACATTGTATGAATTGGTGATCAGACACTTCAATGACATTAACATTTTTGAGTTTTCATATAATCATGCAAAACTGTCAGAAGAAAGAGAAGAGTGCATGTGAAGACATTATCAACATGTATTCTGTAATACTTTGTATTTAAAACCTACAATCTCTGGATGAAAAATAAAACTTGTTTCAGAAGGTTCATTTATATGAATAGTTCACTTGGGCTCATCATATCAATTGTCTTAATGTTAGTCAAAACATGCAAAAACTCTATAAAAATGAACATTCCCGCAAAGTGGATATTGACATCAAGGCCATAGATCCTGACAAAACAATTGGTGTGTTTAAGATTCTCTCAGCTTATATAGAAACCAGAGGGCACATAAACACGAAGTAACAACATCAAAACAGATATAATGTAGCCTATTTCAACATATTGACAAATTTGACTCCCAAAACAAAAACATGTTTTTATGTGCAAAACGAAGACATAGGTTCAAAATGATCTTTCTACAGGTAATGAGCAGGCACTCCTGTTGCTCAGAAAAAAACTCCACCAACTACTCTCTGTTAGACAGCGATGGGGAGTTCTGATGTTCAAGCAGCAATTCAGTCATATCTTATCCACCCAAGAGTCTTCCTGCGGGTTGTTCCATATGATTTCAATCACTTTCTGACTGCACCCTTTTTTGATTTGAACGAAACCTTTCAGACATGCTTGCTCATGGTGGAAGTGGTCAGAAAGTGACTTTTTTGACCTGATTTCTAAAACATTCAGGAGATAGAGGTGCTCAAAGTTGACCGATTTTGCATAAACCCCACCCTACCATGAGACATCCATGTCATCATCGCTAAAAAAAGGTTGAGTTTGATTTAATTTGAAAGCTTACAAAACAGGGTTGTTGCCAAAGTATTCTATGATATCTTGAAATAAAGTTAAAACATTTTAATTTTTTTGTTCTCTTTCACAAATGCTGTAGCTTAGATCCTATTTTACATCATCTGAAATATTTTTTGGGGCCCCATCTTCGGGTAAGATACAGCATTATCTTGAATACAGGGTGGGTGTCATTTCAATCATAGAAATATAATTCATAGAATGGACCTATTCCTTCAGACCACTGCAATTTAAACGCTACATCATTGAAATTAAATTGTCATTTTAACTTCCAATTAATGCCAGTAAGATGGCCACCGGTCCACCCACTGTCGAATGTCAATTTGAATGGGAATGTCTATTCTATTATCTATATTTCTATGATTTCAATAGGGTTCCCATGGAAGATTGACAGTTTAATTTATAACAATGGATATTCCCTCTCAAGTCGACATTATTTGATGTGTGGGTCACCAAATCATCTTTGTGATACCATTTGAAAGTTCAAATGTCAACTTTATTCACATTTTAGTACATTTATTAGCCAAAACATGACATCCACCCTTTATTCAAATCAAATCAAAATTGTATTGTCACATGCTTCGTAAACAACAGGTGTAGACGAATATTGAAATGATTAATTATGGGCCCTTCCCAACAATGCAGAATACAATAAAACAATTTAAGAATAGTAACACGAGGAATACATTGAGAATACATTGTAGAATAATAGTGAAGACATCAAAACTATGAAATAACACACATGGAATCATGTAGTGACTGAAAAAGTGTTAAAGAAATCAAGATATATTTGAGATTTTTCAAAGTAGCCAGCCTTGCCTTGGTGAAAGCTTTGCACACTCTTGACATTCTCTCAACCAGCTTCACCTGGAATGCTTTTCCAGAAGTCTTGAAGGAGTTCCCACATAAGCGTAGCACTTGTTGGCTGCTTTTCTTTCACTCTGTGGTCCAACTCATCCCAAACCATCTCGATTGGGTTGAGGTCGGGTGATTGTGGAGGCCAGGTCATCTGATGCAGCACCCCATCACTCTCCTTCTTAGTCAAATAGCCCTTACATAGCCTGGAGGTGTGTTGGGTCATTGTCTTGTTGAAAAACAAATGATAGCCCCACTAAGCGCAAACCAGATGGAATGGCGTATCGCTGCAGAATGCTGTGGTAGCCATTCTGGTTAAGTGTGACTTGAATTCGAAGTAAATCTTAGTGTCACCAGCAAAGTACCCCCACATCATCACACCTCCTCCACGCTTTACGGTGGGAACAACACATGCGGAGATCATCCGTTCACCTACTCTGCGTTTCACAGACAACGTTTGGAACCAAAAATCTAACATGTCCATTTCTCGTGTTTCTTGGCCCGAACAAGTCTCTTCTTATTGGTGTCCTTTAGGAGTGGTTTCTTTGCAGCAATTCGACCATGAAGGCCTGAATCACACAGTCTCTTCTGAACAGTTGATGTTGAGATGTGTATTTTACTTGAACTCTGTGATGCATTTATTTGGGCTGCAATTTCTGAGGCTGGTAACTCTAGTGAACTTATCCTCTGCAGCAGAGGTAACTCTGGGTCTTCCTTTCCTATGGTAGTTCTCATGAGAGCCAGTTTCATCATAGCGCTTGATGGTTTTTAGTTCTTGAAATGTTCCAGATTGACTGACCTTCATGTTTTAAAGTAATGATGGACTGTTGTTTCTCTTTGCTTATTTGAGCTGTTCTTGCCATAATATGGACTTGGTCTTTTACCAAATAGGGCTATCTTCTGTATACCACCCCTACCTTGTCACAACACAACTGATTGGCAAATGCATTAAGAAGGAAATAAATTCCACAAATTAACAAGGCACACCTGTTAATTGAATGCATTCCAGGTGAATACCTCATGATGCTGGTTGAGAGAATGCTAAAGAGTGTGCAAAGCTGTCATCAAGGCAAAGGGTGGCTACTTTGAAGAATCTCAAATATAAAATATACCCTTTTCTGGTTACTACATGATGTATGTGTTATTTCATAGTTTTTATATCTTCACTATTATTCTACAATGTATAAAATAGGAAAAATAAAGAAAAACCCTTGAATGAGTAGGTGTTTCCAAATTTTGGACTGGTACTGTACAAGGGATACCAGTACCGAGTCTATGTGCAGAGGTACGAGGTAATTGAAGTAGATATGAACATATAGGTAGGGGTAAAAGGACTAGTCAACAGGATAGATAAGACCGTAGCGTATATGATGAGTGTGGAAGTGGATGCCTGTCTGTAAGTGTTATGTGTGGTGGAGTGTTAGTGTGGGTATGTGGGTAGAGTCCAGTGTGTGTGCATAGAATCAAAAAGAGTTAGTGCAAAAAGGGTCAATGGAGATAGTCTGGGTAGCTATTTGGTTAACCATTTAGCAGTCTTTTAACTTGGGGGTAGAAGCTGTTCAGGAGCCTTTTGGTTCCAGATTTAGCGCTCCGGTACCGCTTGCCGTGCGGTAACAGAGAGAACAGTCTATGACTTGGGTGGCTGGAGTCTGACAATTTTTAGGGCCTTCCTCTGTCGTCACCTGGTATATAGGTCCTGGACGGCAGGGATTTCAGCCCCAGTGATGTACCTCTGTAGGAGTTCTATCATTTAAAAAAGCTGCAATCATTGCACTTGTATGTTCAATGGTTACACTGAATAACAATCAGACACAGAGAAAGCCTTGTATGATACACTGTGCTTCCTCCGTGTGCCTTTGATTGTTATTCAATGTAATTGATTAGGAAATGCATTTTGTACTATGAGGACATCAGTGTGGTCTCTCCCCGGTGAGTCCTCATGTCAGGTGTGTCAAACTCATTCTGCGGAGGGCCTAGCGTCTGCAGTTTTTTCCCCTCCTTTCAATTAAGACCTAGACAACCAGTTGAGGGGAGTTATTTAAAAATCAGTGACCTTAGTTCATCAATCAAGTACAAGGGAGGAGAGAGAACCTGCAGACACTCGGCCAGCCGAGGAAGGAGTTTGACACGTGCCTTATGTGCACTTTCAGGATTCTTCTGTCTCCCCTGTGTGAATCTTCATGTGCAGATTACTGGCAACTCTGAATCCTTTGTCACAATCAGGGCAGCCATGGCTTCTCCCCTGTGTGAATCGTAATGTGTTTTTCTTTCAGATCGCTACTGTTGCTGAATCCTTTGCCACAATAAGGGCAGTGATGTGGTTTCTTTTTTGTGTAATTCTTCATGTGTATTTTCAGACCATTCTGATTGAAGGATGCACCACAATCAGGGCAGGGAAAATATTTCTCCCCTGTGTGGCTTCTCATGTTCATTATCAGCTTATTGTTGAAGGTGAACCATTCACTACAAACACAACAACAAAACCTAGGTGCAATGTGAGTTGAGGTAAGCTGTCATTCTTTCTGTGGACTGAAAATGTTTTCCACACACTCCACAAAGCTGTTCTTTATACTTAGTGTGAGTTTGAACATGTTTAATCAATTAGCCCATGTGATGAAAAGATGTGCCACACAATTTACAACAGGGATTAGGGTGACTTTGACTGGGTGATTTCAGGAAGGACAACTGTGTGGATTTGTTATCCTTAGTGTTGATAAGGGAGCTTTGTAATTTTACCATCTTTATTCTCTGTGATTTGACTGACTTGAAACCTGACGGAGGTCCGCCAGTCTCCATCCCACTGTCACTGTTTTCACTCGGAGCTGCAGAACGTTATGGATTTATTGCAGAGAGGGGCTAAAAGACACTGGTTGGTTCTGATTCCCCCGTAGTCCTCTCCATCAGGTTCTGTTTTGATCTGTTCAGTTGTAGTGCTGGGTAGAGTCTCTCTCTCTCTCCCTCTCTCTGTTTCCTTCCTTTTGGACTTGATAGGGATGTGAGGGTTGAGTTGGGTCCTCATCATAAGCAGGAGTGAATATGGAGTCTTTAGTATGAGTCTCAAGACTGAGTTCCCCTGTTCCTCTTTGATCTGTGTGGGCTCTGGGTCCTCCTACACTAGACTGAGTCTCTACTTCTGCTCACAGTGCCGCTGTTCAGGGGGAATCTCTGCTTCAGAGAGTGAGTGAGCTGCTGGAGGAAGAACAAAACAGAGAACTCGATGCTGACACCAGGCGGGGGGTAATCCTGCAATAATTCACTTCTGAGTAGTTCCATCTCCAAGCACAAGAAAGAGAATTGACACCCACCATCTCAAATTGTTCTAAAATCATTTCTATAGTTAGAAACAGACAAGATTAGCATTTCTGAAACATTATTTTGTTGAAAGCCACCCATATGAGAAATTAAGCTAATTGATTGCACCCAAATTGACTATTTCAGTTTATAGGATTCATATAATATTCAATAACTATAATACCCAAAGCCCGATTTGGACAAATCCTCTTCCTAACAATGAGGAAAATCCACCCACAGACCCCCCCCCCCCCAAACCACACCCCAATGGCCAGTATATAATACTCTGTGTTTGACAAGTAGTATAAAGCTGTGGCTTGGAGGATTGCTTATTCAAGCTATGTAATGTGTCCTCAGTGAATTTAGGGATGTTTATCTCCCCTGTTCAGAGAAATTAGGCATTGAAGTTGTTAGGTTTATGTCCCATCATACAATCGGATATTACCAGGTTCTGACCACTAGATGGTGCTGTTACTGGTTTTGGGTAAAAGGTGTGAAGAACACATCCCATGTTAATTCAAATCTTGAAGACGTCTTCCAGCAATTTTGTTTTTGTTGTTGTAATTTTTCATGTTAAAAAGCGATATCCCAAGTATAAAGTACACACACTAAAGGGTAAAAAAAAGTATATTTTTTAAACTGCAAACTTCAAGAAGTAAGGCATCCAAGGTGTTACAGAATCCCGTGCCGAGGCCGCTGTGGGTCTAATTTCCAGCGTGTATGTTGTCTACATTTGTCTGGCACCATGTAGTCTAGCTCTCCCCCTCAGGTGAGAGTTATCGATCACCCCAGGTTGTGGCTTCAGCCAATCAGACTCTTCCCCCATGCACCCCACCACTGCCCATGCACTGATCACGCATTCTCTGATTGGTTAAATACTCACAGCTAGCCCTGTACTTGCAGACAACAACGGCCATACCATCATAATGGGAGATTTTAATGCCAAACACATCGACTTCAACTGTAATACTACAAACACATCGGGAAGAGTATTAAGGGATATCCTCAACAGCACAAACCTGGCCATTCTCAACACCAACGAGCCCACACACATCCATTCTTCAACCTCCACGGCAGACATCCTTGATCTTGTCCTCTGCTCCCTGAACTTGGCTGCTAAACTTCTTAGCTTCTCCGTCAGCCATGACGTGGGAAGTGACCACCTTCCTGTCCTTGCCTCCTTCTCTCTCCAACTCCAACAAGCACCTGAAAAGCAAAGATACAAATACAAGAAAGCAGACTGGGATACAGAAAATACAGAAATTGCATTACAGACAAGATAACAAATATTGCAGTAACAACACAGAACCCCAAAGATCTGGAATAGGGAGTATCCTCATCCAGGCCTGGGAAGAGACCATCTCACCATCTTACCACCACCAGACCACCACAACAACAACTCCCACCACATATCCTCAGTCTCATCAAGCAGAAAAGAAAGATCCGGAGAGACTTTATTAGAACAAGAGCACCCAACCTGAAAACAGAAGTTAATCGGTTGCAGAATCACATCAGACATCAACTCACCCTCCACAAACAGAAACAATGGACTGCCTTCAATCACCAGCTAGATACAGACACCAACCCCCGGGCCTTCTGGTAAAAAATCAAAACAATCAACAGAGACAAAACCAATAACATCATACCTGTGCTAATGTCTCAAAACCAACTCATCGAAGACAACAAAACAAAAGCAACATTATTCAGAAACCACCTACAAAATGTTCATTCTTGTCCCGATGATCCTCTCTTTGACAAAGACTGGAAAATCATCATCGACAGAGAAATGCAGAAAAGTGTACACCTCAAATCCGACACCAGAAGACCATCCTCTCACCCGCTCTGTTAGCATTGAAGAAGTCAACTCACCTGAAAAAAACAAAAAGCAAAGCACCAGGGGAAGACAACATTGACAGCACACTCATCAAACAAGCACCTGATGAATACCTGCACCTCCTTTCTAACCTCTTCACAGCATGTCTCACGGAAGGCTACTTTCCCCTGCCCTGAAAATCTGCCGTTGTCATAATGATCCACAAACTTGGCAAAGACCCAGACAACGTCACAAGTTATAGACCAATCAGCCTCCTCAGTCATGTCGGGAAGCTGTTGGAGAGAGTACTCACCCAAAGACTGAGCGGCCACACTAAGGAAATGGACCTCCTTGGAATCCACCAAGCTGGCTTCAGGAAAGCAAGATCAACCACGATAACATTCTAAGACTGTCAGAGGACATCCTTCGGAACTTCAAGAAAAAATAACTTACCCTGGTGATTTTCTTTGACCTAGAGAAAGCATTTGACAAGATGTGGCACAATGGACTGTGTTACCGGCTCGCAGATTCCAATCTCAAACTACCGCTCTCCATCAGAAACATCATCACTAGCTTTCTCCACAACCGTACAATTAAAGTGAAGGTCTCCACAGCAATATCCTCACCTCTCACCCCGGAGGCAGGTGTCCCACAGGGGGCAGTTCTAAGCCCACCACTGTTTCTACTCTACATATCAGATATCTACTACTCTCCACCCACCATAGGTCAAGTCTCACAGTTTGTCGATGACCTCTGCTACTGGTCCAGCTCCAAATGTCCTTAACTTGCTGCAAAAAAACTCCAGAAGTCTATTGAAATTATCGAGACATGGTCTAACATGTGGCGAGTAAAATTGAACCCACAAAAGACCCAATGTGTCCTCTTCACAAGAAGCACCAGCAAAAAAAAAACAGGAAAACCATAGATCTCGAACTCTACGGTGAAACAATAAAAGTAGAAAAAGAAGCAAAATTCCTTGGAGTCACCCTCCAGAGGAACATGCACTGGACAATCCATATAGCGAACATAGAGCGAGAGGGACGAAAAAGACTAAACCACCTAAAAACGCTGTGCGGAAGAAAATATGGAGCCTCACCTCAGACAGTGCTGAAAGTCTACATCAGCTACATCCGACCCCTCTTTGAATACGCCCTACCAGCCTGGATAACAGCTTCACCGCAGCAGATGAACCGGCTACAGAGGGTCCAAAACATGGCAATACAAAATGGCTTACAGACTACCAAGATACATCAGCAACCACTACGTTAACAGCATATCAGGACTGACATCAATCAACAATAGACAGTCAATCATTGGACAGAAGTTCATCAACAGAGCCACTCACAACCCATCACCGAAGGAAGCCGTGGGACAGGCCAAATGGGCCACAGATACACCCATGTCCATAATACTGAAACTGACCTAGAGGAGATTTTCTTTTTTACAAAAATCATTTGTGTGTGTATAAAAATGTGTAGATATGTGAATACACTCCTTAGCCCCCCCACCCCTCTCCCCCTGCACAGTTGTGAGCTATAATTTGAATGAAGTTTTTTATCCCTTTAAAAAAAAAAAATGTCACTTCTATTTTTATTTTTTAAAGTAAACACCACAAACTCATGTCGGGAAAATAAAAAAAAGGCTAAACTAATCTACGCCCGTTCTGATAAAAAACCTTAGGGCATCTAGCCTCGGGGGATGCCCTGCTTGATCACCCCCTCCTTCCTTGCGCCTGGCCTGCCCTGCCTCTTCCACCAATCCAATTGTTTCTTATGGACAGAAAAGAGCAGAGGCTCTGAGCTGTCCAATCAGGTCCATTGTCTACTGAGTTGCACTTGTCAGACAGATCCGTTGCGCACTCCTGCAAAGGTATAAATATTGCCCTGAGCCTGACGGCGTTACGGTGGGCAGAGTTGTGCATTGGATGCGTGAACTCAAAAACCATCCCCATGTACAACTTCATCAGTGTGTGTGAATAAAATTCCTTATGTGTGTTAACTCTTGTTCTGACTGAAGGTGTCCACATGCTTCCCAGCCAAAACAGTTTGGTAGAGTTCGCATGTATTATGATGACATTTTGTGACGTTTTTGTTTCGTTTCGTTTTTTTCCAGCTGCTCGAGCACACAATGTTTTCTCAAGTCAAGCCAAAGTCTAAGCCCCTTTGTTAGTGATTGGTCAACAGTAGGGATTCTTCAATAAAGTCTGTGGTCATTCATGACTCATTTTCATGCAATTGTTTTTCACTGAGAAATACTGCACCAAACATCTTCGATGTAAAATTAGATGGAATATCTCCTCTGCAAAAACTTCAAAATTAAATTACAGATTTTTTTTGTCATCTTAGATTAATCAGGAATATTCTGAGGAAGTGTATTCTGGCTCCGATGTCTCAAAATGGACAAACAGTACTATTGCCACTCTTTATTAGTTTTTCAGAATGGATAGCCCCCTTTTTTTCAACTTTCTCCTAATAGACAACTAAATCTAACTGCCTGTAGCTCAGGCCCTGAAACAAGGATATGCATATTCTTGGTTCCATTTGAAAGGAAACACTTTGAAGTTTGTGGAAATGTGAATTGAATGTAGGACAATATAACACAATAGGTCTGGTAGAAGAAAATACAGACGGATAACTTGATATGTGAAATGCAAGAGAAAGGTCACAGTTCTAGCCATCACTCTGTAATTCCGATGGTGTCCACAAGATGGCAGCAGTGTATGTGCAAGGTTTCAGACGGATAACTTGAAGTATGAGCGTTCTCCATGACATTTAGTGTGAAGTCACCCAGGTACATTTGGGCAAATCATGAAGGAGACAGTTGCATTCATACTACATTTTTCTGCAAGAATATCGTCAAATGGGGCAGCAGGGTAGCCTAGTGGTTAGAGCGTTGGACTAGTAACCGAAAGGTTGCAAGTTCAAATCCCTGAGCTGACAAGGTACAAATCTGTCGTTCTGCCCTTGAACAGGCAGTTAACCCACTGTTCCTGGGCCGTCATTGAAAATAAGAATTTGTTCTTAACTGACTTTTCTGGTTAAATAAAGAAAACATTTTTTTTTAAAATACGGATACTTTGACTTAGCTTTTCTAGTAATAGTAGCCATATTATAAGTTCAACATTTGCAAAACAACCAGTTTTCAAAATTCTGAATATTCTTATAATTTTTGTCCAAAAGGAAAAGGCATGCTGTCGCAAAAGGTAGGACCTACATTTTGCGACAGACACAGGGTTTCCGGATACTCCCATAAAACCCAGTTCATTGGCTATCTAGCTAGCTTTGTTTGACCCCGATTGGTGCTTACTTGACAGTTCAAGTGATGACCACGCCCTTTATTGGCATGCAATGAAGGCGTCGCTCTCTGACCAAATATGGTGTCCTATAGGATATACTACACCCCTAATGATATAGTCAAGTCTCGTTACGTTCTAGGATCTCTGAGGAATACATACGAACGTGATTTGACTCGTTGAAACAACGTTTAGGGTGAGATTTTCACAGATTCTTTTCTTTGCAAATTGAACGAGTGGAAATACAAAATCGATCGTGCATGCTATATGGACCTTTTCAGGATATGAAAAAAGATTTTATCTAACTAAACGGAACTTCATGTTATCTCTGGGAACCTTTGGATGATAAATCAGAGCAATATTTCAGAATGTAAGTACACATTTCACCTTCAGAGGTGAATTTATCAAACCTATCGTAGTGAAAAAAGTGTTTTGTTGTTGGGAGCTCTCCACAAACAATAGCACGGCATTTTTACGCATTAATAGCTACTGTAAATTGGACAATGCAGTTATATTAACAAGAATTTAAGCTTTCAGCCGACATAAGACACATATGTACCGACATTGTTATTTCTCAAAAATCTGCGATCTTGATACAAGGCGCTGCATGATTTACAACTGTCCCGATGACGGGACGCCGATCCCTAAGAAGTTGGAGTTATTCCAGAACACTCGTGCGGTTCACCTAGCCGACTAGACTCCAGCCGAACTGAAGCATGCTGGTGCCTTTACTCCTTTCTAACCGGAGGCAGTGTCATTGGGTCACACGTCAGCAAAAACATAAAGCCAGGTTTCTCTTTTATTTATAATGACAGTCTAACCTGGGCCAACAGTGCACTGCCCTATGGGACTCCCAATCACAGCTGGATGTGATAGAGCCTGGATTCGAACCAGGGACTGTAGTGACACCTCTTGCATTGAGATGCAGTGCCTTAGACGACTGCACCATTTTGGAGCACTGCACCACTTGGCCCAAACACACCAAGAGAGTCGTGAAGAGGGCAAAACCTTTTCCCCCTCCGGAGACTGAAAAGATTTGGCATGGGTCCACAGCTGCACCATCGAGAGCATCCTGACCGGTTGTATCACCACCTGGTATGGAAACAGTACATCACTGGGGCCAAGCTTCCTAACATCCATATAATAGACAAAGGAAACCCCATAAAATTATCAGACTCCAGTCACCCAAGTCTTAGACCGTTTTCTCTGCTACCGCACGGCAAGTGGTACCGGAGCGCCAAGTCTAGGACCTAAAGGCTCCTTAACAGCTTCTACCCCAAGCCATAAGACTGCTGAACAATTACTCAAATGGCCACCGGACTATTTACATTGATAACCAATGACTCGTCAGTGAAGAGCACTTTTTTGGGGGGGGGGGGGGGGGGGGGGGGGTCGTGGGTGTATTTTGACCATTTGGATTCCTCACAACTTAGTCATTGTTAGGAAGAGGTTTGGTCCAAATCGGACCTCGAGTACTATATTTATTAAATATGGCATGAATCACATATTGAAATGCAATGAATTTAATTTCTCAGAGGTCAAATTGTCTTTCAATAAAATAATGTTGCAAGAACACTTAGCTATGGGTTTCTAACTGCAGAAACCATTAAATAAAAAATCTAAGATGGTGTGTGACATGGCTTGCTGAAATGGAACGACCCTTCTAGTAAAATATACTGTGAAATTAGGGTAAGACTAACACAGAAGGTTGGTGGAACTTTAATTGGGGGGGGAATGGTATCAAACACATGGGTACTGAAAGTACCCTTTAACCTTATGGGTGTTCTGAATAAGCCCACCTCTTAAATAATACATGAATGAATTTCCAAACGTAAAAAAAACTTACAAAATGACATGTCTTATGTAAGCTTAAATTACAATACATGAAGTATGATCACTTATCTGAGAAGGTACTAAAAATATTGGGAAAATGTATTTTTGTGAGTCACCTCCACACTAGTAGGAATTTACACAACTGTCAATAACTTAACATCTGATTGGCTTAGAATACAAATGGGTATGGATACAACAACCACATGAACTGGTTGAAATATTAAAATGGTAGAAAAAGTCTTATTTTTTATTTGTATCCAAATATGGAAGCGGCTCCCGAGTGACGTCTCAGTGCAAGAGGCGTCACTACAATCCCTGGTTCAATTCAAGGCTGTATCACATCCGGCCGTGATTGGGTGACCCATAGGGCGGCGCACAATTGGCGCAGCGTCGTCCGGATTTGGCACTCGTCGTAAATTAGAATTTGTTCTTAACTGACTTGCCTAGTTAAATAAAGGTTATGTTTTAAAGCAAAAATATTAATGGGTACGTGGGCTTAATAGGTACACTAACCCCAACTGTAACCCTACACCTCGTCTCAAAAACAACTTAAACTAACATTACTCGAATGTCGATACATTTTAGGTTGAGTAAGTTAGACAAGCGTAATGAGTAACAAACCTGCTCTGTGCAACGTTAACTTTATCTTTGGTTGAAGAACAATGTCGAGCAGCCTCTGAAAACAACTTCCTCCTGATACTATCGTTTTTTTTTTACTAACCATTACCTCTCCTCAGTAGCAGCTGTTGCTCTCTCGTTGAGGAAACCCCTCAACTGTATTTTAGACATTTTTAGATCATGAAAGTTTAGGAGCTAGCTAGCTGTGTTGTTTTCATCACGTGCTGCATCAGCGACAAAAGCATTTGTATTTCTATTTTTGGATCCCCATTAGCTATTGCCAAGGCAACTACACAGCTCCTCAGCCTGGAGACCGGGAAAATTAAGGCAGTATCCAGTTGCATGGACGAGTAAAACATTTGAACTCTTGGTCAGACACAAGTAAAGGCATTTTGCGCCATCGCCACCTGCTGGAGTGGTGTGAGACAAAGTTAGTTCGGGCATTTAATTCCATAATTTAAACCAGGTGAATACAATATTTATTTTTAATTTGCCTGTTATTTTCCATTGGGATTCTTTTTCAGTGAAGATGGGTACTGTACATGACATTTATACTCATAACACAAATATTGGCACCAAAAACAATGACATGGATGTGCAGTCTTGGGGTTGAAAGTTCTTTTTCTGTCCTCTTGCCCTCTTTTCTTTCTTCTGTGTGCAATATACATTAAGTCATTAGGTGTCGCCCATGGACAACCAAACACAATCCTGCTCATGCAGCTGCATAAAATAAAATAAATCAAACAAGCAAGCACTAGTAAAATGAGATGAAAATCAACGTTCTCATGCATCGTCTTGACGTTTGGCTTCTCTGGTACATATAGATATACCACAATGAAGGTTCCCACCCTCTGCTCCTCACATCACACAGTAGTAAAGTTCACTCTAGCTCCCAATACTCTCAATCCACCTTTTCCACAGTCGTTTCACTGGGCAAGCAACTCTCCTAGTGCTTCTTTGGGTCCTGACAGACAATTGTATGGTGCTTGCAGCTTATAGAGGAGATTGTCCAACGTTGGGTTTGTTGTTGTGCTATATAGTGGTTCTGTCCACAGGGCTCTCTCAGTCTTTGACAAGCCTGTAAATATGGTGCTGGGCTCCATGCTCACTAGTAGACACCTCAAAGACATAGGCTATACACAGCAGGGTCTCCAGTGTGTCCCTGTTGGTCACCACCTAAAGAGAGACACACACATTGTCCTGTTATACCACCACTACAACGCACACTTCCTTTGTGAAGAAATAACAAATCAAATGTTCATTCTTTTGCATACAGGTGGGTCTCAATTCTCACTAAGAACATGACAGAGATGTAAAGCGAACTACACAAATTTGAATTGTCAAAAATGTATGAGCTCCTTCAGAGAATGATACTGTCACAATTTTATTCCCCCTAGCACTGAATGAAAAACTTGTTGCATCATGATCTGTAGCATTGATACAATGTGTGTGTGCGTGTGTACAAATACTCACACCCTCATGACCCTGCCTAGAGGACACCAACTCACGCCTTAGTTTAGCACGTAGCCATCCCAGGCTTGCTTGCTGTATGGAAAAGATGCTATCTGCAGTGGCGTAAAGTACCCAAGTCGTTTTTTGGGGTATATGTACTTTACTATTTATGTTTTTGACAACTTTTACTCCACTACATTCCTAAAGAAAATAATGTACTTTACTCCATTTTCCCTGACACCCAAAAGTACATTACATTTTGAACACTTAGCAAGACATTGAAATGGCCCAATTCACACACTTATCAAGAGAACGTCCCTGGTCATCCCCACTGCCTCTGATCTGTCAGACTCACTAAACACAAATCATTTGTTTGTAAATGATGTCTGAAGGTTGAAGTGTGCCCCTTGCTATCCGTACATAAAACAAATTAAAATAATAATTGTGCAGTCTGGTTTGCTTAATATATGGAATTAGAAATTATTCATACTTTCACTTTTGGTGCTTATGTATAATGAACAAAAATATAATCACAACATTTCAACTGTTGGTTCTGTGTTTCATGAGCTGAAATAAAAGATCCCAGAAATGCTCCATACGCACAAAAATCTTACTTCTCTCAAATGTGTGCACACATTTTTACACATCACTGTTAGTGAGCATTTCTCTTTTGCCAAGAAAATCCATCCATCTGACAGGTGGCATATCAAGAAGCTGATTAAACTGCATGATCATTACACAGGTGCACTTTGTGCTGGGGACAATAAAAAGCCACTAAAATGTGCAGTTTTGTCACAACACAATGCCACAGATGTCTCAAGTACTGAGGGAGTGTGCAATTGGCATGCTGACTTGAAGAATGTCCACCAGAGCTGTTGCCAGATAATTGTATGTTAATTTCTCTACTATAAGCCACCAACTTCATTTGTGAGAATTTAGCAATACGTCCAACAGGCCTCACAACCGCGTGTATGGTGTTGTGTGAGCGAGTGGTTTGCTGAGAGTGCACCATGGTGGAGGTGGGGTTATGGTGTGGGCAGGCATAAGCTACGGACAACGAACTTAATTGCATTTTATCGATGGCAATTTGAATGCACAGCCATACCGTGAAGAGATCCCGAGGCCCACTGTCATGCCATTCATCCGCCGACCACCTCATGTACACAATTCCTGGAAGCTGAAAATGTCCCAGTTCTTCCATGGCCTGCATACTCACCAACTGAGCATGTTTGGGATGCTCTGGATAGATTTGTATGGCAGCGTATTCCAGTTCCTGACAATATCCAGAAACTTCGCATAGCCATTGAAGAGGGGTGGTACAACATTCCACAGGCCACAATCAACAGCCTGTTCAACTCTATGCGAAGGAGATGTGTCTCACTGCATTTGGCAAATTGTGGTCCCACCAGATATTGACTGGTTTTCTGACCCACGCCTTTACCTTAAGGTATCGGTGACCAACAGATGCATATCTGTATTCCCAGTCATGTCAAATCCATAGATTAGGGCCCAATGTATTTATTTATTTGAGTTGACTAATTTCCTTACATGAACTCAGTAAAATCTTCAAAACGGTTGCATTGAGCATTAATCATTTTGTTCAGTATATATTTAAAACCAAATACTTTTACTCAAATAATACTTTACTGGGTGACTTTCGCTTTTATTTGAGTCATTTTCTATGAAGGTATCTTTACTTTTGCCACCACTGGGTATCTGTTTCCCTAGATGTCCAGCTATCCCTGTCCAGAAATATTTGAATCCTTATTGTATGAATTATGTATAGAATATTTAAAATGTGCATTTGTGTGTGCTTGTGTACCTGTAGGATGGTGAAGTTCTCCAGTACACTGTTCATCATGTACTTCTCTGGCAGGTGTTTGAGCTTGTGGATGAAGTTGATCATATATTCACACAGTGGGGACCGGTGGATTCTGAACACATACCGCCCATTCTCAAACCGTGCATACTCCGTCTGGGGAAACAAAATATATCCAAAATATGATTTACATTCATGTTTTTTTTTTTTTTTTACTATTTTCTACATTGTAGAATGATAGTGAAGACATCAAACTATGAAATAACACATATGGAATCAAGTATTAAATCAAAATATATTTTATATTTGAGATTCTTCAAAGTAGCCACCCTTTTCATTCTCTCAAACAGTTTCATGAGGTAGTCACCTGGAATGCATTTAGATTAACAGGTATGCCTTGTTAAAAGTTAATTTTGTAGAATTTCTTTCCTTCTTAATGTGTTTTAGCCAATCAGTTGTGTTTTGTGACAAGGGTCAAGAAGCCAGAGTAATGGACATTAAACCAGTGAAAATATGTTGATTAGTATGATGAGTCTAAATTTGAGATTTTTGGTTCCATCCGCCGTGTCTTTGTGAGAGACGCAGAGTAGGTGAACGGATGATCTCCCCATGTGTGGTTCCCACCGTGAAGCATGGAGGAGGTGGTGTGATGGTGCTTTGCTTGTGACACTGATTTATTTAGAATTCAAGGCACGCTTAACCAGCATGGCTTCCACAGCATTCTGCAACAAATTTGCTATCCCATCTGGTTTGCACTTAGTGGGACTATCATTTCTTTTTCAACAGGACAATGACCCAACACACCTCCAGGCTGTGTAAGGGCTATTTGACCAAGGAGAGCGATCGAGTGCTGCATCAGATGACCTGGCCTCCACAATCACCTGACCTCAACCCAATTGAGTTGGACCGCAGAGTGAAGGAAAAGCATCCAGCAAGTGCTCAGCATATGTGGGAACTCCTTCAAGACTGTTGGAAAAACATTCCAGGTGAAGCTGATTGAGAGAATGCCAAGCTTGTGCAAAGCTGTTATCAAGGCAAAGGGTGGCTACGTTGAAGAACCTCAAATCTAAAATATATTTTCAACACTTTTTTGGTTACTACATATGTGCTATTTTAAAGTTCATATGTATTCACTATTATTCCACAATGTAGATAATGGTAAAGACAAAAAAAAATCCTTGAATGAAGTGTGTCCAAACTTTTGACTGCTACTGTATGTTTAATATATCATGAGATGGTCACACTGAAAATACATTCGATTATTTTATAAATGAAATTCAAGGAAATAAATGTATAATTTAGCTGATATGGCAAGACAGATATAGCATTAAACATATACTGTAGGCAATGGTTACCATAATCAAATTGATGTCCCCGTTGAATAGTATTACATTATAGCTAGTGGTCCATAGGGCTCTGGTCATAAGTAGTGCACTACATACAGAATCGGGTGCCATTTATTTTTTATACCTTTATTTAACCAGGTAGGCCAGTTGAGAACAAGTTCTCATTTACAACTGCGACCTTGCCAAGATAAAGCAAAGCAGTGCAACAAAAACAACAGTTACACATAAAGAAACGTACAGTCAATAGCAATAGAACAATTTGAAAAGTTAGAGTGGGAGATAAGATTCCAGCTTCAGTGAATTTTGCAATTAGTTCCAGTCACTGGCAGCAGAGAACTGGAAGGAAAGGCTGCCAAAGGAAGTGTTGGCTTTGGGGGTGACCAGTGAAATATACCTGCTGGAGCGCGTTTTACGGGTGTGTGTTGCTATGGTGACCAGTGAGCTGAGATAAGGCGGGGCTATACTTAGCATAGACTTATACATGACCTGGAGCCAGAGGGTTTGGCGATGAATATGTGTAGTGATGGCCAGCTGACGAGAGCATACAGGTCACAGTGGTGGGTAGTATATGGGGCTTTGGTGACAAAACGGATGGCACTGTGATAGACTACATCCAATTTGCTGAGTAGTGTTGGAGGCTATTTTGTAAATGACATCGCCGAAGTCAAGGATCAGAAGGATAGTCAGTTTTACGAGGGTACGTTTGGCAGCATGAGTGAAGGAGGCTTTGTTGCGAAATAGGAAGCCGATAATAGATTTCATCTTGGATTGGAGATGCTTAATGCGAGTCTGGAAGGAGAGTTTACAGTCCAACCAGACACCCAGGTATTTGTAGTTGTCCACATATTCTAAGTCAGAACCGTCCAGAATAGTGATGCTAGTCCGGCGGAAGGGCGAGGGCAGCAATCGGTTGAAGAGCATGCACTTAGTTTTACTTGCATTTAAAAGCAGTTGGAGGCCTCGGAAGGAGTGTTGTACGGCATTGAAGCTCGTCTGAGGTTTGTTAGCACAGTGTCCAAAGAAGGGCCAGATGTATACAGAATGGTGTCGTCTGAGTAGAGATGGATCAGAGAATCACCAGCAGCAAGAGCGACATCATATATACAGAAAAGAGTCGGCCCGAGAATTGAACCCTGTGGCACCCCCATAGAGACTGCCAGAGGTCCGGACAACAGGCCCTCCGATTTGACACACTGAACTCTATCTGAGAAGTAGTTGGTGAACCAGGCGAGGCAGTCATTTGAGAAGCCAAGGCTATTGAGTCTGCCAATAAGAATGCGGTGATTGACAGAGTTGAAAGCCTTGGCCAGGTCGATGAAGATGGTCGGTGATCTGTTTAACTTGGCTTTCAAAGATTATAAAAAGGCAGGGCAGGACGGATATAGGTGTATAACAGTTTGGGTCTAGAGTGTCTCCCCCTTTGAAGAGGGGGATGACCACAGCAGCTTTCCAATCTTTGGGGATCTCAGACGATACAAAAGAGAGGTTGAATAGGCTAGTTACAGGGGTTGCAACAATTTCGGCTGATCATTTAATCAAGCCCAGCTGACTTGTAGGGATCCAGATTTTGCAGCTCTTTCAGACCATCAGTTGTCTGGATTTGGGTGAAGGAGAGGCGGGGGGGGGGGGGGGGGGGGGGGGCTTGGGCAAGTTGCTGCAGGGGTTGCAGAGATGTTGGCCAGGGTAGGGGTAGCCAGGTGGAAAGCATGGCCAGCCGTAGAAAAATGCTTATTGAAGTTATCGATTATTGTGGATTTATCAGTGGTGACAATGTTTCCTATCCTCAGAGCAGCTGGGAGGAGGTGCTCTTACTTTACAGTGTCCCAGAACTTTTTGGAATTAGTGCTACAGGATGCAAATTTCTGTTTGAAACATATCGCGAGAGCTTTTTGACGCTAATCCAGAACACCACAGGATGTTTTTGTGCTGGTCAAGGGCAGTCAAGTCTGGGGTGAACCAAGGGCTATTATATCTGTTCTTAGTTCTACGGGGTTTCATTTCGTGGTATCCAATTGTTAGTATTCACTATCTTGTCTCATCGCTACAACTCCCGTAAAGGCTCGGGATCTCTCCCGAGGTCGAAAGCCATGCACCCTCCGAAACACAACCCAACCGCACTGCTTCTTAACACAGTGCGCATCCAACCTGGAATCCAGCCACACCAATGTGTCTGAGGGAACACCGTGCACCTGGCAACCTGGTTAGCGTGCACTGCGCCCCACAGGAGTCGCTAGTGCGCCCCACAGGAGTCGCTAGTGCGCCCCCACAGGAGTCGCTAGTGCGCCCCACAGGAGTCGCTAGTGCGCCCCACAGGAGTCGCTAGTGCGCCCCACAGGAGTCGCTAGTGCGCGATGAGACAAGGATATCCCTACCGGCCAAACCCTCCCTAACCCGGACGACGCTAGGCCAATGGACCTCCCGATCGCGGCCGGCTGCGACAGAGCCTGGGCTCCAACCCAGAGTCTATGGTGGCACAGCTAGCACTGCGATAGAGTGCCCTAGACCACTGCACCACCCGGGAGGCCCAGTTCTAAAAAAAATTGAATGGGGCATGCTTATTTAAGATGGTGAGGAAAGCACTTTTAAAGAGCAACCAGGTATCCTGGGCCAGGTTGATTAGAAAGGCCTAATCGCTGAAGCGTTTGACAGTGATGAGGGGTGGTCGTTTGACCGCGGACCCATTACGAATGCAGGCAATGAGGCAATGATTGCTGAGATCCTAGATGAAGACATCAGCGGTGTATTTAGAAGGCAAGTTAGTCAGGATGATATAAGAGGGTGTCCATGGTTACAGATATAGGGTTGTCCCTGGTAGGTTCCTTGGGACGTGACCAGTGAGTCAGGGTGAGGAGGAGTTAAGTGGTGTCTTGTGAATTGTTTGGCCGTCTGTTGTTGTAAATTATTTATGTACTGTAAACCTACATGTATGTCTGTCTTTATCTACACATCTATGGTATGTATTTTGTACTGTATATGCATATTGTATGTATACTAGGCTTGGGCGAAATACCGCTTATACCGGGGTATTTCGAAATACCGATGTGATTTCCAATACCGCGAAAAATAAACGGTATTCAAAATCATACCATCGGTATTTCAGGGGTGGGTGCTAAGCCACTGCTTATAACTAACTAGGAGTTAAGTATAACTATAAGAAATCTAAGATGTGTCAAATAAATGATATCCAGCTCAGGCCTCTAGCTATGCATTTGGTTTGCTAACTTGCTAAGTGGTTAGATGTCAAGATCAAGTTTCTTGTTTACAGCAGACATTCAATCCCCTCCTGGATCAAGATCCCTGTTGCCTTAATAGTTTTGTGCGTAACATAAAAAAATGAATAAAAATAAGTTTAATAGCGTTTAATCCTTTATTTGTGTTAAATCCACTTCAAATAAGTGTAGATGAAGGGGAGGAGACAGGTTAAAGAAGCCTTGAGACAATTGAGAAATGGATTGTGTATGTATGCCATTCAGAGGGTAAATGAGCAAGACAGAATATTTAAGTGCCTTTGAACGGGGTATGGTAGTAGGTGCCAGGCGCACCGGTTTGAGTGTGTCAAGAACTGCAATGTTGCAGTGGTCCACCACCCAAAGAACATCCAGACAACTTGACAACTGTGGGAAGCATTGGAGTCAACGTAGGCCAGCATCCCTGTGGAACGCTTTCGACACCTTGTATAGTCCATACCCTGACGAATTGAGACTGTTCTGAAGGCAAAAGGGGGTGAAACTCAAAATTTGGAATGTGTTCCTAATGTTTTGTACACTCAGTGTATACTGTATGTATATTTACTAGATCTCTATTCATGGACCTGGAACAATCAGTTGTTTCTCGCTCACCTCTACTTTCTCCACCACCTGCTTTCCGAAGGAGCAGACCTTGGTGGAGGAGGTGATGATCATGTTCTCAGAGCTCTCGTACTGACTGGACACGCCGTAGAAGAAACTGCTGTCGTCCTGCAGGTTGGCACTCAAATCAGCCTGCACAGAGAGATAGGAACCACACAGTCAACAACAACAGATCAGCCTGCACAGAGAGATAGGAACCACACAGTCAACAACAACAGATCAGCCTGCACAGAGAGATAGGAACCACACAGTCAACAACAACAGATCAGCCTGCAGAGAGAGGAACCACACACGCAGGCAACAACAGATCAGCCTACAGAGAGAGGAACCACACACACAGGCAACAACAACAGATCAGCCTACAGATAGAGGAACCACACCCAGGCAACAACAGATCAGCATGGAGAGAGAGAGGAATCACACACCCAGGCAATAACAGATCAGCCTGCAAAGACAGGAACCACACACCCAGGCAACAATAACAGATCAGCCTGCAGATAGAGGAACCACACACCCAGGCAACAACAGATCAGCCTGCAGAGAGAGGAACCACACACCCAAGCAACAACCTTCCAGTCCCTCCCCCTTTTTTTGGCATACACATGGTTAGCAGATATTAATGCGAGTGTAGCGAAATGCTTGTGCTTCTAGTTCTGACAATGCAGTAATAACCAACGAGTAATCTAACCTAAAAATGTCACAACAACTACCTTATACAGTGGGGCAAAAAAGTATTTAGTCAGCCACCAATTGTGCAAGTTCTCCCACTTAAAAAGATGAGGCCTGTAATTTTCATCATAGGTACACTTCAACTACGACAGACAAAATGAGAAAAAAAATCCAGAAAATCACATTGTAGGATTTTTTATGAATTTATTTGCAAATTATGGTGGAAAATAAGTATTTGGTTAATAACAAAAGTTTCTCAATACTTTGTTAAATACCCTTTGTTGGCAATGACAGAGGTCAAACGTTTTCTGTAAGTCTTCACAAGGTTTTCACACACTGTTGCTGGGAGGCACTGCTGCGCCTTCTTCACCATGCTGTCTGTGTAGGCGGACCATTTCAGTTTGTCCGTGATGTGTACGCTGAGGAACTTTCTCCACTACTGTCCCGTCGATGTGGATAGGGGGCTGCTCCCTCTGCTGTTTCCTGAAGTCCACGATCATCTCCTTTGTTTAGTCAAAATTGAGTGCGAGGTTATTTTCCTGACGCCACACTCCGAGGGCCCTCACTTCCTCCCTGTAGGCCGTCTCGCCGTTGTTGGTAATCAAGCCTACCACTGTTGTGTCGTCTGCAAATTTGATGATTGAGTTGGAGGCGTGCATGGCCACGCAGTCGTGGGTGAACAGGGAGTACAGGAGAGGCCTGTACTCCCTTGTGAGGCCCCAGTGTTGAGGATCAGCGGGGTGGAGATGTTATCTACCCTCACCACCTGGGGGCGGCCCGTCAGGAAGTCCAGGACCCAGTTGCACAGGGCAGGGTCGAGACCCAGGGTCTCAAGCTTAATGACGAGTTTGGAGGGTACTATGGTGTTAAATGCTGAGCTGTAGTCGATGAACAGCACTCTTACATAGGTATTCCTCTTGTCCAGATGGGTTAGGGCAGTGTGCAGTGTGATTGCGTCGTCTGTGGACCTATTTGGGCAGTAAACAAATTGGAGTGGGTCTAGGGTGTCAGGTAGGGTGGAGGTGATATGGTCCTTGACTTGTCTCAAAGCACTTCATGATGACGGAAGTGAGTGCTATGGGGCGATAGTCATTTAGTTCAGCTACCTTTGCTTTCTTGGGAACAGGAATAATGGTGGCCCTCTTGAAGCATGTGAGAATATCAGACTGGGATAAGGATTGATTGAATATGTCCGTAAACACACCAGCTAGCTGGTCTGCGCATGCTCTGAGGACGCGGCTGTGGATGCTGTCTGGGCCGGCAGCCTTGCGAGGGTGAACACCTTTAAATGTTTTACTCACATTGGCTGCAGTGAAGGAGAGCCCGCAGGTTTTGGTAGTGGGCTGTGTCAGTGGAACTGTATTGTCCTCAAAGCGAGCAAAGAAGTTGTTTAGTTCGTCTGGGAGCAAGACATCGTGGTCTGCGACGGGGCTGGTTTATCTTTTGTAGTCTGTGATTGACTGTAGACCCTGCCACATACCCCTCATGTCTGAGCCGTTGAATTGCGACTCTACTTTGTCTCTATACTGACGCTTAGCTTGTTTGATTGCCTTGTGGAGGGAATAGATACACTGTTTGTATTCGGTCATGTTTCCGGTCATCTTGCCCTGATTAAAAGCTGTGGTTCGCTCTTTCAGTTTTGCGCGAATGCTGCCATCAATCCACGGTTTCTGGTTGGGGAATGTTTTAATAGACGCTGTGGGTACCAATGCACTTGCTAATTAACTTGTTCACCGAATCGGGTGCTTCCTGTTTTAGTTTCTGTCTATAGGCTGGGAGCAACAAAATGGAGTCGTGGTCAGATTTTCCAAAAGGAGGGAACACATATGCATAGCGGAAGTTAGAATAACAATGATCCAGGGTTTTGTCAGCCCGGGGTCGCGCATTTGATATGCTGATAAAAATTAGGTAGCCTTGTTTTCAGATTAGCCTTGTTAAAATCCCCAGCTACAATAATTATCTTGGTAGATAATGCGGTCGGCATTTGATTGTAAGGAATTCTAGGTCAGGTGAACAAAAGTACTTGAGTTCCTGTATGTTGTTATGATCACACCATGTCTCATTAGTCATAAGGCATACACCCCCGCCCATCTTACCAGAGAGATGTTTGTTTCTGTCGGCGCGATGCTTGAAGAAACCAGGTGGCTGTACCAAGTCTGATGACGTATCCCGAGTGAGCCATGTTTCCGTGAAACAAAGAACGTTACAATCTCTGATGTCTCTCTGGAAGGCAACCCTTGCTCGGATTTTGTCTACCTTGTTGTCAAGAGACTGGACATTGGCGAGTAGTAAACTCGGGATCGGTGCACAATGTGCCCGTCTACGGAGCCTGACCAGAAGACCGCTCCGTCTGCCCCGTCGTTGTTTTGTGTCGCCGGCTGGCATCCGATCCATTGTCCTGGGTGGTGCACCAAACAGTGGATCCGCTTCGGGAAAGTCGTATTCCTGGTCGTAATGTTGCTCTTATATTCAATAATTCCTCCTAGGGTGTCAGGTAGGGTGGAGGTGATATGTAATGTAAGAAATACATTAAAAAAAAATTATTGCATAGTTTCCTAGGAAATCGAAGCGAGGCGGCCATCTCTGTCAGCGCCGATAAGGCATTAATCAAACAACCTGCCAGTCTTGAAGAGGAGATCTTTTTAGTTCGACAGTTCAATCAAAAATCTGAAGAGAAACTTGCATGTTATTTCAGTGGTAACACATCAAGCTTTCTTTCAGTAATGTCATGTTCTTCTCCTCATTTTAAGGAACAGGGAACGTGTGTGTGTATGCATCTTAGTTGGCTTTCCAAAACGTATTTCTCCAGTGTGACAGCTCAACAAAGCCTGCGACTGATTCTCTGCAAAGCCCAGCAGCCTCTATTGCTGTTGCCTGTGTTGACTTAGCTTAGGCTGCCACCCCAGCCACTGCATTCCCAAGATGCTGTGTCTAGCTGTGGCGTTAGACTCGTCTGGGCCTCTCCGTCAGGTGCATCCAACCTCCTGTCTGTCTGAGAAAGTAGAATCTCCCCCCTAACGGTTAAGGGAAGGATCTGGGTCAAGGTAATCTGATCCTAGATCTGATTATAGATTTGGACAAGGTGTCATCTCTGTCATGGTAGAGAAAGACAGACAAACATTGAGAGGGCTTTACCTTTTCCCCTCTCAGGCTCTTGTCTCCTAATTGGCCATTAATACAGCGCTCAGCCTCTCTTCATCGCCCTGCTCCTCGTCTTCATCTCTCGCTCCTGTAATTCTATCATTTGTCTTCATCCCCGGGGCCCCGTGACCCTCCCAGAACCCACGCTCCCCCTCTTCTTTAACAGCCTGCGAGGGAATTCATCCAATTACAATCAACAGCCCACAATTGGCTGATTAGATCAGCCAGGCCGGGCTCCTGTGTAACAATTTACAAGGGCCGTCTCAAATCGGATTCTCCGGGCACTTCAAAGGCGCTAGACAATACGTTAGGACAGGGCCATGGGCACTACGGGGGGAGCACGCTGGGCCGGCTGTGGAGCTGGAAATTCAATCTAGAATGCCATAGCTTTGGAGATGTGCAAGCAGCCTGTCACCGTCGCCATGACAACCGGCCAGAGCCTCAGGACGCCCCCAAGTCATGACCCGGCTGGCTGGATGCATGGATGGTTGATTGTGTGTTTTGTCATTGGTGCCATGAGGGTTAAGACAATTGGACCCACTATAATATGATGTGGTGAGGGACCTGGCGCTAGCAGCAGTCATATGGGGTTGTTTTCTCCAGTCAGTCTGAGCTAGCTGTATATTAAAATAAATAAATAAATAAATATATATATATATATATATATATATATATATCATGGGTGCACGAGCCCAACAGAGCACTGAAATTAAGAGGCTACCGTAATGAATGGCTTGGACATGTTCCCCTCCCTTTCTCTCCCACTTTCATGACATATGGCTGGGTCCCTCGCTCCCTCCTTCCCATTAACCCTGCATCAAATGCCGCTGCTTCTTCCAAGGGGGGAGATGGCGGCTTCATATGGGTGTCACCAATGTCTTATCTCTCAACAATAAATAAGGCTTCAGAGGAGCATGTGAGGGTGACTAACACCTCAAGTACAAGTTAACTGGAGGGGGAGATCGTTACGGGGGAGGGGCACATTCTATATTTGGGAATGTAGAGTTGGGATGTAAAGGTGCGACTCTGAAAATCTTCATTCTGTAGAATATAGCGTGTATAAGTAATGTTTCTGAAGCAAGTTATGCACATTCTGCGCAAAGAAATGGTCAGAGAAGATGGTCACTCACTCTCTCACTGTGCATTCCCTCTCTCTTGGTTGGAGGGAATCTATAAATAAGTGGATGCGTGTGGGGTGGGTTCAGCCTAATAGCGAGTGGACAGGTGCCCAGGCTCAGGTTTCACCAGTTAAAGAGCAACCCTGCCACTCTCCTGCCCAAGGCTGCCGTCACACACACCACAATGTGTCCTCTATACCCGCTGTACCCATGGGCAGAAAACAGCCAGGTCTTAACAGATTACTTTTAAATTTGTTTCAAACAGAAATCGCTAAGAAATTCCTTTAGCTCCAGTCCTAAATCTACCCTAACACAGTTAAAGGCCCAGTGGAGTCAAAATTCTGTTTTCCATATCATATTGTACAACAGCTGATGAAACAAACTCTAAAAGTGTATATATTTTTATCAGGGTTATTTACTGCTAGTTGCTGGTTGAAAGTACAATCTACGCAGGACCTTCTAATTAGCAGATTTAGATGGGGGGGGGGGGGGGGGGCTCTCCATGGTGACATCACCATGCGGTAAATTAGTTAATAGACCAATAACAAAGAGAATTCTAAACCGATCTGCCAATAACAGCTGGTTTTCAGTTTTCCCCTCCCCACTCAGACAGTCCTAGCAAAATGCTTGCTTAAGAAATAGTATTTTGCTAAAAAGCTATTTATGTCAATTTTTATGGAAATCTGTTACAGTAAGCAGGGCCGGATGAATGGCGGCTTACCGGGGCTGAATCCCCTTGACCCAGGCCCGTGGGGCAGCAAAAAATAAATACTGTTTTTTACTGCACCCACCAACCTCAGGAGGATTCTGGGGGGACCTGCCTTAATTGGGTAACTGATTAATAAAAACAAAAAATGTAACTGCATAATAAATCAATATGACTGGTCAATTGTGTGAGTCAGGGGCTGGGCCCAAGCCCATAGGAGACCCAAGAGGCAAAATAACAACAAAAAAAACAATGATGTTATAATATATATACACATTTGAGTGATTCTCTGCTTTGCTTCTCTATGATTCTAGTCAGAACGCAGAAAAACAACCCATGTGTGAACCAAATAATTGATTCCCATCCAAAATTATATTTTCCCTAACACTAAACTGAACCCTAAACCCAAACCGTATCCCCTAACCTTAATTCTAACCCTGATGGTAACCCTAAACCTTAAATAGCATTTTTCCTTGCTGTAAGGACATCTGGTACCCAAAAGGATAGTTAAACAAAAACACACACGAACAGAGTCACACCTGCATGCACACACAAACACTATAAATTGGCCTCTAACACACACCTCGCTCTGACTCACCCAGAACTTGACGAGGAAGAAAGCGTTAGGCGGCCCCTTCTCAAACAACTCCTTCAGCCCTCCCTTCTTCTCAGGGAACTTGTCGTAGATCTGCCGGATGTCCACTGCCTCCAGGTACGGGTCACTGAAGGTGGGGTTGGACTGACCGATGTGCACAAACAGGTGCTTGTTAAACTGCAAAACAAAGGGGAGAGAGAGATGTTGATTACTAGCAAAGCGCTGCTTCAGTTCATGGTCAAGATGCTGTCATGGCCTGAGGAAGGAAGGAACACCTTTAGAAAGAGGCTTGTTGGATGAAAGTGAGATCTTTATTTAAAGCTGTATGTCGCACACTTGTACATTGATGAGATCAGAAATGTTGCTTACTAATTTGCAGTGCCCCTATTAACTAAGGCTGCGTTTAAAAAAAAGGCAGCTCAATTCTGATTCTGATTTTTCACTAGTTGTCGGTGTCAACGCAGCCTACGTGAGATGATTACGGAGGCTAATCAGGCAGGGCGAGGGGCTACTAAGTGACTACTCACGGTCTCTGGGTCCTGAGGCTGCTCCAGGAAAGCAGAGAACTCTAGCATGTGAAGCTTGGAGCTGGCGATACTGCGTCCCTGCCACGGGGGGGTGCCCGGCGACATGGACAGGCCCGCCGTGCTCTCATAGCCTGGTGAAGAGGAAGGGTGGGGGCCAGGGGCAACAAAATATACCAAAGGTTCATAAAATGTTACATTCTGTCTTTCTCTGAGCTCTTCATCGGCATCTTGTGTATTTCATCACTTGCAGACCATGACAGCATCTGTCGACACATGGATGTGAGGGAAGCTGGGAAAACCCACCTGTTATGGGGGGCGGGCCGGACGCTTGCATGGCGTAACTCTGCTGGGAAAAGGGCTTAATGCTGGAGAGACGAGACAGGCAGTAGACACATTACACCCTCACCCACCTGACCCCGCGCGTACACACACACACACACACACACACACACACCTAATTGACTGACCCTTAAACACACTGGGGGCTCAGCTTCATCAACTAAAGTGCTTTTTAAATAAGATGTTTCTCATATTCAGTTTGGACGGATTGCGATTTCCATTTATTCCATTGCAGTAAACCAATGTCTTTTGACAGACATACAGAGAGTCAGGCACGCACACACAGGGTTTTAACTTACTCTTCAGGACCCCTAGGCTGTCCTGGAAGGCCGCCATGCCAAAACTAAAGAAAAGAAAACATGGAAACATCTTTAATTACACACACTACCTCTCCTTCTATATGTGTCCCTCAGTGTTGCCCAAGGACAGGGTTTGTGTGTCCATGCACATACTCACCCCGCCGGGAGTGGGATACGGCGGCCTAGACAGCCCCTGCAGAGCCATCTTGTTCTGAAAGGCGGTGGCGGAGATGATCTGGGCAGAGGACATGGTGGCCATACTCTGGAGTGCCTTGTCTTTGGCAGCCTGGTCCTGCAGACACACACAGCAGGCCCCAGGGGTCAGACAAACACACTTTCCACTTTAGTCAGCAACCTGTTTTCCTGGGAACACTTGCCCCACTATGTTAGTTGGGTGGGAAAAGAGGGGCGGAAGGTTGCATCATCCGGTGCTGGTCTGGGAGGCTGGATGATATTGCAGCCAAGGGCCCTGGAGTCGAAAGTAAAGTTTATAGCCTTGGCAGAGGCCGGGAGGTGTTGACAAGCAGTCTATGTCTTTGCTAGAGGTCAGAGTGGGAGCTGGCCCGGGCATGTCAGAGGGCTAGCGCCATGCTAATGCTAATCAAGCTGGTTCGCGGACAAATGCTAACGGTAAGCAGGAGACATGGTGGCTACCAGAAACGGCAGAGTCATTCCTGTCTGATGTCTATGGTAAAGCGTTATTGTTCTGTGAGCGCGTGTGTCCATCGTGTTGACTTCAGCAGTTTCCAACTCATCTGGGACTACAAACACTCTCAACCCAACCCTTTAATGCAAGGCCAACCAGCACATTCTTTTCCCCAAAACCGTCCGACACAAGGGCATAGCCGAAATATGGGGAGTACATCTGCTAATGTTCTCAGTTACAAGAAATACCTATTTAAAAAGGCCTGTCAAAGGCTTGTGACCAACGCTGAGGCCCAGTGGCCGCTGTCCAGAGAGACGGAGAGCTGTGTCACCTGGCGTGTGTGTGTGTACGGGCACATGCTTGCATGCGCGTGTCTGTGGTGAGAAACGTAAACACACAAGCACAGGGGACGGAATGTGTAAGGAAAGTTTTCACCCACCAAACAGGAACACTTCTATTGAAATACTTATGAAATGCCTGGAAGGAACAATGCATTACAAACATTAATTTATATCCTGACAAATGCATTTGTTCATATTGTGCACAGCAAGCCTCAAGCCAGGGATGCTGGAGCATATTTAAATTGACTGTGGGGACTTGTAGGGATGCATCATCTGTACCGAGCCTTGCATAAAATGCTCATACAAATGAAGGGGTTGATATTTAATACAACCCACTCTCTCTGTTTCTAATTGGTTTTGTCTCTCCATATTGTTTTCACTGAAATGTAGGAATGGGAATCCATTAGAAATTCCCTATCGGATATCAACGCCATGGTATATTTAGTTATTCAGTCATGGAACCAAGCCTCAAAATGAGAAGAGAATAACATGGGTTAAGGTACAATGAAGACCATAGGAAGCGTTCCTGCTGATCTCAGCTCTGTGGCTTTAAATGAACAACATCACGGCTACAGCCAAGCACCCCCACAGCCTCCCCAACAACCCTCCATAGTAACTTCACACGTTAAAAACATCAGCATGCTACTCCAAATGACCTGCATAGCTAGTGCTGTAGCAGACAGAATTGGAATGGGTAGAATGGTAGACATTCCCATTGAAAGCAAGGTCCCGACAAATGGTATGTGGACCGAGATACATTGGTGAGGAGGATTGGAATTTGAATGTCTTGTGTTCTAAACGCAATCGTGAAAAGTTGAATTGTGCCTCCATATTGGCAGATCCTGCAGAATTTAGACCCTGTGATTGGTTTGTCTACCCATTCCATTGCTGTATTGAGCAAACCCATGATGCAGCGCAACAGTTGAAGATCCAAAAAACGAGGGAGACTCACGTAGCGTACCTTCAGCTTCACCTGGATCTCCCGGGCCTTCCGTCGCGCTAGCACCTGGATGTGACTGGACACCTGGAGGAGAGGGACGGAGATCAGGTCTTTGGTAGATGTGTCTATCTGCATGTTGACGCCAAAAGGTGCGACAAAACAATAAGGTTGATATTCTCATTCTTTACCACAGTGCAATGAGCCCTGACCTAAACCCCATCGAGCACCTTTGGGATGATTTGGAACGCCGACTGCGAGACAGGCCTAATCGCCCAAGATCAGTGCCCGACCTCACTAATGCTGTTGTGGCTAAATGGAAGTAAGTCCCCACAGCAATGTTCCAACATCTAGTGGAAAGCCTTAGCAGAAGAGTTGAGGCTGTTGTAGCAGCAAAGGGGGGGACCAACTCCATATTAATGCCCATGATTTTAAGATGTTCGACAAGCAAGTGTCCACATACATTGCTAGACACTTCAACTCATTGTTAACCCCAACCCCTCTCCCTCTTTACCCCATCCCATAAGAGGTCAAAGATGACCCCCCCCCCGCCTCCATGTAACGCAACATCAGCCAGTGCCAACCTGTCAGTCAGTCACTCCATATCAAATTCCATGTCCCAGATAGGGCTCCAAATCCCTGCCTCATCCAGCCCTCTACAGCGTCCTCTCTCCTGCAAAGATCCTGTACTTCTTGCTCTCCTAACAAGGTTGGGCTATGCGCTACGTGAGGTGGTGAAGAAACACACCGTCATCTGATCCTATAGCATCTGTGCATTGGGCCCCGGCCCACTAAAATCACTCAGCAGTGGCCCATTTCAGCGTGAGAAGGGGGCTAGGGCTCGGGGACTGTGCAGGAGCGAAGGCAGCATCACTTCCCCGTCATAGCTGTTCTATGGCTTTCTCTGTGTCTTTGTTTTTGCCTCTGATTGGAGTAGACCGCTAGGACAGACATGGGGTGGGGGGTGTGTAGTGTACGGGGTGCACAGGGCTCGGAACACAGAGCAGGAGTGGATTGGTGCTTCGTGAAACTCACCTGCTTTCTTGTCCGTGTCTTCCCTGTGCGTAGCTTGATGTACCGTGCTATCAGCTCGTTCCGTCCTGTAAAAGCCAGACAATATACATTTCTTTCTAAATGTCATGAAGAAAATTCAAATAATCCAATATAAAAAGGTGATATTTGTAGATTTGTTTAGATACAAAGCTTGATTTTGGTTTCATAGTGTCATATCACATCATCCAATGGTGTTAATCCTAGTTGAATGCAGTTAAATACAACAAGCTGGGTGCCAGTTGATATGGGATGATAAGGTACTGTAGACGATGAGGATGTTTTAAACCGGCAGGAATTAAAATGTTTACTGAAGCTAACTCATCCTCAGCAAGCTGGACGTGCCTGGCTGGGCAAATTAGCTGCAGAGGTGAGAGGGGTGTGTGAGTTTGTGTGCTTGCGTGTGTGTGTGTGTGTGTTCAGTAAAAGTGTCATTTTGTTTAAGGCCAAGAGTGTGTGTGTGTGCTTGCCCTGATTCATGTGCCCTGTGGGGCTATGCGGCTGACAGACAGGTCACAGCGGCTGAGCAGGTGAAGAGGTATAGCAGCCACGCTCAGAACAGACACGCCACGGCCACACTGGAGCGCGATGAAGGAGGCCTGGAGAGGCTGCTCGGCAGCTGGTGTGTGTGTCAATGTTTATGGAATATGCCTTTACGCCTGCAGTAAATCTTGGGCTTGTTTCACCATCAAGGGCGAGGGACATGTGACCTCATGTGACCTCTTCTTGGCCCTGCACATACATGCACATTTATGGCATGCACAGACACCCACAACGTACACGCACACACTAACACACTCAGCCAGCCACCCAGCTGTAGAAGGGTCGAGTTTGCGCCACCTCTTTAAACACTGTCATTTTTCGTTCTCACACCACATCTCCATGTGAATTAACAGAGATCAGTCACACATCGCAACCTGGAACAACCAGCATAAGACTTTCCTCACATAGTGATGCTTGGGTCAGAAAACCCTGCCCTACGCCGCTGACCAATCAGAACGCCCGGTCGGGTTGAGAAAAGGCAACCCGAACCCTAAGGAGCCCAGAAACGCTGGCAGGCAATAAAAGTGATCAGATTCAGCTTGCGTCCCAAAATGGCACCCTTTATTCCCTATATAGTGCACCACTTTTGACAAGCCCTGGTCAACAGTAGTGCACTATGTAGGCAATAGGATGCCATTAGGGACGCAGCCTCCGAGTGGAATGCAAAACACGGTTTCTCCAGCCCTCCTCTGAGCCACACTGGTGGGGATAAGGTTCAAGCAGATGGCGTTTGTAAGGACATTACTTTCCACTAATCAAACTCTAAAAAGATTCAAGTTTAATAGGGGACTAGTTCACCGCCTCCTGAAAGTAGCAGCTGTATGTATGCACATCCTACCATTCCAGTGTTCAATTGCTATATTGTAATTACTTTGCCACCATGGCCTATTTATTGCCTTTACATCTCTTATCCTACCTCATTTGCACACGCTGTATATATATATGCAAATGAGAACTTGTTCTCAGCTAGCCTAACTGGTTAAATAAAGGTGAAATATAAAAAATCAGAGGGTATTGCGGTCAATTTTGGCAGTGATGGTTTTCTGTGAAGTGGTGACATGTTCACAAAGGAGGAATATTAAGGAGGGTGACGCTAACCTCTTTACGCAAGCACACACACACACACACACACAAACAGAGCAGTAAGGGCTCCCTTTGTGTCAGGTTTTTGTGGATTTAAACTCTTCGCTCAGTCTCCGTCTGCCTCCACACAAGGCCCAGTCACGGCACTCATTCACCCTCAATCTTATTTGAATTTCTGGGCTGGAATTGCTCAAGCGTTTAGTGTTTATATCGGAAGGTGCACTCGCGCGCCAATCGTTTAAGCACCTGAATACATATTTCTTTAATCCCTTTGGATGAAAAACGTGTTCCACATTTCTTGTGCCCTTTTTGCAGATGCTGACTGAAGGCGAATACTTTGTGAGGTCACCGAGGTAACTTCTGGATTCCGTAGAGATGCTTAGTCAGGCGACGGACTACAAGGTGTAAGGGTGAAGGCAGAGAGCTCTTATTTCATTACCTCAAATGAACAAGGCAACTTTAATATAAATCCCCATTATTCTGTTGCAATTTACTCTAGATGCCACCAGTAGTTAATCATTTAGAAAGCACGTTGTTAGGAAAAGTACATGTAGGTGTCACACCCTGACCATAGAGCCCTCGGTTCTCTATGGTATTTAGGTCAGAGCGTGACTGGGGGGGGGGGGGGGGGGGGGGGTCATCTAGTTTATAGATTTCTAGGTTGGTGGTTTGTGTGGTTCCCAATTAGAGGAGCTGGTAATCGTTGCCTCCCATTGGGGATCAAATTTAGGTAGGCTTTTTCCCCACCTGCATTTGTGGGATATTGTTTTGTGTTAGTGCATGTGCACCACGTAGCCACGTTTAGTTGTTTGTTTATTGATTTGTTTTTTCTTAAAGTTTCACTTTGCAATAAATATGTGGAACTCAACATCCGGTGCGCCTTGGTCCCGTTCTTACGACAACTGTGACCGTAGGCTACTTTAAAAGTAGCAAAAATGGTGAGTGCAGTATACTTCACATGTACTTGAGGAAACCACCACATTATGTTCCATCTTCATCTAACTTTGTAAGTGCTGTGTTACACAAAACTTCCTGAAAATGTTGTTTTTATAAAAAAAGTTTATTTGTAATCTTAACTATTGATCTCTTCCATTCACTGACAGTGGAATCTTGATTTTCAGCATCGTGCTTATAAAACAATTTTAGCCATGACTCAGGATTATGCTTACATACTGTCACACAGTCTGCACACACACAGCATCCTCCCAGTCCATTCAAAATTAGCATACTGTATTTGTGACCATTACACCAAGTCATTAATGAGCTGTTAAGAGGCTGGTCTTTAGGTGTTTATATCAGATGTCCCTGCCACTCCTTGAAATGGACGGGTGGTATGATTAAAAAAAATATTCAGGCAAGTGTGAGATCACAGATCAGAGGAGTCGTCGGTCAGTCACACAATGATGTCATCGTGTGACCGTGTCCACTGGGAGCGGTCCAGAGAGGTTGACGGACAGAGACAGAACCTGACCCCGGTCAATTCCTTAACCACTGGTCCAAGGCCAGTTTGAAATGTGTAGCTCGCTCTCATTGTTTAAGGATAAATAGTCAGGGACTGGGATCAGGTCAAAGGACCCTGTGTTAGTTCTCAAGAGCAGTCAGTGACCGACCACAACAACAATACTCTACTCGTCCAACTCTGGGACCATCTGTGAGAGTTGGTCTCCCCCTCGCCCTACCGCCCCCCTTCCAGTTCTGTTTGTTGGGGTCAGGGAGAAGTCAGAGGGGGTTAGCGGTGGTTGCAGACTGTGCCACGCGAAGGTGTAGCCCTCCCTTCCCAGTCATACATATGCCTCCTCTCAGAAGGATGGGTTCCTCTCTGACCCTAAACGGCCTACCCTACCCTCTGACCTCTATCCTCCCGAGCGTTCCTCACATACCAACACACTGCCTGCTGCAGCACCAGCCCTGCATCTGTTCTCTCTGCTACTGCCGGCCTCAGGGAAGCTTACTGGGTTGGGTGTGTGTGTGTGTGTGCACACGCACACCCTTTAACCCTTTTGCTAAAACATTCACACCCTCATGACCCTGCCTAGAATGACAGCGACTCAGACCTTAGCACATAGCCCCCCTCCAGACAACAACACAGGACTCAGCTTCTTACATATACTCTCTATTCTGAAGTGGCAATCGATGGGCACGATAGGAGGCGGCCAAATATGCCAGCCAGGGAGAGCGCACACACACAGCGAGCCCCTCTCTGAACACACATCTTCCAGCCGTAAGGCTTCCGCCAGCACATGTACCTCTGTAGGCGAGAAAAAAATAATAACAATATTAATAATCACATTTAGGCCGCAGGAATGTGTTGTCAGGGTCCCCTCCGATAGGATAGTGAGCCGAGCAGCGTGGAGACTCCTGGCGAACAGGCCCGTCTCTAAAGCCACTCGGCTATTTCACCCCTCTCTCAGGGACACTGTCTGATACAGTGTCGTCCCTACAAAGACTTAAAAGATTTAAAAAAGGTACGTCCACATAGCATTGCGATTCATTCGGAGGCGTTACCATGGTAACAGCAGTAGCTGACTTTTTACCGTCAGTTTTATTTGAATGAAGTGAATCCTGGCCATACAGTATGTATATCTACACTGGTTGCATAATATTCTCCCCATCTCGTCTCATGTGAATAGGTCCTAAAAGTAATCACTGATTTACCACCATTGGATAGGTGCAAGCAAGGGCAAGGGATTTCATTACATAGCTTTTATCTTTCTATACAGTCATGTTTGATCTTGGATTACGCTTATGGGAGGGCCCTATAATGAGATGCATGTCGGAGCCAAGCAGACAGCCATGTCTGAATTCCAGCGGCACCTTAGCAGAAAGGCAGTACTGGTTCCTCAAAGTCGCTGAGGGGATCCTATCCCTATCCCAGAGTGAAGGTCAAGACAGGGGCTAGGGTTATAGCCAGGGTCCAGTTCAGACTCCGGACCATCCCATGTGAGGGCTGTCCCCTCCAGCACCACACACACTCCACTGACCTGGCCATACTCTCTCTGGAGACAGTGACCCCCCACTGCCCTGGTACACACTGTGGAGACTCAGCAATGATATGATGACCGTACAGAGAACTCGGTCCTCTCAGCTGCAAAGACCAAAAAAAAACATAACACACAAGCACTTTCTCAAAAGGCTACTGGCCACACACAGCCTTCGGTCAGTGAATATCTCACTTGACTGGGGAAGTTGGGACCTAGGTGAGGAGGAGAACCATTTCTTTCCATTGGGCCTTTCCTCTACATCATGTACTTTATTAACGAGGGTTGAGCTGACAGGAGAAACTGCTGCCCTCTGCTTGCAAGGCACTTTGACTTTGTACACAAGACAGACAAACATGTCAACATGTTTATCGGCAATAAAACCCTTGTAATGAAGGACACGGAAAACAGATGATCACTATAGGTGTCAGAGGGAGAGCAGGTGTGAAAGACTGAACAAAATATGATAATGTCAGTTATTTCTGCATTAGGCATAAGACTAGACACTTTTTTTTGGATTATGTAAATAATAAAAAGGGATTACAAGAAGAGTTATGGCTGATAATCCAATCGCTGTGAATAAACAGCCAACATAATCACATTTCCAATGTCATTTTTCTCTCCATATACGGCCTATATGGGTATCCTATACCTCGGGACAAAGCACTTATCCAACAGTCCCTCCCTCCTCCCTGAACACACATCATTTGTCACCCCGGCTCTGAAAAGACAGTCTACCCGGTGGATGCCCCGTTACTCTACACACCGGCCGTGAGTCCAACGGGGCCTAGCACAACAGGGACCCATGGAAGATAGGAAATGTTTTCATTGGCAATGCATGTCGAATGACTGACTGCCGCGCACAAAAAATCAAAACACAAAAGAGCTACTAACTTGAATGTGTAATCGGCACGACGGCCAGCGCTATGCAGGCTATTACTAGAACAATGCCATTAATGCATGAGAATGAGAGTCACATAGCTTTAGGTTGAAATTAGTAGAGTTGTAGCAAAGAGTCAAAAGGGCTGTCGGTGACCCTAACAGAGCTGGGGGGCTGATTTAGCTGTTTAGGGGCTGATGGGGTGGATGGGGGGGCTACGAGCTTAGTTTTGTCCTTTTTCTCATGTTGTAAATCTGGGCTGGCCGCGAGGCTGGGGTGAACTTGGGGAGCAGCTGGAGGTTAGCTGAAAGGCAGCCAGACTCACTGACAGACAGACCCGGAGGGGGGGGGGGGTGGGGGGGCGACTCTGGCAGGGCCTACAGTGTGTGTGTTTGTGTGTGCACGATGTGGACGGGGGATAGAGTGCATGAGAGGCTGGTAAATCACATAAATAGCAGGGAACAGAGAGAGGCATAAAGACACCAGGGACAGGTGCAGAGCACCCCACAAGACACCGCCACTACCTTGGTGTTTATTTGTTCCCCCCCTCCAGGCGCTCAAAGGGTAAACGTCTATTCTGGTATAGGGTTACAGCGGCGCTGCCTTGAACTCCGGCTCCAAACGCATACCATTCTTAACGGGCCATCGTACTCCCTGGTGCACATCACCCGCCCCTGACCCCCATGGGGAGGAAGGGGTACCTCAGCACCCCCCCCCCCAGCCCTCAACACCCTTCCCCTCTTTTACCCCCCTATACACAGAATGTGACACCTGCCCCCTCTCCTCCACCCCCATTATTGCAAGCTTTATAAGGGTTTAGAGTTGATCAGGGGACGGCTATGACCTCACCGGACCTAGCTAGCCTTGCGTGTGGCTAATGGCTAATTGCTAGAGGAGCTGGCGCAGTGACAGAGGCCATGGCAGACCGCATATGATAAGCATACAATCACCCATTCTGTTTGGTCCCCTCGATTTTCCACCACCGGAGGTCCAGATTAGCTATCAAACAGTCAAGCAGACGAGTTATCAGCTAGCCATATGTTGTTATCAGACGTCTATCAGCTAGCCATATGTTATCAGACCTCTATCAGCAAGACAGTGTGACCTATAGTCACTGTATGACATTCTGAAGGGTCTATGAGCACTCTATACTATTAGCATTCTATGGTAGACAATACAATCCTTTGTGTACAAAACCTAAATATTTGACCTCATCACAACATACAGAGTGCACAAAACATTAGGAACACCTTCCTAATATTGAGTTGCACCCCCTTTTGCCCTCAGAACAGCCTCAATTTGTCAAAGGCGTCCCTCAGGGACATCAATAAGGGACCATGGCTTTCACCTGGATTCGCCTGGTCAGTCGGTCATGGAAAGAGCAGGTGTTCCACACTCCGTGTACAACGTCTCACTTTTTGCTCTTCACTTTTCATTGGACTACAACACTTACAACATAACATAGGTAGGAAGGCCAATGAAGTAACGCTATACAGTATACTGTACCTGTGACTGATAATGAGGTATGGCCAAACCAATTCCTCGCTACATAGTTACGGAATTAAATACTAGAAAAATACAGGAATGTATTAAGGGGTTAAGCAGATCCTGTGAAGTATCAATCAGAATGTGAGCAGAAACATTGGAGAGGAGAGTGGCACACATCAAATCGTGCTACTCAACCACGTGGATGGAGGGAAAGGGTATTTTGGCGTTTTATTAGGATCCCCATTAGCTGCTGTGAAAATCAGCAGCTACTCTTCCTGGGGTCCACACAAAACATGAAATAATACAGAACATGAATAGACAAGAACAGCGAGGACAGAACTACATTAAAAACAGGGACAGCTGTGTGATGTGAAGAGCGCTCTGAAACATGAAGACGGTGTGTGCGTGTGTATTTGTACATAAAGGTTGCACAAATATGTGAGGGACAGCACTACGTACAAATATCACCAGAAAAAAAGGCAATATCTTGCACATCAAGGGACAGCGCCTGAGAGCATGTCCATATAAGAGCGAGGGGACGGCAGAGCCATCACATAACACCGGGGAATAGACAGAAAAGGGTGGGGCGTACCGTACATCTTTCCTTCATCGGAGAGGATGATCTTTCTGCGTCCGCAGGGCGGGTAGATGGCCAGGGCCTCCTGGAAGCTCTGCTCGATGTCGGGGCTCCACACGCCCTCCGCATCGTTCTCCAGAGGCTTGTCCAGAGGCTCGTTCAGCTCCTCACTGGTGCCCCCAGGGGAGGGGGCCGGCACCCACTCCGCAGACGTGGTGGGGGGCCGGGAGGACCACAGGACCGGGCTGGGAGGTGCAGGGGGTAGAGGGTGCGTTCCAGGGGCCAAGGACAAGATAGGACAGGGTGATCCTGAGGAAGCAAAAGACAATATTTAGGTAAGGGGAGGTCGAGTCAAGGAGTGCTGGCTTGGAGGATGTTAGAACAAGAACATAGGAAAGCAATACCCATTGTAAAATAAACGAAGCACCATATTATGCGCTTGTCAGGATAACAAGGATCGGTTTCAAATATTGATTATGCTGCTAAGCATTCGGTACTTTGAAATGTCTTGGGGGTCCATAGTACTGGTCTGTGACTACATACGGTCAGCTATTCAACATCTTGCCAGATCTCCCTCAAGAAGTTCAAACATCAAGAAATGAAGATAAAACAAAACACTATTCAGGTCCATTGACGTCCGCCCAAGGAGGCGCTCCATCTAGAGAAGTGATAGTTTACGTCACAATGAAGAGCGGTGTGCGTGCGTAGGCTATAAGATCTCGGGACCACATCACTGGGGAGTCGCTAATCCTACGTGGAAAAAGCACCTCGGAGCAGAAAGTAATTATGGGGCCATGAAAACAAACAGCATGGCACCTAGAGACAGAGGGTGGAGGAGTCACTAAGCCAACAGACCGGGAAACACATTCGACTGAGATCCCCACCACACCGCCATTGGTAGAGAAAGACTTGGACAGACACATCAAGGAGATCATGGCAGGGTTGTTACACTTTAACGCTCAAGCTGGATGTACAGTATCGATCACATGACTAGGGTGGGCCGGGAGTTTTTGCTGACCATGTGACCGGAATATATCATTAGGTTTCTCAGTAATGCATAATTAGGGCCTGGAGTTTTTCCTGCTCGGGTCACTGGGTGAGGCCTGTCTCAATCGTTGTTTGTTTTCCTCTAAAGGTAAATCTGGGCTGCCAATTGACAGTTAAGGCTATTGACATGGTTAGTCATTATAATGTGTGATTTGCCTGGTTGTATCTGGGCTGCCTGGCAGTGTGCTGAACTGTGTGTTGGGGGGGGGGGGGGGGGGGGGGGTAAAGAGTGGGACAGGAGGGAAGGGGTGGTCCTGATGAGTCACAGGGTGTCACGTCTGAGTGAGGAACAATCTCTTCCTCTGAGCCTCCCGACGTTCCTATGGGCTTCCTGTAAATGAGCTGGCCAGTTAACCCTGCTCATACACCTAACACTGAGAAACAATGGAGGAGGGCAAACGTACACTGTAGAGACCCTTTCTTTGCTCTGATGGTAAATCTTAGTAACTTTTTAAATGAGGGGTCTATGGTGAAATGGTCTATGGTGAAATGGTCATTGCTGTGCTCAAAGAGAGTACATTTATTTATTTTGCTCACAGAGTAACCTGGAGTGCAGGGCAACTGTAATTAAAATGTTATAGTGCAACACTGATGAAGAAAGAGAAAGTTTAGTGTAGAGAGCTGTGGGGCATAAACCATTAATGCTGGTTAGGTTCCTCAGCCAAAGTGTCCAACAGGGTTAATTGGCGTAAGCCCCTTAAAATCAGGTGTCCCCTTCCAGTCCTCCATCTCGGCCCCTCTCCCCTGGGCCCACTCAATGGGATAATCTCCCAGCTGATGCTGCACTCAGGGGGCACAGATCCCCCCCCCCCATACATACACACACACACACGAAGCAGGTGTGTACTTCACAGAAAAGCACACACAAAAGTATGGAACAAATCCGATATGCACTCGTAAAGACGCACACAAACACACCCTGACACTTTCACTTCAGACACCAGAAATACACATAGGACTACACCACACACACCTATACAAACTATGCAGCGTTGCCCACTCCCTCGCCACCCTTTGACCCCCAGTCATAAGAGGGAACAGCTGCATCAGTTTCGACTTGCCCCTGGCACAGTGCTCACTGCCTACTCAGTGTGTTGTGGGGTGGGTAAGACTGCAAGGGGCGTCAACGCCAAAGAGGGTTAGGGGTGAAGGGGGAGAGACGGTGGTGCTCCACTGGACAGTCTCCTCTAATCGGGACCGGAATGTAATGCTCTCATAAAATGCCTGATCCTAGAAGACCATGTCTGTGTCCTTAATGGCAATATATTCCCTATCTATCTTTTGACCAGAGTCCTATGGTCCCACTAGATAGGGAATAGATTGCCATTTGGGACACAGCTATGGTCTTCTAGGATCAGGCATTAGCCTGGGTGGGGAGTGGAAAACCATCGGGAGAGAAAGGAACACATTTGATTGGCATGTTTTGTGCGGTGTCCCACTGTGTTGCCCTGTAAGGAGCAGATCAACTAAGCTCTCTGAGCGCACACAAACACACTGCCTAATTACACGTAACATCCTGTGCCAATGCCACTAACGCTTCCATACACCTCGACTAACCCCACATCAAAACCATCATGAAAATCCCACAGTATATTTAAGTCATAACTCACAATAATCACAGATTACAGGGTCAAGATGGAGTTCAATCCAAGGTTATCCCTACAGAGAGATCCATCAAACATGTGCACTGATACAGCCCAATGACTTGTTGGACATATGCATGTAGAGAGAGGAGGATTGTTGGTAGACGCGGGTTGTTGGGGCTTGGATGCCAGGGGGTTTCTTTGTTCTGTAGGGCTCATATCCAAGGCATTATTCTGCTTTCTCGTGTGAGTGGAGGAGGAATGCGGGATGAGCACACTGAATAGTCTCCTCTGCACAAGGACAGTCTCAGGGCAGCTCAATATACACAAACAAATGCTCGCTCACACACACACACACACACACACAGGCATACAAAGGCAAAAGAAACGCAAACACCAATACAGACAGCTTATGAGTTTTGATAAATTGCAGAGACCTGATGATACGAACACACTGACAGAGACAGAATGTTAGCAATTCATCATTAATAGGCTACAGTATGTAAATTTAAAAAACAGACTAGGGTAGTGAACTGAGAGCTGAGAGACCCCTAGACAGAAAAACGAAAAGTGAGAAAGGATTGATTACATGAATAATCCTTGGCTGTCATACAGTAGTTTTAAGAGAGTGCCCTAACAGGGGTGTGCTTGCCCCCTTGCCCCCTACCTCTCCAGGGCCCTGGCCCATTCCACCTGTTGCTCCGGGGGAGGGATGGACACACACACACTAACCCTGCTCTGGGACCCAGACCAAAAATACTCCCTCACACAGCCTGTCAGCACCACCATGACTAGACTCTACACAATTTATCCATCCACTACAAAACCAAACCCTGTGTGTGTGCTGATTGGTCATCACTGGCTACGCACAGTGCACACAATATGCCAGGTAGCAGTGGATGGATTTGGGGACTCAAAAACAGCATACCAAGTACACTACATCATAAACAAGGCGAAAATAAAATTGTTTGAAAATGTGGACGTTAAAATTACATCAAAGGTATGCCTGATAATTGAATTTTGCTTGGGCACAGACAACACAGTAAACCACATTTTGTTGACTTAACAGGCTTTCTGTAAATGTATGGTATGTGGACATTTCACACATTATATTAACATGTAAAATTATGGGAACTACTTTCATGGGCATATAACACATTAATAATCATAGCCACATAATACACATGTAATTGTTTTAATTTCTCTCTAGATATAGTTTTTGAAGATATAGCTCAAGTGCTAAATTAGTATTAATCGCTGTAGTTATTGTTAGTGGAAGTAATTCAGAGTAATAGTTATTATTAATAGTAGACTGGTATTTTTATTTGGCACAACAACAAAATTCACTCAAGTCATGTCTATTATTTCGGAAACATTCTCAGATTTTCGGACAACTGACACTCAAATGAGGCAACTGAAATATATATTTTGTAAACATATCTATTCATTTTATAATATCAGTAGCCCATCACCCAGAGGAGCGCTAACGTTGAACTGCGCGTCTATGACGTTATTAGTTTCCTTTAAAAAGTTCCGTCTGAAACGCAGGAAGTACCGTGCAAATTTAGAAATTCGACAGAAAAAATGTCAGAAATGTAAAGAATTTGTACCCCATACAGCGTTTTATAAACAATGTAACCGGCAGACGACTGTACTACGGCTACAGCTGACCAGTCGAACTCTGAAACAGAAAGTTTGGCAACAACTTGAGAGGCATTGGTTTATGAAAGAAAAACAATGTTCAACTAACAAAGCAAAGAGACAGATAAACATGTTGTAAACGTACCTGTTGAAAGTCAAGCCACAGACAACACCGCTGGGTCAAACAGGCAAGTGGAATTTCTGGGGTCAGATTTCTGTTAAGAAATATATTTAAATTTTGTCGCCCCTTTCCTGAGTCGTTTGAAGCGCGAAGAGGGCTGGAATGTCAGGAATTAGCTGTGGTAATGACATGAAGCCTGGAAGGGAGCGAAAAAGACGAGGGGAAATAGGGAGGCAGGACCGACCGGTCAACACGTAATGAGGGAGGGGGATTCGAGGGGACGGCGCACCGAAAAGGAAAAGAAAGCCAGCCTTGGTAAGGGGGAAAAAGGAAATCACAAAGAAAAACTGAGGTCGGGGGTAGTCATTGCCTCTTTACAGAGGGACAAACACACAAAGGGACAACGCTATTGCGAAACCTTATCAGCCCTCTAATTATTTGTTGTGAAATAACCCTATAATGAAGATAACAAATATTGTTTATAGGGCACTATTCAAGTAATACATTTGATAATATAAATTACTATTTATATTAGGTTAACTATAAATAGGCTAACTATAAAAAAATAAATAAAACTTGTAATGCCATTTGGCAACATATGTTGATATATTTCGTTCATAATGATTTTTCGTTCGATATCAATGGTCATTTAGTTTTAGCAAACGAGGAAAATCGATGGTGCTATTCATCTTTAAGGAAACCATAATAAATTGAGCACTGGTCGAGTGGACTCTGAACAACTGGAGCGTCAGTACTGAATGAAGTGGGTAATAGCGAGAGCCCTCCAGTGGATCATGTAGAAAATGACTTAAATTAAGGGCTCAATTGTACAATACTGTCCTTTTGTTTCGTGACATCAAGTCAATAACCCTCTATGAGTGATAATATGTGTGATTTAATAATCAGTTTATGACGTTATAATAGCAATCAGGCATGAATGAGGCCCACATCCTTGTATTTATTAAAAATAACTTTAATTATTTCATAACATTTTCAAATCAGGTTTAAGGCAAAACTAGTGGTGTTTGACAATTACATATCAATTTGTTTTAGGCCTCCTTTGCCTTCTCCAAGGTATGATTTTCTGATAATTTCCCTTACACCCATTCCAATCCATAGTTCACTCTGTCTCAGTGGTATATTTCCTCAATAGTAACCCAGTGGTCTACGACCCCTCCTCCATACAGACAGCCCATCACAAAACTACAGGATGTTATTTTGCTTTCATTTGAAGGAGGGAAAATGGAAGCAACAGTTACTCTTAAAAAGTACACAGTATAAATTAACTTAAGCCTCCTGTTAACATAGAAGTTGTACTCAATAGAAATATGTGGAATGTTTAAACGATACGGTACAAAATGGAATGGTCTTTTGGCCCAACCAGCAACATCCTCAGTGGAGTCTTTCAGGTTTGTGGGTGGAGTCATTCTATCTCAACTCTAGGAATGGAAATGGACTGTGCTATACAGTACATCAATGTACACTATAAAGGCCGACAGCTTTACAAAAGTAAGCTCTCAGGGGCGACAGAGAGACACTCGCGAATGATAAGACCTCAAAGGAGAACGACGTTCCTTGATGGGTCTGTGTCTTTGGGGCTGCGACAATAGGAATGTTTTTGGTCCGATTGCTAAACCCCAACACCCCCCAAAGTCATTCATGTTCAGTCCAAATATTGCAAGGAGTGTTCGGTCCTTGCCCAGTATGTCTCCATAAGCTTGTGGACACACAATCCCCTTCTTCATGCTATCCACAGGGAGTTTGGGTCCTTAGACAAAGTGTTTTGTTCTCAACCTCTTTTGAACATGCTCCCTCTCATGGAGTCCCGTCCCGAGGCATCATTTCTTGGACAGGAATTTCATCTTATTTCCTGAAAATAAAAACAGGCAACAGAACCGGATCAAAATAACTTTGGCGTGAGTGACAACCTTTTCAAACATGGAGGAGGAATGTAGTTTCACGAATGCAACACCTGTTATTCAGAGTGACTTGGTATATGGTGTATGTAGGTACTTGAGTGGATAAGATGTATGGAAGAGGATTTGGGCCTTACCTAGACCCTTGAGGAACTTGTTGACCCCACGCTGTTCGCTCCCTGGGAGAGAGTCCAGGTAATCTTGTGACCTCACCTCAAACAAACCTGGACAGACAGGTAATTATGTAAAATTGTCATAATTATGCACTCCAGACAGGCATACAGACTCCAAAAGCAGATGCATCTTATGGGAGTGCTCACAACCAGGCACTAACAAAATTCAAACGCTCTACTACCCATCTCCACACCTCTTAGACCCTGCCTGCGCTGCTCCCTCTCTGCCACAAACCCAGCGAACATCTGGGTCTCCATGAAGACCTCCAGGAACCTCTTCAGACTCTTGGAAGTGACAGCCTTGCGGAAGGCCTCGCGCTGAAAGCAGGACAGGGTGGGCGAGGAGGGGGCTCCAGACTCGTCCTCTCGATCCCCCCCGCCCATGAAGAGAGGGTAGTGGCCCACCATCTCCACGAAGAAACGTACAAAGGTCTCCGACACCACCGTGCTGAGGGAGCTCGAGTCTGGAGAGAGACAGATTCAACATGGCGGTCATGAGTAGGTATTTGGTAACATATATCAACAGTCACATAGACCTTCGTCAAGCATGTATTAGTCACAACATGACTTTTCTGCGAGAGGTGTTAATATAGTAGCACTGACTCACCGGTGGGCATCTCACTGGCCAGTTCCTTCCTCTTGTCCAGAATGTGTTCCAGAGCAGCCTGCAACTTGTGAGGCAGAATGGAGTCCTCGTCATCCAGCTGGAGTGGAAAGACCGAGGTGTGAGAGGAAATGACGACCGTGTGCCATGAGCAGAGAGCTGTATCTACATCTATGGGTGTAGCCAATTATGTAAGAGACATACAGTATGTTCTTTGTCTGTTGCTATGGGTACCGTTGTTAGGGATGTATACCTGTCTGAGGAAGCGGCTGTTGCCGAGATCAACCACCAGGACCTGAGGAGAGAGCCGCATGTCATTTCCGCACAGTGTGGCAGCCTCAGCTCTTTCTCAGAGTAGACCCACAGAGATCATTGTTTATTGAGGAAAGGGATGAGGTTAGGGGTTCACACACACAGTGGGCTGGGCTCAGGGGCCTGGTCTCACCTCCTCGATGGGCAGCTCTTTGAGGCTGGGCAGAGAGCTGGATAGCAGACCCACGATGAAGGGGGTGGGGGTACATACTATGTCCAGCATGGAAGGGGGCAGCACAGGGATGTAGGTGTGCTGCCAGGTGAACGGGTAGAGTAGAGCCACCATCGCATGGCAGCACTGAGACAGAGTACTGCAGAGAGAGGGGCGAGAGGGAGGGAGAGAATAGGATGTCAACTGACAGAATAGAACAAGTTGTTAACATTAATTCAAAACCTAACGGCAAAAATATGACTGTAGTGGTAGCCTACACATAGCCACGTAATATAAGTCAGCGTGCTTTGTACTGTATTCAATGCAGTTCTATATTCCACCACAAGGTGGTAGTAGCAGATTCTTCAGCTATTATCAAGACTTGCTTTAGAACATAAAACTGAACATTGCACTTTGTAAAGCATGGCTTTTTGAGAACTTGTTCATGAATCTTTAGCGGGCGTGATTTAACACTACAATATATATTGCGGGAGTGAATGAACTAACCCAGCGCTGTTAACTTAATGCTTCCAATGTGCGTGTCTGTTTCATTTAATTAAGTCAAAAACAAAAATCAGTGATTGTGAGGCCAAGTTTCCACTCATTTCAATGCAACAGTAGAACAATATCACAGTGGAACAACAATCTATTGTGGATTCACAAGCTTTTCCTGCTGGGTTTTCAGAAGTATTTAATGATGCAGAGTTTACACATGTAGCCCAATTCAGATCTTTTTCCACTAATTAGGCTTTTGACCAATCAGATCAACTAAAGATCAGAATTGAGCTGCCTGTGTTAACAGCACCTAAGTGACAGGGAAATGCACATCCAAGAAAGACCCTGGAAATGCTTTATAGTCCATCTCAAGGCACCCGTCAATAGCAGGTGAGTAGTGGATGCTAGTGCGTCAAATCGGTTGCACGCAGCAGTCTTAACGCTTTCACTTCTACACCAACCCTGTATCTGGCTTCCATGACATATTTCCAGAGAGAAATGATTGTTCCCTAGACGACTGTATAACACAACAGCATTCCTTCCTTAACACTCTTTCTCTGTCTATTCCAGGAGCCGTCTGTCTGTCACATCCTGTTCCCTCTCCTCTGCCTTTCACCTGATCCCACTGGTCTCAAGTCGGTTTACTCATACAGAATAACCAAAAAAAGGTAGCTAGATAAGTACTAAGTTGTACTGATCCATAGCTGACAGTATGTACTCAAAATACTTCGGTGACTGAAAGCGTGAGGCTTAATTGAGGATGGGCAGGAGGACGCAGCGCAGTGGTGCCCTGCAGCGTTTGTCCGTCGTTTAAACTGTTTTTGTTGCTTTGTCTATAGTAGTGTATTAGTGTTTTATGTTGCATCGGATTACTGATTAGGCTACAGATTACTGATTAGGCTACAGATGACTGATTAGGCTACAGAATACAGCGACATGATGTGCATACAGTGGATTATTCTCCTACTTTGATTCATTTCGCTGGTACCTGAAACCGCATGCAACTTCTGAGAAAGTCGGTGGGCACCACACATCTGCTATAGCTCTTCTACAATGTAATACCGCACGTTCGGGAGAATGGATCAAAGGGCACATACCTGCAGAGATGGTGAGACAAAACAACCCGGCGGAGGAGGAAAAGGAGGTGTGCGGCAGAGGTTGAGGAGGAACAAAAATATTCCGCTTCCAACTACCCTGCTCAGTATCTATATGAATACAGGGAGGCCTGTGTGATGGCCTCTGAAACTTGGCTGTCGGAAACGCTGCCCGACTGAAGTCACCCCTGACGGATTCACCGTCACTAATATGGGCAGAGAAGCTAGTGGTAAGGAGCACGGAGGCAGAGTCTGTTCTGATAAATGATAGTTTTCTATGATTGTCAAGGGAAGAAAATATGCACTCCTGATAGAGAGCTACTGTCATTGTCACTGCACCCCTTTTTCCTCCCCCGTAAATTCCACCCAGCTTTTTATAACAACTGTTTATATCTATCCAAGAGCAAACAGTCATTGCAGCAGACAAAATTTCAAACCTCACTCAAGAGCTTGATGCGATTTCCCCTGATGCGCCCAATTCATCATGGGGGATTTCAATAGCTGCACTCTCAACACACCGAGTACTTTCACCCAGTATGTGACTTGTCTAACAAGGGGAAATAAGATCATTGAGTTGTTTTACGGCTCGGTCGCGAAAAGTTATTCATCCTTGGCCAGACCTCCAGTGGGTGGATCAGATCATAACACTTTTCTACGAGCAACTTATAGACAGTTAGTCAAAAGGGGGCAGGCGGTGGAAAAACAGAACACAGGTGTGGGACAACGACAGTAGTGATCAACTGCAGGGATGCTTTGACTGTATCTCATTTAGTGGATTTGAGGAATCATCCGCTGACCTGAACGAGTTGACTAACGTAATATCTGACTATATTGAATTGTGTTCATTTGGCGATCCCCCACAAAAAACATGTAAGATATTTCTTAGCGTGCCACGGGTGACCAAAGAATTGAAAGTGGTGCTTTCCTCCGGGAATCCAGTCGAAGAGGTAGAGAGAGAGGTGAACGAAGAGATTAAAAAGGCAAGATGCCAGTACAAGGATAAGGTGCAACAGATAATGTTACAGGGAGACTCTCCGTCTGCCCGGTTGGGCAAACGCCCCTTTCACAGCGAGGCAACGTATCGATCCCTGCCTGGATGAGAGGGTGTGCCCTCAACAGCCAATGAACTTAAGTTCTTCACTCGCTTTGCAACAGGGGGCACCCTCGCTCCCCTGGCCTGTCTGGAGGAGGATGTCATGGCAACAGAGAGCGTGATTGTCATCAATGAGGAAGTCGTACACCGAGCATTCAAAAGCACTGGAGCACGAAAGAGCCAGGGGCCTGATAATATAAGTGGTTGTGTCTTGAAACACTGTACCACTCAGCTGAGTGGTATCTTCTGCTCTCTTTCAGCAGTTCCTGGATACATTGGAAATTCCATCACTATGGAAAAAAATTGTTGTACCTGTTCCAAAACCTCCCATCCATCTGCATCAAATGATTACAGACCTGTCGCTCTTACCTCTTGATTAAATCTATTGAAAAGAGCATCAAGGCATACATAAACCACCACCAGACACCTTCTTGACCCCCTCCAATTTGCAGTACTATACATACTGTATACAGACAGCTGCCGGAGCCGGTTCCCAGGGTGCCACCTGATAAAATATGCTGACGATACTGCTTTGGTCAGTCTTCTTGAAGGGGATGAAACCGAGCACGGACCGTCTGAATGATTTTACTGTCTGGTCGGAGTCATCCATGTAATATTAAATATATCAAAAACAAGAGGACATGGTGATTGACCTTTGAAGGAACACTACCATGCACACACCATCACTGATATAAGGTGTGCCCATTGAAATAGTGGAGGAGTACAAATACCTTGGGCTAGTCATTGACAACAAGCTGTTCTGGGATCAGTGTACTGACGCTATTTTGAAGGCCAACAGACTATTTCCTACGGAAACTGCACTTTAATGTTGATCTAACCATCATGGTTCTCTTTTATAAATCATTGAGAGCATTCTGTCCTACTGCTTGACCTGCTGGATTGGGAATATCAAGGTGGCACAGAAAAATAGGTTGGGCAAGATAGTCAGGACTTGTGGAAAAATCATGGGGCAGCAACAGCAAGAACTGTCATCTCTCTACCTGGGCAGATCCCTCCAGAAGGTAAATATAATAGCAGTGGACACTTCCCATACACTCCACCCTGAATTCCAGCTCCTTCCATCTGGCCACAGGTACAGACTACCGAAGGCTAAAAAAATATATTTATTTAAACGAAATAAAAATGGGGCCAAGTACTCTTGTATTCCAAATGCAATTCTGCAACTTAAAATGTTGGACTAATTACACTTAGCACATGCACTATGAAACTGCACTTACCCTGCCTATTTGCTTGTAAATATCTTTGCTATTTATTTGACATTTTTAGATGTGATATGTTCTATGACTGCTGCAAGATGAATTGCCTCTGAGGACATTAACGTTTTCTGAATCTGACACTGAGCAACACACATAGCCATTAGCTAGTCCATAAACAACCTCTAGGCTAGGACTTGTTTTGGGACGTGGCCACTTGGGCTATTTCTAGGGACCTCACATGATACAATATTATCATGATACTTAGGTGCCGATACAATACGTATGGAGGTTCTCATGATTCTATATGTATTGCGATTCAGTACTGCAATTTTATTTTGATGTTCCTAACATATTGCTCTGTATAAGTCTGCAGTAGAGAGACAAAAGAGAACATGAGGAAATGAGTTTTGATCAGTCATATGGGGGGGGGGGGGGGGATGCTGAAAAAACCTTGGAGAACAAGCTATAGGATAAAAAATATAGCTGCGTTTTGCCACAGGTACAGAAGACTAGCGCTAGCTGACGCTAACTAGCAACAACAAAAACACCTATGACAAATCGATACTTGGAGTCAAAGTAACTGTATAGATCCCCCATCACCAGTGGCCATAGAGCACACAGTAGTGTCCCACCTGAGTTTGTCAGCGGTGAAGAGGACCCTGCGCTCCAGCAGCAGAGAGGCGAAGACTCTGAGGAGCAGACGCAGCGACAGAGAGGAGAACAGACACTCAAAGTCCACATGCTCCAGACGAGAGTCAGACGGACGACACAGCTCAATCACCTGAGAAAGATGGAGAACGAGAGAGGGGGAGAGAGCGAGAAAGAGATGTATTTACATAAACACACAGGCTACTAACGTCACAAAACACTTGCATACAGCACAGTGTACACACATTCAAAGTTTATAACGCACAAGATAAACACCTCAAGTCAATGACATTTTCAGTAAAGCCAAAGGCCACCTCCTATGGCCAGTGGTGGTATCGACTCTAGCCACCCCTACTCTGTAAAGTTATTCCCCCTCACCTCAGTGCCTGAGCCAGGCAGGAAGTTCTTCACAGTGATGGTTCTTCCCGGGGCGGGGAATGGAGCCTCCATGATGCCCCTCATGAAGGGCTGCACCAGGGCTGGAGAGATGGCCCTCCTCTTTTCTACCTCATCCAGGATCTAGGGGGAAGACGGCACACACATTCACAATGGAGTAGGAAGTACACTATAACCTAAAGCACATTAACTTACACAATTAAATATGGTATAGAAAGTACACTTAACAGTACACTAAACTGAAGCTTATGCACTACAACACATTTAAGTAATGCTAGGACACAGCCCTTAGCCGTGGTATATTGACCATATACCACAAACCCCAGAGGTGCCTTATTGCTATTATGAACTGGTTACCAATGTAATTAGAGCAGTAAAAATACATGTTGTGTCATACCCATGGTATATGGTCTGATTTACCACAACTTTCAGCCAATCAGCATTCAGGGCTCGAACCACCCAGTTTATAATATATTTTATACTCTCAAATATACGCAAGCAGCACGGGCAACTGCACACTCACATAACATACGTGCACGTATGTTGACACACATAAATCAGTGGCTCATTACAGGGGAGCCTATGCCAATATTCCACTGTGGTAACCACATCAGCTGGGGTTCACATGTGTCTTTGTGTACTGTGGCCAGGGCTGCAGCTTGAAAAGCTGCGGTGGGAAAGTGACAAACAGGGAGAGGGAGGGGCTCTGTGGGTACATGTGGGCTCCAGTTCCTCTCACTGTGGGTGGCCATACTGAACTGAAGTCCGGGAGTTTGGCCTGAACATGTGACCTGACCAGGAAAAACTCCAGGCAATATGTGTATAGTATACTGTACCTTAGAGAAGAGGTCGAAACAGCCCAGCCGGCTGACGATGCAGTAGACTTCTGGCAGCCTCCGGCTTTTACCACTGGGCTGTGGACCCAGAGCAGGACAGTGCAGGGAATGATAGGGCCCTCCAGTTTGAATTAATTTCAACACAGGGATTTCCAATCACTATCATCACTCGGTGACACACACATGGAAGTGGATGTGGTGAAAATAACAAAAGTAGCCATTTGAGTAGCTTACCAGTAAACGACGACAGTATCCGAACCGTCTGCTCCCGTCCTCACCAGTCAGGACGAAGGAGAAAGTTTCACTGGAAAAATAAGATAATTCACACAGGTTGGAAACTATTCATATGTAGGAGCAATAAAACTGTTAAGAAATTGAGTGAGTTGTGTGTTGAAAATAGAGCACTCAAACTCATGTCTGTATTTCACAAAACAACCTCAGATTAGCCAGCCAACTTACCTCTTATTTACTTAGACATTTGAAAAAAATGGGTCACTGTCTGTGCACCATTTTAAAGTAATCTTATCAACTGTAATAACGTCTAGGATAGTTCGCTGCTCATTGATCCTGTTTTAAGGAAAAATCCAACCACCCTGGTCATTTCTTGACATCAGTAAAACCAATTACCCCCTACTTTGTTCTCCAGTCCTCCCCTCAGGGCAGACTTACTCTGCATAACCCCCAGAAATACAGCTCCAGTCTGTCTGACAGGTGTGCATTGACCAACCCTGGCTCTCTGACAGGAACCGTGTCAGCCAGATCAACGTCTCTGCCCTGCAGGTGTGTGTAATGGGGCTCTGACTGCATCGCAAATGGCACCTTGTTCGCTATATAGTGCACTATTTTTGACCAGAGCCCATTCAAACCTGGTCAAAAGTTGTGCACCAAATAGGGATAATGATCCCATTTGGGATGCTGCCTCGGTCTACTTGAGCTAACATTCAAAAAGCCGGTACCCATAAAACATTTGGTAAAGGGTAATTATTACCTGTCTCCCACCAGAAACATACTGTCACTTTTGGAAACAAAGTAGTGCTTGTGAGATTGACCTGGTCTTGGTACTATTGGGCAATGTGTGTCAGGAAGAAGTGACAGGTTGTTTCATAGTACCTAAAGCACTTTATTAACAGCTCACTAGCCTCCCATTCTTCATTTGTCAACACCTATGTGGGGTGGGGTGGGAGGGGTTCATGTGTGTGTGAGCAGCCTGACCTGGGGAAGTTGTCAACGGGGGCCCAGTCCTTAGCGTCAGGAAAACAGAACTGAGGAATGACCTTCAGTTGGTCTTCTGTTTCCCGCATGAACTTGAAGCTCCTCTCCAGCTGACAGAGAGAATAAACAGGTTAGCTTCAATGCTATGGTCCCAGTCAAAAGTTGACGCCTACTCATTCAAGGGTTTCTTTATTTTTAACTGTTTTCTACATTGTAGACATCAAAACTATAAAATAACTATCAACTATAAAATAACACACACAATCATGTAGTACCCCAAGAAAGTGTTAAAATCAAAATATATTTAATATTTGAGATTCTTCAGTAGCCACCCTTTGTCTTGACAGCGTTGCACCCGCTTGGCATTCTCTCAACCAGCTTCATGAGGTAGTCACTTGGAACGCATCACAATTAACAGGTGTGCTTCGGTAAGTTGTTAATTTGTAGAATTTATTTTCTTATTAATGCGTTTGAGCCAACCCTTTGTGTGGTGACAAGGTAGCGGTGGTATGTAGAAGAGAGCCTTATTTGGTAAAAGACCAAGTCCATATTATGGCAAGAGAACAGCTCAAATAAGCAAAGAGTAACAACAGTCCATCATTAATTTAAGACATGAAGGTCAGTCAATGCGGAAATCTAAGAACTTTTAAAGTTTTAGTGAAGTCGCAAAAACCAAGCGCTATGATGAAACTGTCTCATGAGGACCTGCACAGGAAAGGAAGGCCTAGAGTTACCTCTGCTGCAAGGGATACGTTCATTAGAGTTACCAGCCTCAGAAATTGCAGCCCAAATAAACGCTTTACAGAGTTCAAGTAACAGACATCTCAACATCCACTGTTCAGAGGAGACTGCATGAAATCAGGCCTTCATGGTCAAATTGCTGCAAAGAAACCACTAAAGAACACCAATAAGAAGCAATGGACATTAGACCGGTGGAAATTGAGATTTTTGGTTCCAACCACCGTGTCTTTGTGAGACGCAGAGTAGGTGAACGGATGATCTCTGATGTGTGGTTCCCACCGTGAAGCACGGAAGAAGAAGTGTGATGGGGCTTTGCTGGTGATACTGTCAGTGATTTATTTAGAACACTTAACCAGCATGGCTATCACAGCATTTTGCAGCGATACACCATCCCATCTGGTTTGGGCTTAGTGGGACTATAATTAGTTTTTCAACAGGACAATGACCCAACACACCTCCAGGCTGTGTAAGGGCTATTTGACCAAGGAGAGCGATCGAGTGCTGCATCAGATGACCTGAACTCCATAATCGCCTGACCTCAACCCAATTGAGATGGTTTGGTTGAGAGAATGCCAAGAGTGTGCAAAGCTGTCATCAAGGCAAAGGGTGGCTACTACTGAATATAAAATATACACTGCTCAAAAAAATAAAGGGAACACTAAAATAACACATCCTAGATCTGAATGAATGAAATATTCTTATTAAATACTTTCTTCTTTACATAGTTGAATGTGCTGACAACAAAATCACACAAAAATTATCAATGGAAATCAAATTTATCAACCCATGGAGATCTGGATTTGGAGTCACACAAAATTAAAGTGGAAAACCACACTACAAGCTGATCCAACTTTGATGTAATGTCCTTTAAACAAGTCAAAATGAGGCTCAGTAGTATGTGTTGTCTCCCCGTGCCTGTATGACCTCCCTACAGGAGCCTGGGCATGCTCCTGATGAGGTGGCGGATGGTCTCCTGAGGGATCTCCTCCCAGACCTGGACTAAAGCATCCGCCAACTCCTGGACAGTCTGTGGTGCAACGTGGCGTTGTTGGATGGAGCGAGACATGATGTCCCAGATGTGCTCAATTGGATTCAGGTCTGGGGAACGGGCGGGCCAGTCCATAGCATCAATGCCTTCCTCTTGCAGGAACTGCTGACACACTCCAGCCACATGAGGTCTGGCATTGTCTTGCATTAGGAGGAACCCAGGGCCAACCGCACCAGCATATGGTCTCACAAGGGGTTTGAGGATCTCACATCAGTACCTAATGGCAGTCAGGCTACCTCTGGCGAGCACATGGAGGGCTGTGCGGCCCCCCAAAGAAATGCCACCCCACACAATGACTGACCCACCGCCAAACTGGTCATGCTGGAGGATGTTGCAGGCAGCAGAACGTTCTCCACAGCGTCTCCAGACTGTCACGTCTGTCACATGAAAGCAGGTTCACACTGAGCAAATCTGTGAAGAGCACAGGGCGCCAGTGGCGAATTTGCCAATCTTGGTGTTCTCTGGCAAATGCCAACTACACGGTGTTGGGCTGTAAGCACAACCCCCACCTGTGGACGTCTGCCCCTCATACCACCCTCATGGAGTCTGTTTGAGCAGACACATGCACATTTGTGGCCTGCTGGAGATCATTTTGCAGGGCTCTGGCAGTGCTCCTCCTTGCACAAAGGCAGAGGTCCTGCAGAGGCAGCGGTCCTGCTGCTGGGTTGTTGCCCTCCTACGGCCTCCTCCACGTCTCCTGATGTACTGGCCTGTCTCCTGGTAGCGCCTCCATGCTCTGGACACTACGCTGACAGACTTTTCATTTTCCAATGGTTTTGTCTTCTCTTCCATCACACCTGGTTCCAATTACATCAATTACATGTGTATTTAACGCTCTGTTCTCCCCCCCCCCCCCCCCCCCCCCTTGGCCGTAATTGTTTGTTGTAGTGCTTGTGCACGGTATGCTGGTATTTACCGGGTTTTGTTTGACCCATTTATTGTATTATTCTGTTGACGGGGGTTTATGGTAGACGCTGCACTTCCCAGGAGTCATGCGTTTCTCCTCTCACAGGCGGATGGAAGCTATGGAAACATATGTCTCCGAATCCCTGTGTCAGGGGTACATTCGGTCCTCCAGTCTCCTCAAGTTTCTTATTTGTGAAGCAGGAGGAAGGTCTGCGCCCATGTATTGACTATCGGGGTCTGAGTCAGATCACTGAGGTATAGTTACCCGCTACCACTCATAGTCACAGCGATTGAGTCAATGCACGGGGCGCGCTTCTTCACCAAACTAGATCTCAGGAGCGCTTACAACCTGGTGCGTATCCGAGAGGGAGACGAGTGGAAGATGGCTTTCAGTACCACCTCAGGGCACTATGAGTACCTCGTTATGCCGTACGGGTTGATGAATGTGCCATCAGTCTTCCAAGCCTTTGTCGACAAGATTTTCAGGGACCTGCACAGGCAGGGTGTAGTGGTGTATATTGATGACATTCTGATATACTCCGCTACACGCGCCGAGCATGTGTCCCTGGTGCGCAGGGTGCTTGGTCGCCTGTTGGGGCATGACCTGTACGTCAAGGCTGAGAAATGCTTGTTTTTCCAGCAATCCGTCTCCTTCCTAGGGTATTGCATTTCCACCTCAGGGGTGGAGATGGAGAGGGTCCGCATTTCAGCCGTGCGTAATTGGTCGACTCCCACCACGGTAAAGGAGGTGCAACGGTTCTTAGAGTTTGCCAACTACTACCGAAGGTTTAGGTAAGGTAGCGGCTCCCATTACTTCACTGCTGAAGGGGGGCCTGGTACGTTTGCAGTGGTCGGCTGAGGCGAACAGGGCTTCGAGTCACCTGAGGGCTCTGTTGATCTCGGCTCCCGTGCTGACCCATCCGGATCCCTCTTTGGCGTTCATAGTGGAGGTGGACGCGTCCGAGGCAGGGATAGGAGCCGTGCTCTCTCAGCGCTCGGGTACGCCACCGAAGCTCCGCCCCTGTGCCTTCTCGAAGAAGCTCAGCCCAGCGGAGCGAAACTATGACGTGGGGGACCGGGAGCTGTTGGCTGTCGTCAAGGCCTTGAAGGCGTGGAGACATTGGCTTGAGGGGGATAGACACCCTTTTCTCATCTGGACTGACCACCACAATCTGGAGTACATCTGGGCAGCGAGGAGACTGAACCCTCGCCAGGCAAGGTGGGCCATGTTTTTCACCCGTTTTGTGTTTACCCTTTCCAACAGACCAGGCTCCCAGAACGTAAAGGCAGAAGAATTGTCCCGGCTGTATGACACAGAGGAGCGGCCCATGGATCCCACTCCCATACTCCCCGCCTCCTGCCTGGTGGCGCCAGTAGTGTGGGAGCTGGACATGGACATAGAGCAGGCGTTACGTTACGTGCAGAGCCCGGTCCCGTCCAGTGTCCCGCTGGGCGTCTATGTCCCGTCTGTTGTCCATGACCGGTTGATCTATTGGGCCCACACGTCACCCTCGTCTGGTCATCCTGGGACCGGTCGGACAGTGCGCTGTTTGAGCGGGAGGTACTGGTGGCCTACCTTGGCTAAGGACGTGAGGGTTTATGTTTCCTCCTGCTCGGTGTGCGCCCAGTGTAAGGCTCCTAGGCACCTGCCCAGAGGTAAGATACACCCCTTAACCGTTCCACAGCTGCCTTGGTTGCACCTGTTGGTGGATTTTCTGACTGATCTTCCACTCTCACAGGGTAACACCGCGATCCTGGTCATTGTGGATCGTTTCTCTAAGTCCTGTCGTCACCTCCCTCTGCCCGGTCTCCCTACGGCCCTACCTACTGTGGAGGCCTTATTTACACGTCTTCCGGCACTACGGGGTGCCTGAGGATATCGTGTCTGATTGGGGTCCCCAGTTCACGTCTAGGGTCTGGAAGGTGTTCATGGAACGTCTCGGGGTCTCGATCAGCCTTACTTCAGGGTTTCACCCCGAGAGTAATGGGCAGGTGGAGAGAGTGAACCAGGATGTGGGTAGGTTTCTGCAGTCCTATTGCCAGGACCGGCCGGGGGAGTGGGCTGCGTTCGTGACCTGGGCCGAGATGGCACAGAACTCGCTCCGCCACTCCTCCACTAACCTCTCCCCCTTTCAGTGCGTACTGGTGTACCAGCTGGTTCTGGTGCCTTGGCATCAGTCAGACCGAGGTTCCTGCGGTGGACGACTGGTTCAGGCACGCGGATCAGACATGGGAAGCCATCCGTGTCCACCTTCAGCAGGCCGTGAAGTGCCAAAAGAAGAATGCGGATTGCCACCGCAGTGAGACCCCGGTGTTCGCACCGGGGGACTGGGTCTGGCTCTCGGCCCGAAACCTGCCCCTCCGCCTGCCCTGCCGGAAGCTGAGTCCGCGGTTTGTGGGGCCATTTAAAGATGACGATACAACAATGAGAAAAAATGTATGGTTGTCTCATTGTATTATCTAAACCAGATATATTGTGTTATATTCTTCTACATTCAATTCACATTTACACAATCTTCAGTGTTCTTTCAAATGGTACCAAGAATATGCATATCCTTGGTTCTGGGCCTGAGCTACAGGCAGTTAGATTTGGGAATGTCTTCAGGCGGGAATTGAAAAAAGTGGGGGGTAGCTGTAAGAGGTTTTAATGTCCTGAGGAGAGTGAACTAGATTTGTTATCGGTTACAGCTTCCACCCAATTACCGTATTAACCTCTCGTTCCATGTGTCTCTCCTCAGGCCGGTGGGGGCTGGCCTGCTCCAGGAGTCTGAAATGCAAGAGGTTCTTCCGCCCCCTCTGGACATCAGGGGGGCCCCGGCTTACTCCGTTCACTCCATACTGGATTCGAGGCATAGGGCGAGGGGCCTTCAGTATCTCGTGGAGTGGGAGGGGTACGGTCCGGAGGAGAGGTGCTGGGTTCCGGTCGAGGGCGTGTTGTACCCTTCAATGCTGCAGGAGTTCCGTCTTCGTCCGGATCGCCCTGCGCCTCGTCCCCTTTCCTTGTTCGGGCGGCGTTCGACATCACAGACCTTCTAGCCATCGCCGATCCACTTTACATTTTCCATTGGTTTGGTCTTGTCTTCCGTCACACCTGGTTTCAATTCCATCAATTACATGTTGTGTATTTAACCCTCTGTTACCCCCCATGTCCTTGTTGTAGTGCTTGTGCATTTATTGTATTATTCTGTTGACGGTGGTTTATAGTTATTAAACAACCGTTGTCAATCAGTTTCCGCTCTCCTGCGCCTGACTTCTCTGCCGCCAGTAGCATCGCATTACAAACACTTTGGTTACTACATGATTCCATATGTGCTATTTCATAGTTTTGATGTCTTCACTGTTATTCTACAATGTAGAAATAGTAAAAATAAAGAAAAGCCTTGAATGAGTAGGTGTCTCCAAACTTGTCTGATATTACATCACACACACACACTACAGAGATGCATGTGCACACACATACTGTAGGTGCACTCATTTTAAAAATGTTTTTCACTTATACGATAAACACATGAACACTCCAGTTGGTTGAGGACTAGCTGTCAGCTTGGACTACCTTGATGGGGAACTGCTGAGTGACCTCTGGTAGATAAGGAGCTCCAGCCTTGGTATTCTGAAGTGCCACCACTATGAAGTACTCAAACAGCTTCCTCTCCTGTAGGTCCATCGGGCCCCTTTCCAGGGTCCGGCACCGCCCCGTCTGCCTCAACATGGACTGCACCGATGACAGACGCTGGCTATGAGCTGACACATCAAAATACACTTAATCCAAAGGAATGGCAGATTTCATCCAATCATTCCTCCTCTAGAAAGAAGAGAGCACTATACATTTCAGTACACGCACACATGCTCACACAGATAGTCTTGAGGATGTCCTCACCTTTCAATTTTTCCTCTGTGTCACTCTCGGACTCACTGTTGTCATCGGTCACTGCATCAAAGAGAAACAGAATAATGAGTGAATGTGACCACCACATTGTAAATAATGTGAAATAACATTTGAGGCAGAACATTTCCACATATGGCATAGTACTCATTCACAATAACAAACTCTTTCCACATTTGTGTTTGATTAAGCAACAACAAAATGTTCATCTGAAAAATGGGTCAAATGCAACTGACCCAAAAATGTAAACATGCCCATAAAGCTAAGTGGACACATATGGAGGAGTGTTTTTTTGGAGATATGAGGCAGTGTTGTCCAAACTGTGTAGCGAAAGCAGCTGTGAAACTAACGGCTAGGTGGTTAGGGGAATAGTGGGATAGGGTCGTAAGGAGGTAGAAGTGTAGCAGTGTAGGGGTAAGCCTTTAAGCAGCTTGAGCCCCTTCCCCTCGGTGTGTTCCTGGCAGGTCTCCCCTCACCTCTCCCTGAGCTGGACTCAGTAGACTGAGACACCCTCTTTATGCGTTTCTTCCCTCTCCTCAACTCGAAGATGCCGTTGATCTTCAGCACCATCTGTAGGGAGGAGAAGTAGCACAACAATAGAATCCTCCATCGTAACTTCCCAGAACAACCCTCTCACTACATAGGTTAACCTGAGTGCCAATCTATTTCTGCTTTATTAGCCAGCTCTTCGGTCATTGCCTTGCCAAAAAAGGCTATTAAGACAGTATTACTGGCAGAGGCATTAACAGACCGGCAGCAACCACACAGTACTATTATGAGAGTTGTTGGACACAACACTTGTTGGGAGACATTGTCTCTCCATGGAAATATATTGTCAGAATAAATCTTTAACTGTCCTGTCTAGGGACATTCTCTTAACTGTCTCTGTCCTGTCTAAGTTATTCCCAGACAACTGCATGAGGCAGGCCATGCCTTGGCAGTAGACTGGGACGATTGAGAGCACCAGGCACCCCAAAGCAGTAGACTGTGCTTGTAAATCACTGAGGATGGGGGAGGTTAGGCGTCTGGTAGGCCCCCCATTTACCTTGGGGATCTTTCTGCGTCTGCGGTTGTAGGGGTCTCCTGAGAGACTGGGAGTGTCGTCAGGGCTGCTGGGGGTGGAGGGGGGGCTGATGCGGGAGGGCGAGGAGATGCCGGTGTCCCGGTTGGTCTTACGCAGGTCCAGGAGCTTGAAGCTGCGGCGTTCTGAGTTCTGCCTGAAGAAACCTGGCTTTGAGGACAGCTGGAGGGAGACAGAATAGAGGAAGAGAAGGAAGAGCGGGAGGCCGAGACGTGTATTAATGTGTTGTTTTTTTCCTCCTGAAATTGTATAGTGGACATTATGATTAGTTCACAATCTGATCACTACAAGCAGTTGATTACTATGGTCACATTCACTAGAAGCACAATGCACATTACTAGCAGGGACAATACATTCTACATTATGCACCTTGGCCGGTGTGTCGAGGACAAGGGATGAGGGAGAGGAGATGGGTAAAGAGCGCTTGTTTCCAGGGCAACTTCTCTTCAACTCTATATCTTCGTAAGGGTTCTCCTTTGACGGAGGGTCTGCAAAGGAAACAGACCGCCACATAAAAACTCAGCAACATGCTATCAAACCACGATTCTAATGTCCTACGTTTCTAATTGGACGGCAATCTACCCAAATGAGTGCTCGAATTCATTGCCAGTATGTTTTGGTTGCATTTCCAATATTTTTGCTCCAGATGTGTGTATGTACAGACCTGCCAGAAGCAGTGCTTGCTTGCAACCAAGATCATATTTCACCAAGATAAACTGCCCTCTCTAGCACAGATGCAGTTTACACTACAGCACCAGTAACTCCAATCATTGCTGTGAGCACAGATAAGAGAGAGAGGCAGGGACAGTGAGGCCCATTTTCCAGAGCCGGGGCCGGTCTCTTCTCCCTCGTCGATCCATCTACCAGATGGACATGTTGGAGGGGGACGTCAGACCGGGACAGACAGTTCTTCCCCCTCCTCTCCTCAGAAAAACAAGGGATCAGCTAGAATACTGGTTTTCACATTTCACTGGCAAACATCTATATCATTATAGGCCTACTACTGTCTGTGGTAGAGATTTCTCAAGTGATGGTTGCTGCTTTGTCTATTTGAAAGAGCAAGCTCAAGTTGGTTGTGTTTAGCTTTTCGGGGGGGGGGGGGGGGGGGGGGGTTAATGGTGGAGACACTCATACCCAGTTCTAACAGTCTGCTGTCCCGCCTTTGCCTCCCTCTGTAGCTCCAACTCTTCCTCCCATAAGCACTTAAAGCTGCTCCTACAGTGAGCCATGAGTTACTTGACCCATGGGGGGCCGGGGGTTCGGTAGACCATGTCTTAGAAATCACTCTAGGTACACCACTTAGACACTAAGAAAATACAGACTAAGTATAGGCAGCACCCAAATGCAATAAAATACACCATTTGATTGTTATGGTTGAGCTCTAAAGCACAGACCTGAATATACCCTAGATGTAACGACCAATACTCAGTGTGTGAGCGAAGAAACTATAGAAACCATGGAGAATGTTGCCAAAAATGCACCAGGGGACTAAGCCACAAATATGCGCCCCCCCCCCCCCCCCCCCCCCACACACAAATGTTAAGACCGCACAAAACTCCATTACACCAACATGATATTAAACAGGCTGGAGGTGGGGTTAGTTCAACACAGTAGACAGAATGTAGAAACGTAGGTAAGAGAACCACATTGTTACAAATAACAATACCGAAGCAGCATGCCTCTTAATTAAAAAGCACAAAAGAAAACCTTAGTGACACATGGGTTGTGTTCAGTAAGTAACAAATGCTTTTGAAACAGAACTTGTCCAATAACAAAACAGCTTTGTTTCCCACTGAGTTATGCTACAGTGTAACCTACTGAACATGCCCCTGAACTCTGTGGCATTGAGTTGTCCCTGAGCAGAAGGGCCCATGACACGAGTCAACCCTTAAACACTTCCACTATCCAGTGTTAGGAACGTACAGTATAAGAACATACTCTGTATATGTGGTTCGTGCAGAAATTCTGATGTTGCAAACAAACCAACACAGCTCCAACCAACTGAGCCATCAAGCCCATGTTAGGAACATATGCTTAGGACCAGGAAGAAGGTGTGTTACCTAGGATATCCTCGTAGACATTTTCCTCTGATAAAGTACGTGGTAGGCCCAGTCGGGACTGAGCGTACCAGTCCACCCTGCTGCTCTCTGACGACTGCAGCAGATCCTCAAACTCATAGGACTTCCTGTAGGACAGACACACGGATCAGCCAGGTGGGAGAAACATATTGGTAGTGGAAGTAGTGGATTTAAGTTAAGGAACACAAATAATCTGACTTGACAGTATTGGCTGGTGGTGAAGATTCAAGATAAACTGTTTGCATATGCTCCCTCTCTACCTCTGGGACCGAGGTAAAGGAAGCAAAGAAAGGCATTTCAGTCTAGAACTACCTATCTCCAAAGCCCTCCAGATGGTAAAGGTGTGTGTAGGCAGACTGACAGATACTCCTCTTGGCCAGCTCTGAATGCCCATCTCTGTGTGTGCACCACTGCTGCCAAACAGTCTGGCCCAGTGGGAAACAGACAGTATCTCTTCCAGTAGGACTATTGTTCTGTAAAACCCACAAGAGACTGCCATTTTGGACAGCCTCACCCTATTCCGTATATAGCGCACTATTTTTTACCAGGGCACACTCTCCCAGCTAGCACATTTGTTTCTTTGGAAGTTGTGGAAACATGTATTTGGTTTGGTTGTATTTGGTTATGGCTTCATTCTGGGAACGAAGCCATAAGTTTCCTGACCAGTAAAACTGAAGAACACTTGTTCTGGGAATGTACATTTTTAGGTTGCAGGGAGGTTCAGAGAAGATTTTACTATGGTTCCCTGAAAGTTTTCCTGGGAGGTTAAGGTTCTGAGAACAGAAATGATAGGATATTTGAAGGTAATAAAATAAAATGTTCTGAGAACAGCTGCTAAATGTTGTAATTGTTTAGAATGAAATTTAAAGGAAATACATTAAGTTTTTTAATAACTTCCTTAAACTTTCACTGAATGTTTCAATAAGACTTAATAACACTGCTAGCTTAGTTTAACTTGTGAACTCCAAGCACAGATAGGACACATGAAAATGAATTTGCTTAGGCATTAATCATGCAAATGCATTATTCAAATGTTTTGTGGCAAGGCGTCAGTGAGGAGCAAACTTTTTCCCCCTGGCACATTTTCTGGCTGGCGCTCGTATTGCCTTCATTGTTGTTTTCCTTACAACTACTAACTAACGTGTCCAATCAAACTAACTGCATTATTTTCTGTATATCGTGTTGTCATTTACAGGGGCTCAACCTTGGTTTTAGAAAAGTGGGGGGTATATACATATCTGACAGGATATTATTATTATTGTTTTAAAGTTACACTCCAAACAGCCTACCCGAACACTCTGAGGCGTCCGCATGGTCCTAAAGCACACCAATGCCTCGTTTTTAATCACATTCCAATTATAAAACTGAGGGAGACAAAAGTGCAATTTCAATGTGGGCGGGGGGGCATGAAAGTTGTGCCCCTGGTCATTTTTTTGTGTAGCATAATGTATCTTCAAGAACTGGTGACAAATCATGCATTCCGATGATTGCATAGATTGTAATGGACATGTGTGTGTGTAAAATACTTTTTTGAAAGTTGTACTGATTATAAATGAGCTAATGCTAAGCTATTTGCCAGCTATGTGTGGTGCCATGTTTGTTGACATTATACAATACATTCTGGGTGTCACGTAAATGTCTGTCAGATCAAAGATGTTATAAAATGACGTGAAGGAATGGTTCACTCATCTTTTGAGTAAACTTCCAGAAGTGAATGAAGGGAAGTGAATCAATGCAGTATGCATGTTGAAGGGGGTGTGTCTACAAACAGACCAAACTCCTCTTCTTTGGTTGACGCGAAAAAAGAAACATGCGGCGCGCACAAACTATCCATCGTCGGATTACTTTTGATTTCTAGAAAGTGTTTTACTCAATTATTTTGACCAATGGTGAGCTCACCTGTGATGCGACAAATTGCTATTAGCTAATTAATATTATGGTTTCTGTCAGCAGAGAGTTGGATAAATATGACCGTTTGTGTGATGTCACTCTTTCCTCAGTCAGCGCTAGGATTAATGTAGCCTACATTTTCAGGTTTTGATGATTGTGTTATTCACAGAAGTATCGACAGCATGGCTAGACATTGCATCCAAAAAAATAAACTGGTCAAATTCAGGGGATAACTTTGTTGGGACTGTGTTTGTGCCAAATGTTTGTGAAAAAGAAAAAGTGTGGGGACAGCTCAAACGCTGACTGTTGCTTCAATCGAAACTGGACATTCTAATCACACCGGTTTGAGCGTACGCTGCAGGGACCACTGTAGGATGATCACACCCGTTTGTTGGCATGTGTCAAAGGGTTAAGTGCTAGCTGGGCTGAAACTTGGGCCAACTTCACAAAGAGTTTGGAAACAGACCTCAGCTGTGTGAAACTTCCATATTTGGTATGGAACGTTACACAGCCAGACTAGGTCTTACGAGAATGCAGTCTACTAAAGAAATCAACAATAGAAACATGCAAACGCTTGAGTCCAGACAGGGGGTTTCTTTAGTTCTATACTTGAAAACACGTACTGTGCTTTAAGAAGCCTTGGATGAACGTCGTCTCTTTATAGCCTCACACTTCAGTGAAAATGAAAAGTAAATCAATGCCACGTAAGGGCTATAAAATGACTCCACCATAAGCCCTTGATATTCCAAGGACCAATCAACCACAAAAACACAGTGCAACATGTTATTGTTTCCTGCCAGGAGTCTCTTGGCAAGGTTCATGTTCCATGTGTACATTCCACAGCTTCAACCAATGACCTCACCCTCTAGAATGCTATGATGAGCAGAATGACATCGTCCCCTCTGATTCAGTGCAGATGTGCAGAATGAGACGCTGCACTGGATTACTGGATGAAGTATGCGGTTAGGGTAAAACATGTACAGGGAAGACTGCTGTACCAAAAGACAACACCGCCAATCTTTGATGTGGCAATGAATGAATCTGTATCTGAATCGGAGGGTGCTGTATTTCCTCTCATATTGTCTAATTTCATCTCCGTCTGATCTCTGCCTCTTACCTGTTACTGCTGTCTCGGGTTCGGTCTGCCCAGGGTCTCCTGCAGACTGCTGGCGGGGGGCAGGTGGGTAGGGGAGGCGGGGGGATGGAGGGCAGAGGGGGCAGGTCACGTCTCCCCTTGCCCAGGCTCAGTCCTGAGCCTGGGGTGCTGGGAGGGGTGTGGTGCTGGAATGTTCGCTGGGGTTTAGGTAAGGGGTTGATGGAGGGACTGGCAGCGCCAGGCTCAGTGTACACATTCTCAGGGTCACCTGTCCTCCGCTGCCGCGATGACCCCACAGGCATTGACCCCATAACGTCCAGTGTCCCAAATATGGGCTCGTTCCCCCTCCTCTCTGCCTCCTCCAGCTCCTCGGAAGGAGGGCAGAAATAGTTCCCAGGCAACACCAAGGAGGGATTGGTGGGACCCTCTTTCATGGCCTGCTCCAGTTTCTTAATGTGAGTCAAAACTGACTTATTTTCCTTGGCTGTCTCTGTGGGTTTACTACTGCCTCTGAGGGGTCCTCTATCCAGTATCACCTCTCGGTCCCCCTTGGTAGTGGGGCCCTCAGGTGACTTTGGCCATAAATCCCCCAGCTTTCCTGCATGCTCCTTCCCAGAGTCCTGCCTCTCCCAACTGACCAACCTCTTACTGTCCGGCCTGTGGACCTCCGAGATCTCCTTCTTTCTCACAGACTCTGGTTCCTTGTGCACTGTGGTCAGCAGACATGGACCACTTCCAACCACCGGGGTGGTAGGGAGGGTCTCCTTTTTTCCCTCCCATTGGGAGATCTTATCCCGGATGCTGGCGCTGGTCTTCAGACACGCCGATGTCTTGTTGAGTTTGCTGCAGCTGACCAGTCCGTGCTCCATGGTGGTCTGGGGGTCCGAGGTGGCTCTCCTGTGAGCCAGGATGGTGTCAGTGGTGTCTGGCCCGTCTACAGGGGAGACCAGGGGGGAGAAGGGCTGCTTGGAGGTGTCCCTGTCCCCACACACCACGTCTGGCCGCTGGGGGACCGCAGACGGAGCCTCCCCAACCGTCAAGCCGCAGCACTGGAGCCTGCACACATGCATAGGAACACATGCGCACACACACAGATTAGGGATAGCAGTGCCAAACCCATCCCAGACATAAAACAGGTGTAGACAAAGCACTAATCATCGAGCTCAATTCTGGATATCCACATAATATCTCTGTGTAAGTATGTTTAAAAATTCCAAAATTGTCTAGGCTCTTCAGATATAAAATAACTGCCACTTGATTTGATGGCGTAAATAATAAGGATTTCTCATAAAACAACCTTGTCGAACTTCAATATGCGTTTCTGCACAATGACTGGGTCGTGACTGTTTGAACGCGAGGTCAAAGTTCACAAGCAACAACCATTTCTGGGGGGGATGAAACTGTACACAGCCAGGAGAGAGGCGGCAGAGAGCAGACATGCATCTTTTCTAAACTAAAGCTGACCCACTTACTGACTCCATGTTGGATCAAGGCCAGTTCATCAAATTATTTGGTTTTAAAACAAACAGAGGAAACACAACCTCTGACTGCAACTTTTGATGACATTGCTTTATTGTATATAGGAAATGGAGAAATCAGCAATCTTGAGGGAAACCTAAAAGAAACAGCCAGTACAACTTCCCTTCGCGCCCTTAAATTTTTTTGTAATGAGCAAGATAGAAGAGTAATTGGGAAAAACATGCAAATTATCTTGGTTTTAAAAGCTCTGAGGAAAACCTTGAGGCCGATACGTAAAGCTCAATAAAGAGCAGTGTGCGGGGTTCTTCTTTTCCCTCATCTCAATCAACTGTTACCATGCACCTGCAACAACGATCCCTCAGATGTAAAAAAATGTATGCCTCTCCCTTCAGTTGAGGCTCTAGTTTTTATGAAGCAGCAGAGAAGAACTAGCTAGGTCAAACTGCAAAGCCAAGAAAAAGTGGGAGGGGAAAGGAACAGACAGAGGGAGTGAGAGGAGGCAGAAGGGGATCAATAGGGTTCTTCTTCTTGGCAGGGAAAGGCCTGTTTCCTAAAGAGAGCCTGGCTAAAAGCAGGGAACGGCCTGTTTCCTAAAAGAGAGCCTGGCTAAAAGCAGGGAAAGGCCTGTTTCCTAAAGAGAGCCTGGCTAAAAGCAGGGAAAGGCCTGTTTCCTAAAGAGAGCCTGGCTAAAAGCAGGGAAAGGCCTGTTTCCTAAAGAGAGCCTGGCTAAAAGCAGGGAAAGGCCTGTTTCCTAAAGAGAGCCTGGCTAAAAGCAGAGAAAGGCCTGCTTCCTAAAGAGAGCCTGGCTAAAAGAAGGGAAAGGCCTGTTTCCTAAAGAGAGCCTGGCTAAAAGCAGGGAAAGGCCTGTTTCATAAAGAGAGCCTGGACAAAAGCAGGGAACTATGGGAAGGCTGTATCTCACCCACAGTCGAAGGGAGTAGAACGGTGGGGGTGGAGGGGGCGGTATGGGGCCGGAAGAGGGTTACAACAACCATCTCTGGCCAGCTGAGCTAACAGAGCATGAGGAGACGGGAAGAGATAAGGGGAACGAGTTGAAGTGGGTGAAGAGTCTAATTGGGGGGGGGGGGGGGGAATAGACCTGTTGCTTGGGCTTTTTCCAGGTATGTTGGTATTTCTTCAAGTTGTGAAATCTATAGCTTTACATGCCAAAGAGGGGTGGGGATTCAAAACAAGGAAAGAAAGGACATGACACTAACAAGGGATCATGAACAGTAGTTGGGTCTACAAAGGCACAGGCATGCATTTTAATGCAATGCCATGTCAGGAAGGTCCGTTGGTTAAAATGTTACCACAGATGCAGTGGGGAGCTCACAGGGCTATAGGGCTTTACTCACCACTAGTGACAACAGGGTGACAAGTAACAGTATCCAGCTGGCAGATGGCAACCTCTGCCCAGCCGGCCCTCCATTGTGGGAGCACCACATGGGACAGTTTGCCTGCCACCGTTGCCCTCTGCCTATTTCTAAGGGGTTCCGTGGAGCGGACTGTAAAATGTAAACAGGAAGTAGTGCAATACAAACCCGTTGACTGATTGGTAGACACAGTTGTCAGTGTTGGTACAGAATCGCAGGGCCGTCCCACCAGTCATTGTGCTAGCAGCTGGCATCCTGGAATGACAGAGAAAGACAGTCAGACACAATCGTTTCCAGGTAGTAGAATTAGATTGATATGGGTCTGTTAGAGGAGATCATTTGTGGAGGACTTATTCTCCTCATGGAGCAAAAGGCTGGAGTCGGACTGTCACACAGAGATAGACGTAAATACTAAGAGTCACACAGGCTAATGGGTATGCTATATACTGGTGGTTTTAAGCCTCCCTCTGAGTTCCGTGAGCCTTGAAAACACCTGTAAATCAAAACTGCAGAAAGAGGAACAGACCTCACGGGTTGTGAGGAATCTCCCCAAACTGTAGATCCCTACTCGATTAGTAATTGGAGGATACACTTGTAAATGATGCTTTAAATGATGTTGAACCCACGGAAGTTAACAGAGTCCATGTGGCACATGGGGGAATTTGCAGTGTTTTCCATTCATGTAGCTTACCGTCATGCAATTAAGGCCTATTAGGAAAACATCAGCAACATTCCAACACAAAAGAAGCAGTATTCAGTTCAACTTGAGAGGAACGTTTTTTCACTTGACAACAGATCACACAATCGATCCTCTTCACGGACTAACTACCTCTCCAAGAAGACCTGGAACCTGCTCAAGAGCAGTGCTGAAGCATTTTGTTTACCGTGTTACCCTCCATCAAATCGTGGCTCCCCTCCCATTCCCCAGCTGACATTTTCCTCTGTACTTTATTATGCTAAAAACATAGTCAACGGTAGTGAACTATATAGGGAATATAGTGCCAATTGGGACGCAGACAAACACTCAGCGACCAGGCCCATAAACGCTGGTCAAGCGTCCTGGCATGATTTGGCTCAGGTGTTAGCATCAGGGGACGCATCTGGGCAAACGCCTGTTAGCAGTTACTCAGACAGACGGACAGACTGCTGGACAGACGCACACGTCCCACACACACATACACATAGCTAGACAAAGCAGTTCCCAGAAGCAACAGATGGGGGAATGTGCGTGTGACCTCACCCAGATGTGCTAGAGGGCTCCAGGGCATCCATGAGCCTTTAAACATTTCCTGAGCACTGCCCACTCCAACAAACGCCCCCTCAACCCCAATAAGCACACATTAGCTAACCCTGCTGCAACCCCTCACCCCAGCCCTCAGGACACAGGGAATGCCTGCCCAGTCAGGCCATATGCCATACATTGCTATCCCCAGAGTAGCTGAACAAGTCATTGAAGAAAATGTCCCAATTTGGCTGAATTACAAAAATTGTTGACTTGCTGAACTCTTCCTTGGCGGAGTCAACTGTGTAGTTGGCCCAGGGGGTTCGTCCAGCGTTTTGAAACTGCACAGCTCAGGGGTTGTTTTTTTCCACTTCAGTGTTTAAGTATAACTTGACGCTGGAGAAATTATGCTCTTGGCTGACAAACCCCTTACCGTGACCAAGTGCATTTTATCTGTCCGCCTCTATTCCTGTCTCTCTACTCCTCCATCCCTCTCTCCCCTTCTGGCGTCTGTTGGAGAAGTACCCCCAGAGAGGGAGAGGAGGGGTTTGCGTCAGGCCCTCGCCTGCAAGCCCAAATGACTTTCAGCTGAGCACTATTCACACGTCTCAGGAGAAACTTCAGCCCCCCCCCCCCCCTCGCTACAGGACCATTAAAAACAGAAATCCAGTGGATAAGGGCTGGAACATGTATGCATCCCCAGAAAGATCAAGTGCAGTTTTACATTTACATTTATTTTCTGGGTCAGCAAGACGGGGGGGTGCATACATAGAGGGAAAAGTGAGGGAGTAGAAGGAAAGGAGAGAGCAAATGGAGTGAGAGAAAAAGAGGGAAGGAAAGTGGATCTTGTGAATTGTAATACAAGAATAACGCTACGCAGTGAAAGAGGTTGAGGCTTTCAGCTGTCATTCATTTTTGGGAGCCCCAGGGTGAAAGCAAAGTGCTGTTCTAGGAGTTCTGTGATGGAACGCCGACTGCCTCACTGCGACACTGCGTTCTCCACAGTTGAACGTGTTCCGTGGACTCAGTCCCACAACTCAAACTGAGGAACACGTCATTGTTGAGTGTAACTGACTGACCATTACAGGCTCCAGGTTTCCGAATGAATCACAAAGCCTGGCACTACAGTGGCACTACAGCTCCATATGATACACCCCCCCTTAACCTTTAACTCAATGTGACAGCCAATGAATCCGTATCTAGTAAAGTTGTAAACCTGACAGCGCTGCCAGGGAGTTTTATTGGGACCAAGCCCGTTACTGGGGTAACTAACTCCATTGGAGAGAGCGCGAGAGAGAGACATAGGGCCTTAGCCACCTCTTTGTCCCTGGCAGCCGTTAACCCTGACCCAGGAAGGGAGAGATGACAACCTCCACAATGATGTGGCCAAGGGACGCCATCTGCTCTGGCCAATAAAAACATCACAGGGAAATGTGACCCCACTGAGCTTTGCTCTCTGACATCTGATTGGTGTGACAGCGGATGCACGCTGCGGCAGAGGAACTATGGGAATGAGCATTGTTCAGAAGGGTCTGGGACTGTTGATGTGTGAGAGAGGATAGATAGGACTGACTGATAATGCCCAGACCTTGTCATCAAAACACATCAGTAAACCCCTGGCCCTGCAAGAAGACCAAAGCATAACGTGTGTGTGTGTGTGTGTGTGTGTGTGTGTGTGTGTGTGTGTGTGTGTGTGTGTGAGTGAGCTTTAGCCAAAGGGTCAGCAGCAGGGCATCAGGGCCCCATCAGTTGCATAATAAACCCAACAGGACAGCAGGAGATTCCTATCAGCAGATGGCTGGTCACTGGGTGTCTGGACACAGATACAGTTACATAAACACAGGGGTGAGCCAAGTAGGAAACTGCAAATGGGGACAGTGTCACGGTAAGACAGGGAAGATGGTATGCACATTTAAATATAGGGAAGTAGGTCATGGTTATCATGTTTTTAGCATGTTTGTGCAAGATGTATTCAAGTGTGCGTGGAAGAAATACATGTTTGAGCATTGTAAGAGTGTGTGATATATTCACTGGTGCATGCGAGTCAAAAATACAGGGAACAGAAGAGGAGCACAAGATGTGTTAAAGGAGGAGCTGGGGGACTATGACCATCTGCGTTGATGCTATAAATCCCTGTTCCACAAAGATCTGTAGACAAACTGCTGTAACCCACACAAACACGCCACTGAGCCTGATACCGGGCCCGGGCTGGGCTCTGTGGACAATAGCAGCCCCACACTGACGGCCCTGGAAGCTTTTGACAGAGCCCCAAGAACCCTGGATTGCTTTACATAGGACACTAACAAAGCAGGATTCACAACCTAGCTACAGCCGGGTCAAGGAAACAGACTAGCAAGCCCAGAGGAGGCACCATGACATTCCACAACAATAGGGCAGCTACAAACAATCCACTGTCGACTTCAGAATTCAGCTTTTCATGGCATCTGTGACTAAATAAGAGTCTGCATTCCTAGCCTCACAGCACCTCATGGCGAATTAGACATGGACTTGTCATTCATTTTGTCAGTACCGGTGTGTTTATTGGTGCGGAATCAGCATTTATGACTTGATGTGATGGTGCCGAGGTCCAGTGCCGAGGTCCTGTGTGGTCATTGGTGTTGTCAGTGCCGAGGTCCTGTGTGGTCGTCGGTGTTGTCAGTGCCAAGGTCCTGTGTGGTCGTCTGTGTTGTCAGTGCCGAGGTCCTGTGTGGTCATCGGTGTTGTCATAGGTGTAGTCGTCGGTATTGTCAGTGCTGTGTTGTCAGAGTTTAGACCAGAGGAGGCTGGTGGGAGGAGCTATAGGAGGACAGGCTCATTGTAAAGACTGGAATGTAATTAATGGAACGGTATCAAACTCAAACATATGGAACCCCCATGTTGGCCTCCGTTCAATGAATTCCATTCCAGCCATTACAACGAGCCCATCCTATAGCTCCTCCCACCAGCCTCCTCTGCTTTAGACCTGGTATTATCAGTGTCAGTTCTGTTGTCAATGTGAGGTCTTGAATGTCAGTAGTGTTGTCAGTAGTACTGTCAGTGATAAGTCCTGCTGTTGTGAATAGTGTTGCAGGTCTCTCTGAGCTGTGGAGGCCTGCAAGCCGCTCCTCACAGCTGCTTCTCAGAAAGACATGACATCACCCGTCTTCTCAGGGAGCCTCCGGAATGGGGGAGCGCTAAGTCATTTCCACATACCTAAAGAAGGACAAGTCGCCCACGGCAACCCCAGAAACCACAGCTAGCAAGAAGGGACGCTACACCAAAGAGTGATTGTCCAGGATGATAATTCACCACAAGTGGTTAAACTCATATTGCTACTTCATGCCCAAGGGGAAAGGACTACAGTCCTTCAGAAAGGTAGCAAAGCAGCAGATGGAGAGAGCTGCTCAAAACTGCGGCAGAGAACTTAAGTGCAGGACGCTCCGATTAAATGTCTCTCTCCCTGTATGGCTAAGTGTAGAGCCGTGTCTATCCCCACACGGTGAGGTTTGCTTTAACAAATGCTAAAGCCTCGTCTGCAATCAATTGAATGCACCACTTCACATTTAGCAAGCTCTCTGCGGAACAGCGAACTTTGCAGACTCTCTCCCTCCCTTTTCCGTTGCTGTTGGAGAGCAATATGATGATAGCTGGAGGGAGAGCAAGATGGAGGAATTTATTTTTACTCTGAAGGAACTTCCAGAGTATGCCAGAGGTAACGCAAAGCCAATTTGTTGTCAGCCCTGCTGCAGGATGTTGTAGGGACCCAGGCCAGATGTGAAACAATGTGCCGGTTCAAATTATGTGCTAGGGATTTCACCTGCTCACATACTGACTTGACCTGCTTCAGTCTGACAAAGATTCATGAGAAAGAAGAGGGGGGTGGGGTGGAGGAGACGTGAAGGCTGTATGGAGGGAAGGAGGGTTTGGCAAATGAACAATGGAATATTATCTAGGCTCAGCAGTAAGTCTCTCTCTCTTTCTCTCCCTCTGTCTCTACCCTCCTCCACTGCCTGTCCTGGGTCCCAGCCTCTTTCCCATGCTGATTCCATAGCAGGGTGTCTGGCTAGCAGCCAAGCAGGTCGAATGCGTGTGCAACAGGCCTCTGGACTTCGCTCCCGGTCCTTCCCCCTCTCTCTTATTTTATCACCCGTTTCCCTCTCGCTCACCATCTCTCTCGCGTGCTCACTTTCTCACTCTCCCTTGCAATCATCCCCTAGCGCCAACCGTCTCTGCATTTCTTCACTGGATGTAGTAAACATCCCTATCAGGCGACCCATGGGAACCCAGAACGAGTAGACACACAGGGGCCGCCCTGCTGCCCACGTCCCGTCCAGGCCCAGCGGGACTCCCCCCAGCATGGCGTGCCTCTGCTCAGCCGAGTCGCTCTGCCCCTCTTCCTCCATTGTTAGCCGTAGGGAAAGGATGGACAGCAGACAGAAACAAAACGGGGTTAGCCACAGAATGAGACAGGAACTCAAGGGTATACCACAAACAATTAATTGTATCAATCCAATCTAAAAATAACCTTGACATGTATTGTCATGCATTTTTCACACCCAAGTATAGCATTTCTTGTTATTGTGTGGTTTGTATACAACTGTAAGTAGTTGCTTCCAAGACAAGGGTTTGTACCGTCTACCCCACAAAGGACTTTAGGAATGAATTAAATATGACCACAATGGGTCCCCAATTGCAAACCTCACAGGATATACAGTAATTATGGTGCATGACCACAGGGTTACCACGGCTACTCAGAAACCTCTTACTGTTCTGGGCAAACACTATGACAAACATTTGTCTTGTTTGCCCTTGTGTTTTTTTTATGGCAGTCATACAGACAGAGAAAGTGTGAATGGCAGGATGTGGGTTAAGTGTACTACTTCCTGTGCCCTCTCCATCCCACCTCACTGTGGTGTAGGCAGATAAACTGTAAAAACCCAGAGAACTCTTGACAGTTCCTCTGCTCTGCCTTTCACCACAGTAAGTCCATTGTTCTACTCCAGGGCGGAAACAAGAAGCACCAGTCTTTATGAAAACAACCTTACTCCGATCCACCTGTCAGAGCGGAGGTTGTAAATGGGTTGAAAACCCCACAGCACGCCGATCTGTAACCTCAGCAAGCATTTAATAGTAAGGGCTTTCCTTCTCTTCCCAGTGAAATCCATTCCACTGACGTTGCAAATGGTGTGGCTAGTATGTTAACGGTGTGCTTAAGGACTAGCAGTGATACGACCAGGCTCCAGAACCAGGGGTTTAGGGTGAAGCTACTGACACCGCAGTCTGGAAAGCAGAGCAAAAACTCACTAAGAAACTTTTAAAAGGAGGTTGACAGTTGTTGGACTGGGCTCAACTCAACTATGGAAAGAGTAACCTTGAGAGCAGACGAGAAGAGGTGAGAATAGAATCAGGGAGAAGACGGCAGAACAGAGAAGAGCAAAATAATATGAGTGGCGAAAAGGAGAAGAGGAATCAATGAGCAGTGAGGGAGGCAGAGGAGTAAACGATCACCATTCAACCCATCTGGGAAGAAGGATCAGATTTCAACAGCACACTACTCCTCCATACTCCCTTCATCCCCTCCTCTACAGACCCGTCTTCCCCTCCTCCTCCCAGGAAGAGACTCCTACATGTGCTGCCCCTCAACCCAATCTGCTACCAATTACCCTGCTGGCTCCACTGACCATGGCCTATGCCAGCTAATCTCGAAGCCTGCTTTACTGAGAACAGCTAGCTAGCTACCACTATATTAAATGATCCAAGCCTGCTCTACTGAGAACAGCTAGATACCTACCACTATATTAAATGATCCAAGCCTGCTCTACTGAGAACAGCTAGCTACCACTATATTAAGTGATCCAAGCCTGCTCTACTGAGAACAGCTAGGATCCAAGTCTTCTTTAAGGCGGCAGGTAGCCTAGCGATTAAGAGTGTGGAGCTAGTAACCGAAAGGTTGCTGGTTCAAATCCCTGAGCAGAATAGGTGAAAAATGTGCCCTTGAGCAAGGCATTTAAACCTAATCGCTCTGGATAATTTCACATGCGAAATGACTCAAATGTAAATAGTTACAACTTTGGCATATATTAGCTGATCCAAACCTGCAGAGCTTTCTGAATAAACCTTCAACTTTGGTCTGAATCTGCATTAGTTCATCCAAGCCTGCTGAATACCATAAACTCAAATCTTCATAGCTGATCCAAGCCTGCTCGAGTTCACTTCATCAGACCTCTTCAGCGTGGCCTTCTCTAGATGCACAACAATCAATCAGAAACTCTTGCACAACATCAATCGAGCCATACATACAGGAAGCGTGCATACAGCTGCAATAAACCAACCAGTGACAGATTAAGTCAGGCCATTAACTATTAGACTTGCTAAATAAAAGCAGCTCTGGAAATTATGAAAGTGCCCCTGCTATGAGTCTCCTGTGTGTAGCTGAAGCGTTGGCTACGGGTTTCACAGGGTGAGGAATAAGCTATGTAGCAACAGAAAATATGCACACACACACCACAGCCGATTAAGCTAGATGAGGTTTCACCTTGTCCTCAACCACAATGATGGTGGGGCGAGAACATGTCTTGGGGGCGAGAACATGTCTTGTACTTCAGTTAATGCTTGTATCGGTTGTTGGAACACCAAAACCTGTCAGCTCCACAAAGGAAATGTGCTATTCAATAACCCAAGATCAAACAGCTGATGGAAAAACTAGTTTTATTCACAAGGAACTGTCTCATGAAATAAGTTTAGCGTTACTTTATGACTTGAACACTACTGACAAACCCCTTCTCACCGGTTCCTCTCACTGCAACTGACATGGCTAGTCTTGAATAGGCCTCAGTGTATATGGACACATTGCAATGCACATGTTCACTTATTTCTCTGGCACCGGATCAGATTTGTCCTCCTAGCCAGCCTCTCCCAAATGAACTCGCTGCCAAATTCTCCTTCTCTTCCTGTTTTCACCCACATTTCTGGGGTTCCGCCTGAGAATTCCCTGCAGAGAGCTCCCGATCCCATCCCTGCACGCCTGTGCAAGAACAGATTTGTATAATTCCCTTGCTGCTCCCAGAGGAATGGTGCGAGGCAAAAGCTTGGGAAAATGGTCTCCCAGCGTCAAAACTCCACAGCACAGCGAAACAGACACTTTTAACCCCCACACACACACCAAAGACCGGCAACTGTGAGCCTAAGCCAAGAGAGAACTCAAGATACAAAACCTAAAATGAAAGAGCGTAAGACAAGCGAGAATTCAAGAGAAAACCTAGCAGAGAGAGTTATGCAGCAGTCAGTGTGATCTTGTTGGAGACAGACGCTGCAAGTGATGTGTTTCTGCATGATCAAAGATGCCATGGTCTCTCCAGAGCCATGCTCATTTAGCTGTTACACCTGGGTGAATCTCCAGGCATTCTTTCAATTCTCAGAAGTGAATCTAATTGTCAGAAACATTATGTTCTCTTTTCTAAGGTTTAGTTTCAAAATAACAACTTCACATTTTAATTGGACTAGGAGGATTCAATCTTTATAACCCTAAGACATGAATGTTTGAGAATGGTGCTATTAAAATGCCCCCCCCCCCCACCCCCCCCCAAAATCACCAAACAAGATGGTATATTCCACTAATTGCAACATCTGAGGAGAGCCTACAGTAGGCTACACGTTTTGGAGGTTACTGGGTTGTCTTTGTGGGTTCCCATTGTCAGACCCCGTGGCCATATAATACATACAACAAGGCAAATATGTGCTGGAATATTTTCCACCTTCACTGTAAGCCCAGAGCAGAGCATGGCCACAGCAGCCAAATGAGCGGTGGCAACGGTGTAGCCACACGAGAGCGACCCTCTGGATAGTTGCCAGCGCAGCTTCCAAACGAGAACATGCCCAATACTCTAACTCTCCCTCTACGATGATGGTGGAAGGGACTGAAGCCCTGTGAGTGAGTATGAGAGACTGCCAGTGGAGACGCAGGCTGTGGAGTTGCCCAGGGAGAGCCGGGTTAGGGAGGGGTTGGGCGCAGTGCGCGCTAACCAAGGTTACCAGGTGCACGGTGTTTCCTCCGACACATTGGTGCTTCTGGGTTGGATGCGCACTGTGTTAAGAAGCAGTGCGGCTAGGTTGGGAACGCATGACTTTCAACCTTCGTCTCTCCCGAGCCTGTACGGGAGTTGTAGTGATGAGACAAGATAGTAGCTACTAAACAATTGGATACCACGAAATTGGGGAGAAAACGGGGTATTTTTTTATCTCATTGAGATCACAGCACCAACAGTTTCCCCACAGCCACAGTTCCACTAGAAACATGTTTTAATACAGCAAATGAGGCAGAGGAACTGAACCGGCTACACTGGCCTGACAGTTTAATATGAGCAACAGCTTGCAAGCACAGATTTTGGATGGTGTATGTTTGTGGGGTGCGAGCTAACTGCAATGTATGAAAATGAATATTAATACCATTTACATGCAGATGTTTTTTGTATTGGATATATTTACCATATATGGAGACAGAAACAAACATTTTACCTTACCATAAGTAGACAAATGATTAAATCCTTTCAATAGAAATAAAAAACTATTTAGTTACGAATTTTACTTTAATGAGTTGACTCTTCACATGGGATGAATTCACTGAACAAAAAGGGACTATTGAACGATCCCCAATGATCCATTACATCTCCCAAAAACGTTTTCAACAGACATAAAATGATCTGGAAACTAAAGCTTTGGTTGTCTTCCATGTCTTCTCCCTGGACCTCCTCAATGTCCACCTCTTGAACATCAGACTCTGAGAGCTCATCTTCACTATCACTCTCCAACCTTGTTGAGGGTGGCTCGTTGTCAGGCTCAAAGTCTCAAATTTACCCGGATGGCCACCAATTTTTCAACTCATGTATTGGTCAGCCTGTTGTGTGCGTGTTCCCAAACAAGGACAAGTTGCGCTCCGAGGTGGCTGATGTTGGGATTTGGAGGATGATGGAGGCAGGAGGTGAAAGAGCCTCAGATCCACAAAGTCCCTTCCACCAGGTGGCTGATGAGATATGTTGGCATAACTGCCATATTGCATCTCCATCCCAAAGCTCTTGCTTGGAAGTGTACTTCGCCAGACTGCCAAGAACCTTGCCCTCATCCAGGCCAAGGTGGCGAGACATGGTAGTGATGACACCATAGGCCTCGTTGAGCTCTGCACCAGACAGGATGCTCTTGCCAGCATACTTGGGGTCCAACATGTACGCTGCAGTGTGCATGGGCTTCAGGCAGGAGTATTCACGCTTTTTGATGCGTTTCAGAACTGTAGTTTCCTCTGCTTGGAGCAACAGTGAAGTGGGCAGGGCAGTACGGAGTTCTCCTCTTTTGTCTGCAAGTAGAGTCTGAACATCAGACAGGATGGCATTGTCTCCCTCAATCAATGCAATGGCTACTGCAATAGGTATCCGGAGTGTCAGGCTGCTTACCACTCTCTCCCAAAATACATCATCCAGGAGGATCCTCTTGACGGGGCAGTCCATATCGGCAGACTGTGATATGGTCATTTCTTGGAAAGACTCCTTCCCCTCCAGGAGACTGTCAAACATGATGACACCACCACCACAACGGGTGTTGCTGGGCAGCTTCAATGTGGTGCTCTTATTCTTCTCACTTTGCTTGGTGAGGTAGATTGTTGCTGTAACTTGATGACCGTTCACATACCTAACCATTTCATTGGCTCTCTTGTAGAGTGTATCCATTGTTTTCAGTGCCAGGATGTCCTCGAGGAGCAGATTCAATGCATGAGCAGCACAGCCAATGGGTGTGATGTGAGGGTAGGACTCCTCCACTTTAGACCAAGCAGCCTTCATGTTCACAGCATTGTCTGTCACCAGTGCAAATACCTTCTGTGGTCCAAGGTCATTGTTGACTGCCTTCAGCTCATCTGCAATGTAGAGACCGGTGTGTGTCGTCCCTTGTGTCTGTGCTCTTGTAGAAGACTGGTTGAGTGGTGGAGATGTAGTTAATTATTCCTTGTCCACAAACATTTGACCACCCATCAGAGATGATTGCAATACAGTCTGCTTTCTCTATGATTTGCTTGACCTTCACTTGGTGAAGAACATTCAGAAATCTCTTCCAATACACATTGGTTCACCTCTGATGCTCACAGGCAGTTGTATACACAGCTCGAGCAAGACATTCTTCAGCATTTCTCTGACTACGTTCCTCCATTGAGTCAAAAAAACTTCTGATTCCAGGAGGACCATGAGCTGTTGCTATCAATAAGGTGTCGGATTCATCATTTTCTCCTCAAATAGAAGTAGAGGGACTTTTGTCAGAGTTTGCTTCTTGTGAGCACTGAGGGAACGTTATGCACTTGGCCAGATGATTCTGCATCTTTGTTACATTCTTCACATATAATTTGGCACAGTATTTGCAAATGTAGACAGCTTTTCCTTCTACATTAGCTGCAGTGAAATGTCTCTACACATCAGATAGTGCCCGTGGCATTTTCCTGTAAAGATTAGAAAAAAAGAGTAAAAAAAAATATATACAATTCCATGTACAGAAATAGGTAAGCAGTTAGATTAAAACAACTCCTTTGTAAGATACGTGTTATAAATTGAAGCATGTATAAACAGGTGAATTAACACTCCTTAGTTAGCAGGCTCAAGTAAGCTAAAACCCACATGGTAGCAAAAACTAGCAGAAATTGTTAAGTTACAAATTATTTAAACACACTGCTGTAGGCTACTATTTAATAACAAAATCATGCATGTCATAAATATATTCACCCCACCCAGTATTGTAATCAAAAGTTACCAGAAAGCTTGTAGTCCTTGGCTCAGACAGTGTAGTAGTGTAGGCTCAATAGCATCTCATTAGTGTGCAGGATCTTGAGAATCAGCTGTACATGTGATGGAAAAGTGCACTGCACATGTGATGGAGGAATACACTGTGCATGCAGAGGGTTGCAATTCCATTGAATTAGGGATAGTTTAACCAAAAAAATGCCACAAGACCTAGAATTGCCTTGTGTATCCCACAAAAAAAAAAAGTTCACTTATAAATTTAAGCAACATTCCCCAAATCCATAACTTCCCATGGAAAATTTCTGGAAGTTTTTCGGAAAGTTTCCGACTTCTTGAAACCCCTACTAGCACTGCAGGACACATTCTGGCTGCGTCACCGTGGTAACCACAGCTGCATGTCAATGGCAGCAGTCTGAAGGCCCCAGTTGGGTCCTTGGCCACAGGGGGTGCCTGGTAGAGTGCCTGTAGAAAGCTGGTTCCTGTAAGAGGGCAGAGAAATGGCTGTCCCCCTCAAAGACCTGCTGTCACTGTTCTATGTTCAGGATAATGGTCCTCTGATGAGAGGGGACAGATGTCACGCACTCACACTAGAAATGCATCTCAGCGTGCGAATAGACAGCTTGATCTGTCATTGACTAAGTCCCAGCACGCAATTTATGACTTCTCCAGTTGGCCCAGCACTGTTTTGAGTCAACACATCTGATTCCCTGAGATCCATTTATCCAATACATGATGGTTTCCAAACCAGCTGAGATTTAATTGTGACAAATGACAGTTGTCACGATACTAAACATCTGGCTTCACTGAAAATGAGACTAACAATGTCGCTGCATATTGGGAAAACATACTCGAAACATCTAAGACTGAGCACTTTCATTTGCCTTTTGGTTGTGTCTGTATGCATGAGTGTGTATGAATGGCTGAGTAAGTGTGTGGCTGGGAAAGCAAACCTACAAAGCAGAGCGTCACACAGCAGTCATCATTCGGTTGGTCTCTCTCGCCACTCCAGAGAATGTAAACAGCTCACCAATCAAACAGGCCGTTGTTGGCATCTGATAACAGAAAACAAGGGGTTCTGGCTCTCCACCAGTCATGCGGACTTACTGCAGGATTAAAGGCTTTAGTACCACGTCACAAACCAAAACAGACCTTCTCTCAATACTACAGTCCTTCTCGCCACAGAACTACAAGACACTCAATACAGCACAACAGAGCGACGCGGAAAAGAATGGAAGAATGTTGCATGTGATAGCACTTCTAGTCGAATGAACTGAAGCGCCAATCAAGACTGATTTCTTCACTAAGGAAGAGCAAGAGTCGTGTCTGACGGAACGTCAGTTTTGAACGTTCCTCAGTTCAGTATTTTTAAGTTAGGTAGAAAGCTAATAGAACATTACACAACAGAAGAACGTCAGGATCAGGAGGCGGTCAGAACCTCATTGAATTAAAGAGGATGACTGATAGTCGTGTAAGAACTCGGGAGAGGTTCCTGGTAAACTGTATGGCATGGCATCGGAGCTTCCTCTGTCTTTTACGGTCACCTCAACTCCACCCAAATTCCCCCTCCCTTAACCCCAATTCACACCAACTAACATGAGGTTTTCATTGAGTTCAGCTTTCATTGAGGAAGGCCCAGTCCAAAATGTTGGTTTTGACAGTGATTAATATGCAACAGTATCAATATTGTTAACTTTATTTGTGGGCACTAGACTCCTACCACCACCTTACAATTTCCACCATCAAATGTATATCACAATAAACTCCTACTTAACCACTACACTAACCTAAAAAAGGGTTCTTCAGCTGTCCCCATAGGAGAACCCTTTTTGGTTCCAGGTAGAACTCTTGGGTTCAATGTAGAACCCTTTCCACAGAGGGCTCTACATGGAACTGAAAGGGCTATACCGGGAACTAGAAAGGGTTATCCTATGGGGACAGCCAAAGAACCCTTTTTTCTAAGAGTGTAGATTACCTCTAATGACAGCTCTAATGAAAAACCAACAAAGTGCTACCTTCCCCAGAGAGTGAGATGCACAGCCTGTCCCTTGGGGATGTTTCTTTCTGCCTCCGACTCCCAACAATACAGAGACTCTACACTGGCTGCCATTGTTCCTAGAGCTGAAGAATGTCTCACCTCACTCATCTACTTATCCACTCTGCGCCTCTCTCCCCCTCTACTCATCTGCGCTTCTCTAGAAGCTGGACTGGAATGCACATATTTCTCTCCATTACCCTCATCTAACCAAAACATCTCTCCTGCCCTTTGCTCATTTCATATATAGGTAGATGAGAGCTGACACCCATTAGAATCATTCTTACTGCACAGTTTTTAGTAGGCTGACACACACGCGCCTGTCTTCCTAGGTATTCTAACATGGTTCTGTATAACGGAATTGGTGCAGCAGTATGATTAATTGACAGCCTATTTGAAGATTCAAAAAACACTTTAGCTGGAGCCAGAGCAGACTGTAATTGAATATTAATTGAACATTGAAAGTCAATATATATAAAAACATATTTTAAAACACGGATTGCTAATGTTTCCATGGAAACATGCAGAATGAGCTAGAGGTTATGCTGTTCTGTGTGTTGGCCATAGGTTCCTCACCCTCATTTTTTTTTTTAATGGCTGAAAAGTCAAACTAGTACTGTATTTGTCATTGAAGTATTTCAGATGTGCTATCAAAATACAAACATATGCAAAAGCACATGTGCACACACACACACACACACACACACAGTACCGCATCCAAACACAGACACAAAATGCATGCGCGCTCAATCAAATGCACACAAGCTAACAAAACCGACACACTATAAATGACCTATAGTCCAAAATGTACATAAAATACTCAGTAAAACATACAATACCCACATTAACACACTTAAATATGTTACTGGTTCAGTCCCATAGTAAACATTTTAAAAAGTTCAAAATGAGATTCACAGAAAGTACAAAACAAAATCTCTGAAACCAAAAAGCATAACATTAAACACAAGTGAATCTTATTTTGCCATACCTTTCTCAGCTGGATGAGCCCTGTAGAAGTGCTCTTGAAGTGGTTTGTCATTTTGTGAAATCGGACACTGACAGCATCCACTGGTATGACTTCCTTCAAAGCAAAATTGCCTTTTCCCCCTTTCTCCTCTGGTTTTACACCCCTGCCTCTGAGCTGCACTCTCACTTAGCATAGACCCTGCCCCTTCTTCCCAAGCAGAAAAAGAGCTTCTCCAAGATTCTCCACAAACTTGTTTGAAAAAGGACAAGTCAAGGCGGTCCGTCCCCTTTCAGCCTTCAGGTTGAAATGTTTTCAGTTATTCTGTCCTTTTGCCTTCTCTCACTCACACACACACATACTCTCTATCTATATTCTCTTTCAATGAATTTGCCGCTCTCTCTTTCTCAAACTTTTCCCACCCCTCCTTCTCTCATGACCCCCTCCCTTTTCTGCCTTTCTCCCTTATTCCAGTACCGCCCTCCTTTTCCATCATCAGCTCAGCCCCCACCCCCAAGCCCCCACAGCTGTACTAATCTGCAGCTGGCTGGGCGATTGGAGCCCCAGTTGCTGTGGAAACGGAGTGTCCTGCTCAGAAGTGGAATGGAGCAGGAAGGGGCAAAACTGAGCATAACTGAATACTTAAATAAGGGCCTCCTCCGGGAGCCAATTAAAGGTTCTGAAGGGCCACTCTTCCTCTCTCTGAGAGGATAGTGGGGGTTTTGCTTTCCTGCCCTCCACTGACTTTATCTCTGAAAGTAGCTTTTATTTACTGACCAGTCCACAAACCACCCAATAGAACCACAGCAGCAATGTGTTTTGGTAGCTACAGATGGCCCCATGTACCTCTGCCCTTACACGGCATGACAATGTATTTGTTGATTTCTAATTATTTACTAATTACAGGTGACTTCAAGGGATAGTTCACCCGCCCCCCAATTTTTTATTTTTATTTTTTAGGGTGGATCAGCTTAATATTGCGGAAAGAATGTTACTTCCACTGTAATTGTCTGCATCATTTCCAATCCCCCATATTTTTTTGGTGAATATATATATCCATACACGCATGCATATATATACACATACCTATATAGACATACATACTTTTTAAAATAATATACCTTCATTATTATTCTTCATTATAAACCCTACCACCGATCCCCCAATTGGAGTAAACTAATAAACACTTCTGCTTCTACCTTCAATCCATACATCTTATACACACTCTACAGACACAGTCTACTTTACAATAGTTCTCTCTTGTTTGTTCGTAGTCCTTCCTCTATTTCTGATGTCCATCCAGTTTGATTTCTATTTGTAACTATGCTATTTCACAAAAGCTCCGAACCTATATACATTCTACAGATCCCGCATGCTTTACATTGTTTATCTTGTCATTAGTCCCACCCTTCAGCTCCACTCAACCCCTCCCATCTGTCTCTCAACATTAATTAGTTCACCCAAATTACATATTGCTTTCCTTACCCTGTAAGCAGTCTATGGAAAAGGCATGACAGCAATCCATACTTTGGTTTAGTTTCCCTGGCACTGTTTCCACATGCTAACTTTTTAGCATTTGTGGCACAAAACCTATTCAAGTCATGGGACCGATATTAGCATTTGTACAAATACAAGTTACACATGAGTCTGACATCTTGATGACAACTAGGCTAACAAAGGCAAAGGAGTGTATTGTTATTGTATCAGTAAAACAGCAATACTTGTGCGGTTAAAGTCTCTCTGGGTTCACACAGAGAGTTGAATGAGTTGAACTAGACTACCTCACCCTACTAGGCTTCATAAATAGAGTCCAACTGTCTTGAACCAGTGCTGATCTATAGCCTGTGAACTCATCTCTGCAAAATATGCCTAAACGTATTTGTATTTCAATATGTGTTGTTGTTGGTAGTGTCTGTCAAGGGGAATTTTAGTAAAGTATTTTCATACTAGCACTCACTTTTCTGATAACTTCTTTGAGGAAAAATGTACTTACTACAACTGTAATATGTGGTATCTATGTATCTCACCTAGCTATCTTAAGATTAATGCACTAACTGCATCTAATTTGCATACCACCCCAACAGATCCACAATCTCAATCGCACTCCAGACCGCCCTTTCTCACCTGGACAAAAGGAACACCTATGTGAGAATGCTGTTCACTGACTACAGCTCAGCATTCAACACCATAGTGCCCACGAAGCTCATCACTAAGTTAAGGAATCTGGGACTAAACACCTCACTCTGCAACTGGATCCTGGACTTCCTGACAGGCGTTCCTCCTACCTTTTGTGTGGCTTTTGTGTGGCTTCCTCTGTCCCTTCCACTCTACATCTGGGAGGTGGAGAGGACCTCTGTCCAGAAACACAATTTGTGACTGGGAATGATACTCTCTCCATTTTATTTTTTATTAATGACAACATGTACAATTAAATAATGTATCTAATGATGATTCAAACACTTTTTGAATTTTAAGCATGGAAACCATTGTCTGCATCTCACCTTGTCCTGTGTCTCCCTCTTTTGGACACCCCAACATCTGCACACTCTATGTGTGAATTCCTCCAGAAAACATATATATTTTATCTACATATTTTTAAAATAAGCTTAATGTATTGACATGACTTTATCATGTCATGTCAACCCATTACATTATTGTATGGATGTGGATGTTTACATTTAATTTTTTTAAGTGCACTATGTAGAAATCGCTCTGCCATTTCCTCATTGCAAAAATGTGAATAGTTCGCCTAATTTCAGTTTATGTAACAAAACAAGCAAGTATAGTGAAAATAATCATTGTACCATCTAAACAGCTGTGAAAAATATTTTCCATAACCAAAGTTGAGATGACCACTTCACCAAGATGCCTAATACGAATAACAGGTGGAAATATGACACAACACCAATTGAAACACAATGGGAAAAGTTGAAGAAATGACACCTTTGCTGTTTCAGAGTGAGCCCATATCCAACTACCTGAGCCCTAAGGTCCATCTACGGGGGAAGCAGAGAATTGCCAGGATGGGAGTCTCAATATGGTGAAATCGCCTAATCATGTCCAGTCTTGTGACCTCTGCATATTTGAAACCTATTATACAGTGCATTTGGAAAGTATTCAGACCCCTTGACTTTTTCACATTTTGTTACGTTACAGCCTTATTCTAAAATGTATTAAATAATCCCCCCCCCCCCTCATTAATATACACACAATACCCCACAATGACAAAGCAAAACCAGGTTTTTGGAAATTTTTGCAAATGTAATTAAAAATGTAAAACAGAAATATTACATTTACATAAGTATCCAGACCCATTACTCAATACTTTGTTGAAGCATCTTTGGCAGCATCGAGACTTCTTGGGTATGATGCTACAAGCTTGGCACACCTGTATTTAGGGAGTTTCTCCAGAAATGTTTGACCGGGTTCAAATTCGAGCTCTGGCCGGGCCACTCAAGGACATTCAGAGACTTGTCTCTAAGCCACTCCTGCGTTGTCTTGGCTGTGTGCTTAGGGTCATTGTCCTGTTGGAAGGTGACACTTCACCCTAGTCTGAGGTCCTGAGAGCTCTGGTGCAGGTTATAATCAAGGATCTCTCTGCTCGATTCATCTTTCCCTCGATCCTGACTAGTCTCCCAGTCCTTGCCGCTGAAAAACATCCCCACAGCATGATGCTGCTACCACCATGCTTCACCGTAGGGATGGTGCCAGGTTTACTCCAGACGTGACGCTTGGCATTCAGGCCAAAGAGTTCCATCTTGATTTCATCAGACCAGAGAATCTTGTTTCTCATGGTCTGAGAGTCTTTAGGTGCCTTTTGGAAAACTCCAAGTGGGTTGTCATGTGCCTTTTACTGAGGAGTGGCTTCCGTCTGGCCACTCTACCATAAAGGCCTGATTGGTGGAGTGCTGCAGAGATGGTTGTGCTTCTGGAAGTTTCTCCCATCTCCACAGAGGAACTCTGGAGCTCTGTAAGTGACCATCGGATTTTTGGTCACCTCCCTGACCAAGTCCCTTCTCCCCTGATTGCTCAGTTTGGCCAGGTGGCCAGCTCTAGGAAGAGTTTTGGTGGGTCCAAACTTCTTCCATTTACGAATGATGGAGGCCACTGTGTTCTTGGGGACCTTCAGTGCTGCAGACATTTTTTGCTACCCGTCCGCAGATCTGTGCCTCGACACAATTCTGTCTCGGAGCTCTAAGGACAATTCCTTCGACCCAATGGCTTGGTTTTCGCCCTGACATGCACTGTCAACTGTGGGACCTTAATATAGACAGGTGTGTGCCTTTCCAAATCATGTCCAATCAATTGAATTTATGACAGGTGGACTCCAATCAAGTTGTAGAAACATCTCAAGGATGATCAATGGAAACAAGATGCACCTCAAATCAAATCAAATTGTATTTGTCAAGCGCCAAATACAACAAGTGTGGACCTTACAGTGACATGCTGACTTACAAGCCCTTAACCAAAAGTGCTTTAAGTTAAGAAAACAAATAAAATAAGTATAAAGTAAAAAATAGATAAGTGAAAAATTGAAAACATCAAATAAAAGTAACAAATAATTAAACAGCTGCAGTAAAATAACCAGTGAGGCTATATACAGGGGGTACCGGTACAGAGTCAATGTGCGGGGGCCCTGGTTATTTGAGGTAATTGAGGTAATATGTAAGTAGAGTTAAAGTGACTATGCAAAGATTATAAACAGGGAGTAGCAGCAGCGTAAAAGAGGGGTCTGGGTAGCCCTTTGATTACCTGTTCAGGAGTCTTATGGCTTGGGGGTAAAAGCTGTCAAGAAGCCTTTTGGACCTCGACCGCTTGCCGTGCAGTAGCAGAGAGAACAATCTATGACTAGGGTGGCTGGAGTCTTTGACAATTTTTATGGCCTTCCTCTGACACCGCCTGATATAGAGGTCCTGGATGGCAGGAAGCTTGGCCCCGGAGATGTACAGGGCCATACGCACTACCCTTTGTAGTGCCTTGCGGTCAGAGGCTGAGCAGTTGCTATACCAGGCAGTGATGCTCTCGATGGTGCAGTTGTAGAACCTTTTGAGGATCTGAGGACCCATGCCAAATCTTTTCAGTCTTCTGAGGGAGAATAGGCTTTGTCGTGCCCTCTTCACGGCTGTCTTAGTGTGTTTGGACCATGTTAGTTTGTTGGTGATGTGGACACCAAGGAACTTGAAGCTCTCAACTTGTTCCACTACAGAATGGGTTGTCGATGATAATGGGGGTGTGCTCTGTCCTCCTTTTCCTATAGTCCACAATCATCTCCTTTGTCTTGACCACATTGAGGGAGAGTTTGTTGTCCTGGCACCACACGACCAGATCTCTGACCTCCTCCCTATAGGCTGTCTCATTGTTGTTGGTGATCAGGCCTACCACTGTTGAGTCATCGGCAAACTTGATGATGGTGTTGGTGTCGTGCCTGGCTGTGCATTCATGAGTGCACAAGAGGGGACTGAGCACGCACCCCTGAGGGGCCCCCATATTGAGGATCAGCGTGGCGGATGTGTTGTTCCCTACCCTTATCACCTGGGGGCGGCCCGTCAGGAAGTTCAGGAACCAGTTGAAGAGGGAGGTGTTTAGTCCCAGGGTCCTTAGCTTAGTGATGAACTTCAAGGGCACTATGGTGTTGAACGCTGAGCAGTAGTCAGTGAATAGCATTCTCACATAGGTGTTCCTTTTATCCAGGTGGGAAAGGGCAGTGTTGAGTGCAATAGAGATTGCATCATTTATGGATCTGTTGTGGCAATATGCAAATTGGAGTGGTTCTAGGGCTTCTGGGATAATGGTGTTGATGTGAGCCATGACCAGCCTTTCAAAGCATTTCATGGCTACAGACATGAGTGCTACAGGTTTATAGTCATTTAGGCAGGTTACATTAGTGTTCTTGGGCACAGGGACTATGGTGGTCTGCTTGAAACATGTTTGCATTGCAGACTCAGTTAGCGAAAGGCCGAAAATGTCAGTGAAGACACTTGACAGTTGGTCAGTGCATGCTCGGAGTACATGTCCTGGTAATCTGTCTAGCCCTGCGGCCTTGTGAATGTTGACCTGTTTAAAGGTCTTACTCACATCCGCTACGGAGAGCGTGATCACACAGTTGTCCGGAACAGCTGGTGCTCTCATGCATGTTTCAATGTTGCTTGCTTTAAATCGAGCTCAAAAGTAATTTAGCTTGTTTGGTAGATTTGTGTCACTGGACAGCTCGTGGCTGTGCTTCCCTTTGTAGTGTTAGCAATTGATGTTATTCTTTAATAACACAGAGCCCAAAGCAAATCGAGGGAGGAAAATAGGCTTATTCAAATAGGATAAATCATGTTATGCTGAGAGGTAGATGGCAGATGTTCATGCTTCCCTGTCCTCAGTAATTCTCTCCCAGTGATTCTACGCTGTGGTTCTCTCCACAGAACAAAGGGACAGAATGCAGTTTTACAACCAAGCCCTAGTCTGTGGTTGACCAATTAGAAGTCCTTGCAGTACAACTGGGTCAATGGCCAAATAACAAGTATCCTATTTCAGGCTCCCTGTATAGACAAATTCCTTCCATGTCTCTGACCCGTTGATAAATAATTCCCTATTACAGAAAAAAACACTATTTCCATTGATCGTTAATTCTAGTCCTCTCATCTGTGTATTTATCTTCGACATATTTTTTGCGTAGTCTGTAATAGTTTGCAAGCTCTGCCACATCTGACGAGTGGCGGAGCCGGTGTAGTACGAGTCTTAGTCCTGTAATGATGCTTTGCCTTTTTGATGGTTCGTTGGAGGGCATAGCTAGATTTCTTATAAGCTTCCGGGTTGCCACTCCTTGAAAGCGGCAGCTCTACCCTTTAGCTCAGTGAGGATGTTGCCTGTAATCCATGGCTTCTGGTTGGGATATGTACGTACGGTCACTGTGGGGATGATGTCATCGATGCACTTATTGATGAAGCCAGTGACCGATGTGGTGTATTCCTCAATGCCATTGGAAGAATCACGGAAACATATTCCAGTCTGTGATAGCAAAACAGTCCTATAGCTTTAGCATCTGCTTCATCTGACCACTTTCTTATTGAACGAATCACTGGTGCTTCCTGCGTTAGTTTTTGCTTGTAAGCAGGAATCAGGAGGATAGAATTATGGTCAGATTTGCCAAATGGAGGGCGAGGGAGAGCTTTGTACACATTTTTGTATGTGGAGAAAAGGTGGTCTAGAGTTTTTTTCCCATCTGGTTGCACATTTAACATGCTAATAGAATTTGAGTTTCCCTGCATTAAAGTCCCCGGCCACTAGGAGCACCGTATACAGCTCATTGAGTGCGGTCTTAGTGCCACTGCGGTGGTATATAGACAGCTACGAAAAATATAGATGTATACTCTCTTGGTAAATAGTGTGGTCTACAGCTTATCATGAGATACTCTACCTCAGGCGATACAAACCTTGAGACTTCCCTAGATTTCGTGCACCAGCTGTTGTTTACAAACATGCATAGGCCACCACCCCTTGCCTTACCTGATGTCGCTGTTCTATCCTGCTGAAAAAGCTTAAATCCCTCCAGCTGTATGTTAATCATGTCGTCGTTCAGCCACGACTTGGTGAAACAAGATATTCCAGTTTTTAATGTCCCGTTGGTAGGATATACGTGCTTGTAGTTTGTCTATTTTATTATCGATTGATTGTTCGCTGGCTAATAGGACCGATGGTAAAGGTAAATTACTCTCTTGGCGACGGATCGTCGCCCACGATATTTCCATCTTTTCCTCCTTTGAATTTTCTTACCTTGATTTTATTTTACCTTTATTTAACTAGGCAAGTCAGTTACAAACAAATTCTTAATTACAATGACATCCTACCAGGGAACAGTGGATTATTCAGGGGCAGAACAACATATTTTTACCTTGTCAGCTCGGGGATTCAATCTGTTACGGTGAGTGAATGAGGACCCAAAAGCGAACTAACTTAAACAGAGCTTCTTTAATAACCAAACATAGGTAGGCTCAGATAGACCGGCAGATTCCGACAGGACAGGACAAGGTTACAGCAAACATGACGATAGTCTGGCTCAGGCATGAAACACAACAAACAAGAATCCGACAAGGACAGGAACAAAAACAGAGAGAGATATAGGGACCTAATCAGAGGGAAAAAGGGAACAGGTGGGAAACGGGGTGAATGGGTAGTTAGGAGGAGACAAGGCACAGCTGGGGGAAAGAGGGGGAGAAAAGGTAACCTAACAACGACCAGCAGAGGGAGACAGGGTGAAGGGAAAGGACAGAAACACACAACATGACAATACATGACAGTACCCCCCCACTCACCGAGCGCCTCCTGGCGCACTCGAGGAGGAAACCTGGCGGCAACGGAGGAAATCCTCGATCAGCGCACGGTCCAGCACGTCCCGAGAGGGAACCCAACTCCTCTCCTTAGGACCGTACCCCTCCCAATCAACGAGGTACTGGTGACCACGGCCCCGAGGACGCATGTCCAAAATCCTGCGGACCCTGTAGATGGGTGCGCCCTCGACAAGGATGGGGGGGGGGGGGGGGGAAGACGAGCGGGGGCGCGAAGAACGGGCTTAATACCGGAGACATGGAAGACCGGGTGGACGCGACGAAGGTATCGCGGAAGAAGAAGTCGAACTGCGACAGGATTAATGACCCGAGAAATACGGAACGGACCAATGAACCGCGGGGTCAACTTGCGAGAAGCCGTCTTAAGGGGAAGGTTCTGAGTGGAGAGCCAAACTCTCTGACCGCGACAATATCTAGGACTCTTAGTTCTACGCTTATTAGCAGCCCTCACAGTCTGCGTCCTATAACGGCAAAGTGCAGACCTGACCCTCTTCCAGGTGCGCTCGCAACGTTGGACAAAAGCCTGAGCGGAGGGGACGCTGGACTCGGCGAACTGAGATGAGAACAGCGGAGGCTGGTACCCGAGGCTACTCTGAAAAGGAGATAGCCCGGTCGCAGACGAAGGAAGCGAGTTGTGGGCGTATTCTGCCCAGGGGAGCTGTTCTGACCAAGACGCAGGGTTGCGAAAAGAAAGACTGCGTAAGATGCGACCAATAGTCTGATTGGCCCGTTCTGCTTGACCGTTAGACTGGGGGTGAAAGCCGGAAGAGAGACTGACGGAAGCCCCAATCAAACGGCAAAACTCCCTCCAAAATTGAGACGTGAATTGCGGACCTCTGTCCGAAACGACGTCTGACGGAAGGCCATGAATTCTGAAAACATTCTCGATGATGATTTGTGCCGTCTCTTTAGCAGAAGGAAGCTTAGCAAGGGGAATGAAATGAGCCGCCTTAGAGAACCTATCGACAACCGTAAGAATAACAGTCTTCCCCGCTGACGAAGGCAGTCCGGTGACAAAATCTAAGGCGATGTGAGACCACGGTCGAGAGGGAATGGGAAGCGGCCTGAGACGGCCGGCAGGAGGGGAGTTACCGGACTTAGTCTGCGCGCAGACCGAACAAGCAGCCACGAAACGACGCGTGTCATGCTCCCGGGTGGGCCACCAAAAACGCTGGCGAATGGAAGCAAGCGTACCCCGAACGCCAGGGTGGCCGGCTAACTTGGCAGAGTGAGCCCACTGAAGAACGGCCAGACGAGTAGGAACGGGAACGAAAAGAAGGTTCCTAGGACAAGCGCGCGGCGACGGAGTGTGAGTGAGCGCTTGCTTTACCTGCCTCTCAATTCCCCAGACAGTCAACCCGACAACACGCCCCTCAGGGAGAATCCCCTCGGGGTCAGTGGAGGCTACTGAAGAACTGAAGAGACGAGATAAAGCATCAGGCTTGGTGTTCTTAGAGCCCGGACGATAAGAAATCACGAACTCGAAACGAGCGAAAAACAGCGCCCAACGCGCCTGACGCGCATTAAGTCGTTTGGCAGAACGGATGTACTCAAGGTTCCTATGGTCAGTCCAAACGACAAAAGGAACGGTCGCCCCCTCCAACCACTGTCGCCATTCGCCTAGGGCTAACCGGATGGCGAGCAGTTCGCGGTTTCCCACATCATAGTTACGTTCCGACGGGGACAGGCGATGAGAAAAATACGCGCATGGGTGGACCTTGTCGTCAGAGAGGGAGCGCTGAGAAAGAATGGCTCCCACGCCCACCTCTGACGTGTCAACCTCGACAACGAACTGTCTAGAGACGTCAGGTGTAACAAGGATAGGAGCGGATGTAAAACGATTCTTGAGGAGATCAAAAGCTCCCTGGGCGGAAACGGACCACTTAAAGCACGTCTTGACAGAAGTAAGGGCTGTGAGAGGAGCTGCCACCTGACCGAAATTACGGATGAAACGACGATAGAAGTTCGCGAAGCCGAGAAAGCGCTGCAGCTCGACGCGTGACTTAGGGGCGGGCCAATCAATGACAGCTTGGACCTTAGCGGGATCCATCTTAATGCCTTCAGCGGAAATAACAGAACCGAGAAATGTGACGGAGGAGGCATGAAAAGTGCACTTCTCAGCCTTCACAAAAAGACAATTCTCTAAAAGGCGCTGGAGGACACGTCGAACGTGCTGAAGATGAATCTGGAGTGACGGTGAAAAAATCAGGATATCGTCAAGGTAAACGAAAACAAAGATGTTCAGCATGTCTCTCAGGACATCATTGACTAATGCCTGAAAGACAGCTGGAGCGTTAGCGAGGCCGAAAGGAAGAACCCGGTATTCAAAGTGCCCTAACGGAGTGTTAAACGCCGTCTTCCACTCGTCCCCCTCCCTGATGCGCACGAGATGGTAAGCGTTACGAAGGTCCAACTTAGTGAAAAACCTGGCTCCCTGCAGGATCTCGAAGGCTGAGGACATAAGAGGAAGCGGATAACGATTCTTAACTGTTATGTCATTCAGCCCTCGATAATCTATGCAGGGGCGCAGAGACCCGTCCTTCTTCTTGACAAAAAAAAACCCTGCTCCGGCGGGAGAGGAGGAGGGGACTATGGTACCGGCGTCAAGAGCTACAGACAAATAATCCTCGAGAGCCTTACGTTCGGGAGCCGACAGAGAGTATAGTCTACCCCGGGGGGGAGTGGTTCCCGGAAGGAGATCAATACTACAATCATACGACCGGTGTGGAGGAAGAGAGGTGGCCCTGGACCGACTGAACACCGTGCGCAGATCGTGATATTCCTCCGGCACCCCTGTCAAATCACCAGGCTCCTCCTGTGAAGAAGAGACAGAGGAAACATGAGGGATAGCAGACATTAAACATTTCACATGACAAGAGACGTTCCAGGAGAGGATAGAATTACTAGACCAATTAATGGAAGGATTATGACAAACTAGCCAGGGATGGCCCAAAACAACAGGTGTAAAAGGTGAACGAAAAATCAAAAAAGAAATGGTTTCGCTATGATTACCAGAAACAGTGAGGGTTAAAGGTAGCGTCTCACGCTGAATCCTGGGGAGAGGACTACCATCCAGGGCGAACAAGGCCGTGGACTCCCTTAACTGTCTGAGAGGAATGTCATGTTCCCGAGCCCAGGTCTCGTCCATAAAACAGCCCTCCGCCCCAGAGTCTATTAAGGCACTGCAGGAAGCTGACGAACCGGTCCAGCGTAGATGGACCGACAAGGTAGTGCAGGATCTTGAAGGAGAGACAGGAGTAGTAGCGCTCACCAGTAGCCCTCCGCTTACTGATGAGCTCTGGCTTTTACTGGACATGAAGTGACAAAATGACCCGCAGAACCGCAATAGAGACAGAGGCGGTTGGTGATTCTCCGTTCCCTCTCCTTAGTCGAGATGCGGATACCTCCCAGCTGCATAGGCTCAGCTCCCGAGCCGGCAGAGGAAGATGGTAGTGATGCGGAGAGGGGGGCAACGGAGAACGCGAGCTCCTTTCCACGAGCTCGGTGACGAAGATCAACCCGTCGCTCAATGCGAATAGCGAGTTCAATCAAGGAATCCACGCTGGAAGGAACCTCCCGGGAGAGAATCTCATCCTTTACCTCTGCGCGGAGACCCTCCAGAAGACGAGCGAGCAAAGCCGGCTCGTTCCAGCCACTGGAGGCAGCAAGAGTGCGAAACTCAATAGAGTAGTCTGTTATGGATCGATTGCCTTGACATAGGGAAGACAGGGCCCTGGAAGCCTCCTCCCCAAAAACAGATCGATCAAAAACCCGTATCATCTCCTCCTTAAAGTCCTGATACTGGTTAGTACACTCAGCCCTTGCCTCCCAGATTAGCGTGCCCCACTCACGAGCCCGTCCAGTAAGGAGAGATATGACGTAGGCGACACGAGCAGTGCTCCTGGCGTAAGTGTTGGGCTGGAGAGAAAACACAATATCACACTGGGTGAGGAACGAGCGGCATTCAGTGGGCTCCCCAGAGTAACACGGCGGGTTATTGATTCTGGGCTCCGGAGATTCGAAAGCCCTGGAAGTGGCCGGTGGATCGAGGCGGAGATGGTGAACCTGTTCTGTGAGGTTGGAGACTTGGGTGGCCAGGGTCTCAACGGCATGTCGAGCAGCAGACAATTCCTGCTCGTGTCTGCCTAGCATCGCTCCCTGGATCTCGACGGCTGAGTGGAGAGGATCCGAAGTCGCTGGGTCCATTCTTGGTCGGATTCTTCTGTTACGGTGAGTGAATGAGGACCCAAAAGCGAACTAACTTAAACAGAGCTTCTTTAATAACCAAACATAGGTAGGCTCAGATAGACCGGCAGATTCCGACAGGACAGGACAAGGTTACAGCAAACATGACGATAGTCTGGCTCAGGCATGAAACACAACAAACAAGAATCCGACAAGGACAGGAACAAAAACAGAGAGAGATATAGGGACCTAATCAGAGGGAAAAAGGGAACAGGTGGGAAACGGGGTGAATGGGTAGTTAGGAGGAGACAAGGCACAGCTGGGGGAAAGAGGGGGAGAAAAGGTAACCTAACAACGACCAGCAGAGGGAGACAGGGTGAAGGGAAAGGACAGAAACACACAACATGACAATACATGACACAATCCAGCAACCTTTAATTTACTCGCCCAACGCTCTAACCACTAGGCTACCTTCCTCCCCCGAATAAGTTACAAATAACGTAAAAAAAACATACACAATAGCACTATTGGTTACAGGATCGCAAAACGGTAGCCATCTCCTTCAGTGGCATTCTTCACCTGAGCTCAAAAGGATGCACCTGAGCTCAATTTTGAGTCTGATATCAAAGGTCAGAATACTTACATAAATAAGGTATTTAATTTGTACATTTTGTATATACATTAGCAAAAATTCTAAAAACCTGCTTTGTCATTATGGGGTATTGTGTGTAGATTGATGACAAATGTGTTTTATTTAATCCATTTTAGAATAAGGCTGTAATGTATCAAAATGGGGGGTCTGAAGGGGGGTCTGAATATTTTCAAAAGCACTATATAAACTCCCTTATTTTTTAGGACAGTGAATCTAAAATATTTCATTTGGCTCTGACCCTCAGCATTTTGGATTCGAGATCAAATGTTTTATATGAGGCGACAGTACAGAATGTCACCTTTTATTTGCGGGTATTTGTTATGCATATTTGTTTTTATATATAGTGTGTGTGTGTGTGTGTGTGTAACTCCATTGTGTTTTTTATTCCTCTTCTGTTACTATTTGTATTTTTAAACCCTGCGTTGTTGGGAAGAGCTCGTAAGCAAAGCATTTTACAGTTGTATTCGGCGCAGTTGTGGATTTAGGCATGTGCAGCCGGGCGTGGCATGGGGGCGACATGGGCAGCGGGGGACGGCATGGGGGCGACATGGGCAGCCGGGCGCGGCATGGGGGGCGACATGGGCAGCCGGGCGCGGCATGGGGCGCCCGCACAATTTTTTTTTTAGAATGGTGACATTTGCGCGATCGGTTTTCTATCGCTAATTTGCACGTCACGTCAATGATATCATGTCACCGTGTGGGACTGTGGGTCAATTAACCTTGTCGGAGTGGGCGCCCTGATTCTAGTTTGTGAGCTAGGCAGGCTACAGCCTGGGAAGGTCTCCCACTCAGAAGTACGAAATGGGGCGGGGGGCGGAGGTAGGTTGACCTCAGGTCTCCCCACTGGAAGCCCGAGGTAGGGGGAGCGGGGGAATCTATCAAATAGTGCACCTCTAACTTTGTACAGTACTAATGAAATTAGTTGTGCAATTTAGTTTGTGTTTCTTGTTTGAAGTGCAATAGTGTACTAATCAGGACCTCTTCTTTATAACTGTGTTATTCTATTTGTGTATTTGTGTGATGTAGGATTTGTGCAATTTAGTTGTGTGTGTGTGTTTGTTGTTAGCAATAGGGTAATAGTTTAATAATTTGATTCTATTTTTTATTTTTATTTATATACTACAATTTGTTTCTATTTGTCTTTGTTACTTCTTTTTGATATCTATACAGCTTTAAATGGTTTAATGATTTATTTGTGTTGTTCCAAATGTCTGAATAAAAATGACAGTTAGTACAGAATGGTGCTTTTTTGTTGTTGTTGGGGGGCTGCTGAAGGGGGGGTTCGCCATACAAGCTCGAATCGCCACTGATTCGCATGTGACAAATAAGATTTGATTAGATTTTCACTGTTTAGAAATGATGACGGATAATCGTGAATAATGAGTGAGAAAGGTACAGTTGCACAAAGTTCATGCCCCCAAAACACACTAACCTCTGGACATGACCAATAGCAGGGGAGGGCAGCAAAGTGTTTGGTGGGGGTGTAATGACATTTATGCCTCTAACCTTCTCACTCATCATTATTTATGATTCTTTCATGACTATCTGTAATCATGGTAACATCCACATTCATGTAGAAGTGTTCAGAAACACATTATATTCTTATTTACAATAAAAGTGACTCCAAAATGACACAATACATTATTTACCATTCATTTCTATGGGACACAACCAAAACAAACTGCAAATACATCCACCCAGTTTGTAAAGTCATAAGCTTGGTGTAGTCATTGCATGCTAGGAATATGGGACCAAAGACTAGGGGGGGGTTGCAGGTTTTCCTACTTACAAAGCATGTAGAGGTCTGTCATTTTTTTTAATCATAGGTACACTTCAACTGTGAGAGACGGAATCTAAAACAAAAATCCAGAAAATCACATTGTATGATTTTCAGGGCCACCCTGACAGACCGGTGGGACACTGTATTGGTGAGCGATGGAGGATGTGGGGTATCCAATGAGCTTCTAACACCCATAGCTGTTGTCTTTAGGGGGAACAGGTGGCAGAGTGGATCCTGAACCATGCCAGGGCCAACGAGTGCCAGGACGTGCCTCGGTTCAAAAAGGAGATCTCTCAATGGGGAAGGTCCAAGTGGTTGAGTTGTTATCCAGAGTCTTTGGATTGGTCACCCACACGGTAAATTTGACTGGTCCTGGATTGAGAAGGTCTAGTTTCAAAACTACAAACATTTTCTGTAACATCAACAATAGTCATATCTAGATATTTTGCACATGGACTTCATTTACTGAATGTACAGCACAGGAGGTTGGTGGCACCTTGATTGGGGAGGACGGGCTCATGGTAATGGCTGGAGCGGAATAGGTGGAATTGTATCAAACATATGGTTTCCATGGGTTTGATGCCATTCCATTCGCTCCGTTCCAGACATTATTATGATCCATCCTCCCTTCAGCAGCCTCCATTGATGTACAGTATGTGAATTTGCTACCAAGACTGAAGTTGGAGAGTAACTTTGCGTCATTGTGTTTGCCATCATGGTGCTGGAGGGGCTGGGGAGGCCTCTGGACCCAAACGTAGACATTCTGGAGCTGCCCAAGCCCCTGCTGCTCGAGAATGTCCGACTCTCCTCACAACACACACATATCACTACATCTGCCATAGGCTGTGTTTGATAGCATCACTGACTGACCCGACTGACTTATCTAAACATCATAAATATTTAAGGTGCAAGGTGATTTGTAAAACAGTCAGAAGAATTGATGCTCTCAAACACTATCACCGATGCCTCATATTTAGGGTCTAGAGTTCTTCTTGACCTTGTAAGGGCACAGAGTAAGTCCTGGTCAGGTGGTTGGTAAAAACTCAACGTATACGTATACGTTGTTGTAATGTACCTTTTACCTGTGAAATGTGAATCATTGCTTGGTTAAGGTGTCCAAATATTTCAATAACTACCATGGTAAACTGTTCTATTGTCCCACAGTATGTAAGCCTTATGCCTTGAACACTATTTCCCTGCTGGTCAGACAAACAGCATTTATACTTGAAGGTGCATGTGATTTGCCTGTGTTTTAAAACTGACTGACAGTTGTGCTTACACCATCTGTAAACACTGCAGAGTATTTTCCCTTAATTAAAATAGAAGTGAGTTTTAACATATATCTGATTCAGTGACAATCCTTAGAATATTATTTTATACTATTCTAGTAATCTCAGGGTATTGTTCGGATCATCTTTCAGCGTGCAATTAGAATAATGCAATGTCATGCAGTTAGAATAATGTGAGTATTAGAATGTAATAAGGTGTGTCAAGTCAACTGACCTCAGCATTCTGAGTGATAACAACACATTGCCATTTTGAAGTTTTTTTTGTTGTCATCTTTTTACACTCGCTAGTGAATATATATTTTATATGCATGTCTCAAGGCTGGTTTGAAAATGCATCAAAATCTCAGCTTTTGTCTCTTATCCTCAATACACAAGTTACAATATTAGTAGTATTTAGTGAAAACTGCTGTGAACTGTCAAAGACCACATCAAGACTCCATTAATTTACAATTTTATTAAATCTGTCAATGAAAAACACAGAAAAGAGACGCGATTCTGTCGATGTCAGGAAGAACAGTCAGCATGGCTGAGAGTGAGATCAGGAGCTTTTGGTGCAAAAAAAATCATAATTTACTATTATTGCAAAAATGTTTGATCAATTTCATCACCGTCACAAGTCCAAATAGAGCAGCACTGTTCATGTAAGAGGGGAGGAAGAGGTGACAACTGAGTAAAAAATAACTAATCAGATCAATTACAGTAATAATAATATAACAATAATAATTACAAAAGAAATAACATCTCTAAGACAGACAAACACAATCACCTCAACAGGACGAGATTCGGTCACTTTCACAACAACCAGATCATTTTTGTATCTTTTTTTTTCTTCTTTAAATTAATTAAATATTTTAAAAAATATCTCACCATTTACTTATACTCATTTTTATTTTATTGCGAAAAATAGGCAACTGGACTAATTGTGATGAGTGTGAGAGAGAGAGAGAAGTGGAGTGGAACGTAGAAGCATTGGCACTGAGAGGCGCTGCAGTGTGCAGGAATGCAGTACCCTCATCAGCCACAGGGTGGCACAGTTTGATATTCTGGTGGCCTCCAGAATGGCTCAGCCTCTCGCCACTGTCTGCTCTGGAGGACAGATCCATGTCCATGTGACAGCCTCTTTTAGGAATGATGCATGTGTTTTTTTTTTCTTCATTTCTGTAAGTCGGTCTTATCTCCAGAGCCGGATCTCAGAGTTATGTACAAAGATATATCCCTGAACAACATCTACAAAGACAAGTGCAACCTCCATTTGACTAACCCCTTCTGGAGAAGCTAAGGATCAAGTTTGAGGGTTTCCTGTGAAGGTTACAGGGGGGAATAATCATATCTGGTAAACGTGCCACGCCACAGGGACTCATAAGGATTGTTCTTGTTTTAAGGATAAAGAGGAAAAGAGGTCAGGAATGGTGTGACTGAATCAGGAATGTCAAAGGGAGGGAGGATTCGAAAAAGGAAAAAATGGACTTTGGATAACCTCACACGGGGCACCAAAAAGGTGACTCCTTTCACTTTTGAAATAAAAAGACAGGAAGAAAACTAAAACAAACAAACCAATGAAATGTACAACTCTTAAGTAACATCCGTCCATCATTACCATCATCACACCTTCCTGTTAATCAGCCTCTCCGTACACTTCACTCCTTTACCCTACAGTTAAACTCTTTACAGATCAAGCAGTCCGGCTCATCGAGCATCAGTCTTTAGGATCTTTGTTTGTTCCGTGCCCTGTCTGTCTGTATGTCTGTCTGTGTGGTAGCAGTTCAGTTCTGGGGCACCCTGGTGGCTGGTGGCTGGGGATGGGACTGGAGCTGTGTTGTTGGCTGGGTGGCTAGGGGGGCTGAACAGGGCAGGGGACTGGGTCTTTGGGGGGGATGTAAACAGTTCAACAACACTGCTTCAGTCCTGGGCAGGGGGGGGCACAGTACTCCTACAGAGTGAGGGAGGGGGGCAGGGGCTGGAGAGGAATGAGAGGAGTAATGTGAAGGGCCGACTCCTAATTTGGAAGTCTTGTTGCGCCTTTGTAGGAGAGGGACGTACATACACTTGCCTGTTGCACCTACAGAATGTGCAGTGCAGACCCAGATTAATAACACACACACACACACACACATACACACACTTCTGCCTCAGCAGGTTTAGGCTGTGCTGTTGTAAGGTCAGGCAGATGGAGCTATCACACAGTCAGCATTCTGATAGAGGTGCTCATTGACTTCCAATTTGAAACCCAGAGTGGAGGACAGGTCTAGGTTCAGGATAAGACTGGTCAGGACATTGCAGAGAACCCATTCATATGAGCCGGTTAGTTTCTGTTCAGACTGCATGGCCTTTCTAAGTAGGAGATGTCTTGGAAGACACAGTCCTGACCATGGCTGCTCCCCATGTTGTGCAGGGATCTCTGTCCTACCTGTCTATAATCGTGGAAGTTTAACTCCGTCCAACTCCATTCCTGGGCCGCTCTATTCCTCCTGTGAGGGGTTGTATGGGACTTATGGGGAGGACCGCAGAGGAGCAGCTTTTCTCTATCTGGTCTATGACAACCTTGTGGTTTCTACCTGCTGAGGCTCTGCGGGTGTCTGTTTTACATGTGTGCATGCCTATGTGTGTGTGTGTGTGTGGGGGGGGGGGGGGGGCTCAGGGCGAGGCAGGGCAGGGCAGGACCAAGAAAGTTTCCCATTTCCCTCTCCTCCTCCCCCCTCTCCCCCCAGTCTTGAGTGCCTAGCTTTGAGCAGTGTGTGGAGGCTGCCACTAGGGGGGGGGGGGGGGGGGGGCTGGTGCCGCTACGAGTTGAGCCAGGGGTGGCTGAGGCAGTCCCCAGCCGAGGCCCTCTTTTCGGGGACCATCTCCAGCATGGGCAGCAGGAAGTGGGTGAAGTGGCCGGCATCCTCAGGGGCCCAGCCGTACTTCTCCACCAACACATCAAACAGGGACCAGGGCTTCAGCTTGGTGATGTGCCTCAGCTCACCTACAGGGGGAGGTAGAGAGAGAGAGAGAAATAGAGAGAGAGAAAGGAAGAGTAATTAGTTAAAGAGCTATGATTTGTAAAGACTAACCATGAGAGAGAAAGAGTGAGAGAGCAAGAAAGAGAGAGAGAGAAGCGAGAGAGATTAAGAGAGGGACAGAGAAGAGAGAGTAGAACCCGGGCTGCATCTCAATACTCCACAGTGGCATCCTTCCCATGTCTCTTTGCTTTCATCTACACTGAATTGGTGGAAGCAAGGCTTCCTCACATCGCTTTCACTGTAATTATTCTCATTATTTAACATTACTTACAGTGTACCATAGATGAAGGAAAGGACACAAGCTGAAGACTATTGAGACACGGCCCAAGAAAGGCAAATCAAGGGCCTGGAGTAGCAAGCGACTGAGTCCGTCAGAACACATTAAGACCATAGAGAGATAAAAGGAGAATGAATTAAGACATCCTTTTACACCAGACGAGACCTTTGATAGAGCGAGGGAGGGAGAGAGACAGAGAACATCAAAGAAAAGGAGCTGTAATCAGAATATTAGAGCCCCATGACTGGAACATGAGAGAAGCAGGCTAGCAGCAGGGTAAGCATACCGTTTCTAAAGACACAGACACTTACCAAGGAGAGACACAGAGGTAACACACATAGATTGGTAGACAGGCCGTAGACTCGTAGAGGATAGGACTCAGAGCTCAGTCAAGTGGCTCAAATCAAATCTTGTTTGTCACATGCTTCGTAAACAACAGGCGTACACTTAACAGTGAAATGCTTACTTCCCAACAACGCAGAGAGAAAAATAGAAAAATAATACAAAGATAATAACATGAGGAATAAATACACCATGAGTAATGATAACTTGGCTATATACACGGGGGGGTACCAGAACCGAGTTGATGAGCAGGAGTACAAGGTAATTAAGGTAGATATGTACAGGTAGGGATAAAGTTACTATGCTAATACTGGTGAAACTAGCAAGATATTTATAACCAAAGCTTGAAAGCGCACATTTTCTGATGGATGTACTGTTTGTATTTCTAGGTGGACACACTACTCGAATACTACCGACGACTAGCTTTGTTACATGTACTAAAATGTAGAGATAAATACTGTATTCCTGTCTGCCTCGTTGGGGTAGTACCTCGTCATGACGTTACCTTTCTTGGAGAAAAACTCTCGGCTGTACCTCCCGGCGGCGACCACTTTGCGTGGAACCTTCCCCAGAAGCTCCGTGATCAGAGCGATGTGATCTGAACCCCGGCCGCCACAGCCCACACCACAAGAGAACAGGCACGGCATTACAGCATGCACACACACACACACACACACACACACTGGAGGGATGGATGGACACACTGCTACCTGGAGACACCACATTGATAGACGGACAGACTGACTGACGGGACAGTAAGTCTCTCCAGAAGGTACTGGAGAGGGCTATGACTAAATATGTGAAATAAAGCAAACAGACATATTGTTCCTGCTTCAAGTGCGGTCTTGAACAGCTGTGCACACCAGAGGAGGCTGGTGGGAGGAGCTATAGGAGGATGGGCTCATTGTAATGGCTGGAATGGAATCATGGAATGCTATCAAACACTCCGTTCCATTGATTCCATTCCAGCCATTACAACGAGCCCGTCCTCCTATAGCTCCTACCACCAGCCTCCTCTGGTGTGTCTTGGCAGCCAGGCAACTTGCTGCAAAACCCCTTATTGCTTATACAATTCCCATTCCACTGTGTCTATATTCATGTCTGTCTGTCTGTCTGAGTCACTGTGTGTGCTCGGGCGTCTGTGTGTCTCCGTCCCACCAGAACTTTCCCTGGTGCTACCTCTTCGGTTGAAGAACTCCCGGGAATATTTTCCAGAGAGCGCAAAGTGCCGTGGAATAACGCCCAGCAGCTCAATGATGTGGGCTATATGGTCTACAGAGGAGAGAGGGAGAAAGGAGGAAGGAGGGGGAGGAAGAGGAGAGAGGGAGCAAGGAGGAAGGGGAACAGGGAAAGGAGGAGAAGGAGAGAGGGAGAATAGGGTGAAAAGATAAAGGAGAGCGGAAAAGGAGGACAAGGAACCGGGGGATTGAGATGACGAGAGGGAAGGAAGCAAATAAGGAAGTAAGGAAGGAAGGAAGGAAGGAAGGAAAGAGGAAAAGGAGAACAAGAAAGTAGGACAAGTAAGGAAGGCAGAGGTGGGAAGAGGAGGAAAGAGTGAAAGGGAGAGACAGAGAGCTCAGTGTTAGTGACCCCACACCAGAGGTGGTGAGATGGAGTAGAGAGTGCCGTGGGTTTGGAGTAGAGAGACATGCATCTATTATCTTTGAATCTGAGAGACTCATCCCCAAATATGGTGGCTCTCATTGTCGTCAATGAAGATATCATGGCAGTATCTGTCCGTACATATGGACTACATGCCATTCATGTCGATAGTATGGTGAATTATCGTTCAAGTCCCTTTTGGTGAAGTATGTGGTGGTGTAATATTGTTAGAATGGTATTTATGGAGTCAAATGTGGATAGCTGGACATGAGGTCAACAAGAGGGTTGAGGTGACAGTGTGCAGGAGGTCAACTGGACTAGGGCTTCGTGATGGACAGCATGGGGGCGGGTGGGGAGTGGGGGCCAGGAGTGAGCCGGTATAGAGGATGAGCGGGATAGGGAGGTGTAGGGAGTGTGGATGAAAATACGGGGATAGGGAGGTGTAGGGAGTGTGGATGTAAATACGGGGATATGGAGGTGTAGGGAGTGTGGATGTAAATACGGGGATAGGGAGGTGTAGGGAGTGTGGATGTAAATACGGGGATATGGAGGTGTAGGGAGTGTGGATGTAAATACGGGGATATGGAGGTGTAGGGAGTGTGGATATAAATACGGGGATAGGGAGGTGGAGGGAGTGTGGATGTAAATACGGGGATATGGAGGTGTAGGGAGTGTGGATGTAAATACGGGGATAGGGAGGTGTAGGGAGTGTGGATGTAAATACGGGGATAGGGAGGTGTAGGGAGTGTGTATGTAAATACGGGGATATGGAGGTGGAGGGAGTGTGGATGTAAATACGGGGATAGGGAGGTGTAGGGAGTGTGGATGTAAATACGGGGATATGGAGGTGTAGGGAGTGTGGATGTAAATACGGGGATAGGGTCGTGTAGGGAGTGTGGATGTAAATACGGGGATAGGGAGGTGTAGGGAGTGTGGATGTAAATATGGGGATATGGAGGTGTAGGGAGTGTGGATGTAAATACGGGGATAGGGAGGTGTAGGGAGTGTGGATGTAAATACGGAGATAGGGAGGTGTAGGGAGTGTGGATGTAAATACGGGGATATGGAGGTGTAGGGAGTGTGGATGTAAATACGGGGATAGGGAGGTGTAGGGAGTGTGGATGTAAATACGGGGATAGGGTTGTGTAGGGAGTGTGGATGTAAATACGGGGATAGGGAGGTGTAGGGAGTGTGGATGTGAATACGGGGATAGGAAGGTGGAGGGAGTGTGGATGTAAATACGGGGATAAAGAGGGGGAGGGAGTGTGGATGTAAATACGGGGATATGGAGGTGTAGGGAGTGTGGATGTAAATATGGGGATAGGGTCGTGTAGGGAGTGTGGATGTGAATACGGTGGATAGGTAGGTGTAGGGAGTGTGGATGTGAATACGGGGATAGGGTCGTGTAGGGAGTGTGGATGTGAATACGGGGATATGGAGGTGTAGGGAGTGTGGATGTGAATACGGGGATAGGGTCGTGTAGGGAGTGTGGATGTGAATACGGTGGATAGGTAGGTGTAGGGAGTGTGGATGTAAATACGGGGATAGGGTTGTGTAGGGAGTGTGGATGTAAATACGGGGATAGGGAGGTGTAGGGAGTGTGGATGTGAATACGGGGATAGGGAGGTGTAGGGAGTGTGGATGTAAATACGGGGATAGGGAGGTGTAGGGAGTGTGGATGTAAATACGGGGATAGGGTTGTGTAGGGAGTGTGGATGTAAATACGGGGATAGGGAGGTGTAGGGAGTGTGGATGTGAATACGGGGATAGGAAGGTGTAGGGAGTGTGGATGTAAATACGGGGATAGGGAGGTGGAGGGAGTGTGGATGTAAATACGGGGATAAAGAGGGGGAGGGAGTGTGGATGTAAATACGGGGATATGGAGGTGGAGGGAGTGTGGATGTAAATACGGGGATAGGGTCGTGTAGGGAGTGTGGATGTGAATACGGTGGATAGGTAGGTGTAGGGAGTGTGGATGTGAATACGGGGATAGGGTCGTGTAGGGAGTGTGGATGTGAATACGGGGATATGGAGGTGTAGGGAGTGTGGATGTGAATACGGGGATAGGGTCGTGTAGGGAGTGTGGATGTGAATACGGTGGATAGGTAGGTGTAGGGAGTGTGGATGTGAATACGGGGATAGGGTCGTGTAGGGAGTGTGGATGTGAATACGGGGATAGGGAGGTGGAGGGAGTGTGGATGTAAATACGGGGATAGGGAGGTGTAGGGAGTGTGGATGTGAATACGGGGATAGGGAGGTGTAGGGAGTGTGGATGTAAATACAGGGATAGGGAGGTGTAGGGAGTGTGGATGTAAATACGGGGATAGGGAGGTGTAGGGAGTGTGGATGTAAATACGGGGATAGGGAGGTGTAGGGAGTGTGGATGTGAATACGGGGATAGGGAGGTGGAGGGAGTGTGGATGTGAATACGGGGATAGGGTCGTGTAGGGAGTGTGGATGTGAATACGGTGGATAGGTAGGTGTAGGGAGTGTGGATGTGAATACGGGGATAGGGTCGTGTAGGGAGTGTGGATGTGAATACGGGGATAGGGAGGTGGAGGGAGTGTGGATGTAAATACGGGGATAGGGAGGTGTAGGGAGTGTGGATGTGAATACGGGGATAGGGAGGTGTAGGGAGTGTGGATGTAAATACGGGGATATGGAGGTGTAGGGAGTGTGGATGTAAATACGGGGATAGGGAGGTGGAGGGAGTGTGGATGTAAATACGGGGATAGGGTTGTGTAGGGAGTGTGGATGTGAATACGGGGATAGGGAGGTGTAGGGAGTGTGGATGTAAATACGGGGATATGGAGGTGTAGGGAGTGTGGATGTAAATACGGGGATATGGAGGTGTAGGGAGTGTGGATGTGAATACGGGGATAGGAAGGTGTAGGGAGTGTGGATGTAAATACGGGTATAGGGAGGTGGAGGGAGTGTGGATGTAAATACGGGGATAAAGAGGGGGAGGGAGTGTGGATGTAAATACGGGGATATGGAGGTGTAGGGAGTGTGGATGTAAATACGGGGATAGGGTCGTGTAGGGAGTGTGGATGTGAATACGGTGGATAGGTAGGTGTAGGGAGTGTGGATGTGAATACGGGGATAGGGTCGTGTAGGGAGTGTGGATGTGAATACGGGGATATGGAGGTGTAGGGAGTGTGGATGTGAATACGGGGATAGGGTCGTGTAGGGAGTGTGGATGTGAATACGGTGGATAGGTAGGTGTAGGGAGTGTGGATGTGAATACGGGGATAGGGAGGTGTAGGGAGTGTGGATGTAAATACGGGGATAGGGAGGTGTAGGGAGTGTGGATGTAAATACGGGGATATGGAGGTGTAGGGAGTGTGGATGTAAATACGGGGATAGGGAGGTGTAGGGAGTGTGGATGTAAATACGGGGATATGGAGGTGTAGGGAGTGTGGATGTAAATACGGGGATAGGGAGGTGTAGGGAGTGTGGATGTAAATACGGGGATATGGAGGTGTAGGGAGTGTGGATGTAAATACGGGGATAGGGAGGTGTAGGGAGTGTGGATGTAAATACGGGGATAGGGAGCTGTAGGGAGTGTGGATGTGAATACGGGGTTAGGGAGGTGTAGGGAGTGTGGATGTGAATACGAGGATAGGGAGCTGTAGGGAGTGTGGATGTGAATACGAGGATAGGGCGTGACAAGGCGGGATGAGTCAGGTCAGGTATAGATGTAGATTCGGGGATAGGTTGAGTGAGGGTAAAGATGTAGAAGGTGAGGATAGAGAGAGAGACACTAGTGGATAGGAAAACTAGAGGGGGCTATACTAAAATCTGTTGTGACATCTTTAACCCGTTCAAGAATGTTCTACTTTGAGCCCGTTGCAATACAAAGTATTTCAAATGTAGCCGTTATACTATCTCCAATCTGCTAGTACTACAAGGTATTACCATCGTACTAAGTGCTATCACTTAATTCAGTTGAGCAAATCTCAAAACGACAGATCAACAACAGCTGTAACTACACGGTTACTCAGTCTAAACACCTTCAAAATCAATGGTAACAACAGCAAATATTAAAACAGCTGAATCCTCTACCACTGTAATCATGCGTAGATCAATAAAGTGCAGTATTACGCCGTATTAGGTTTAGTATGAGTCTGAACCATTCGGAAACGCATGATGTATGTAGAGACTGACCCTCATCCCGGGAGTAGTCCTCTCCAGAGTGGGGCTCAAACAGGTAGTCTCCTGTAGCCAGCTCAAACGCCTGCAGGACACACATAGGACAGGATCATCCATCAGCACTGTGTTTGTTTGAGTGTGTGTGTGTGTGTGTGTGTGTGTGTGTGTGTCTCTGTGTGTGTGTGTGTCTGTCTGTGTGTGTGTGTGTCTTTGTGTGTGTCTCTGTGTGTGTGTGTGTGTGTGTGTGTGTGTGTGTGTGTGTGTGTGTGTGTGTGTGTGTGTGTGTGTGTGTTTATGTCTGTGTGTGTGTGTCTGTGTGTGTGTGTGTGTCTGTGTGTGTGTGTCTGTGTGTGTGTGTGTTGCTGTCTGTGTGTGTGTGTCTGTGTGTGTGTGTGTGTCTGTGTGTGTGTGTCTGTGTGTGTGTGTTTCTGTCTGTGTGTGTGTGTCTGTGTGTGTGTGTGTGTGTGTGTCTGTGTGTGTGTGTCTGTGTGTGTGTGTTGCTGTCTGTGTGTGTGTGTCTGTGTGTGTGTGTCTGTGTGTGTGTGTGTGTGTCTCTGTGTGTGTGTGTGTGTCTGTGTGTGTGTGTCTGTGTGTGTGTGTTTCTGTCTGTGTGTGTGTGTCTGTGTGTGTGTGTGTGTGTGTCTGTGTGTGTGTGTGTCTGTGTGTGTGTGTCTGTGTGTGTGTGTGTTGCTGTCTGTGTGTGTGTGTCTGTGTGTGTGTGTCTGTGTGTGTGTGTTTCTGTCTGTGTGTGTGTGTCTGTGTGTGTGTGTGTGTGTGTCTGTGTGTGTGTGTCTGTGTGTGTGTGTTGCTGTCTGTGTGTGTGTGTCTGTGTGTGTGTGTCTGTGTGTGTGTGTGTGTCTCTGTGTGTGTGTGTGTGTCTGTGTGTGTGTGTGCTCACCATGCAGGCGGTGCTCCAAATGTCAGCAGGAGTGCTGTAGCCAGCTCCTATCAGGACCTCTATGGAGCGGTACTGTCTGGTCTGGATGTCCTCTGTGAAGTGCTTGTGCTGGGAAAGAGAAAGGAGAGGAAGGAGATAGTTTAACGACCTATGTTTATAATGCTAATGACTTTATTGTAAAACACCACAGGCACGCACGCACGCACGCGCGCACACACACACACACACAGACAGACACACACACGTCTTACCACCCAGCAGGCGTTGCCCAGGTCAGCTATCTTGACTCGGAGTGTGTCAGCGTTGCGGGGGTCCAGGGGGTTGACCAGGAGGTCTGCTGCTTTGGCCTTGGCTAGAACCACATCATCTAGTTTAGATAAACGGGTTAATGTTGTCGAGAAGGACAGGCAGATTATGTACAGCAAATGTGTGTCTCTGTGACTCCATGTACTGTACCTGCACATCTGTGTTGTTCATACATGTGTGCGAAAGAGAGTGAACGAGAGAGAGAGAGAGAAAGGGAGAAACGCCTCACCTTTAGGCATGTCCCCAGTGCTAGACAACGACACAGTACGGCTGCGGTCAGCAGTGGGGCTGTGAGGGGAGGTCGCGCCCCCCGGTTGACCAGCTCCGCCCCCTGTGACGGGGATTCCCGGGTCGGGGTCCAGCGGCAACTCAGGGAAGCGTGGCGCCGTGCCCCTGTGGCGCTGCGCCCCGTTGGTCAGGCCTGGTGTAACCACCTCGCCGTTGAAGAGCTCATAGAAGGAGCTGAGGGAGCTTTGGTCCCTGTCCGTGCAGCTGAACTCTGACTCCACCAGGGGGCAGTGCAGATGGATGGGGGAGGAGGTAGGGACTGGATGGTTGGCTCTGGGACCTCTCTCCCTCTCCCTCTCCTCACCCCCCAGTAGGACGTGGCCGTTGGTTTTGTGGGTGTTGTTGTTCTGGCCCGTGGCGGTGGAGGTGGAGTTGCTGAGGTCGTCAGCGCCCGTCTCTGTTTCATCGGCGTCATCGTCTTCTTCCTCATCATCATCATCATCATCATCGTCGTCATCGTCGTCGTCGTCCTCTTCCTCTTTGTCCGTTTCCTGCTCCTTGGTCTCCTCACCCTTCTCCTCCTCCTCTGTTCTCAACTCCTTCTCCTCTTTCTCTAGCGCTGGTGGCGGCTCGGCCGGAGCTGTAACCAAGTCCTCTTCATCCTCTTCCCCATCCTCCTCCTCTTCCTCCTTCTCTTCCTTTACGGCCTCTTTCCAATCCTCCTTCTCGTCCTCCTCCTCCTCGGCCTGGCCCTCTGGATTGGCTGTGTTGCCATCCCCAGGTGTGGTGGGAGTGGGTGTGGGGGTCTGTGTCTCTGTCTCTGGAGCAGGGCTGGGGGTGGGCTCCCCCTCCTGCTCTGCTGCTGCCTCTGGCATGGGGGGAACCTCTGACTGCTCCTGGGGTAGGGCAGCACCTGAAAGGCGGAGGGGGAGATAAAGAGTGGAGGAGTGAAAAAGAGAGAAGGGAGAGAGAGGAGAAAGAAAGAGGGAGAAAGAGAGAGCGAGATTGAGCTTCGGTTAGACTGTAGTTGTTTATGAATCAGCCTGGCATTGCTCCTCTCTAGAAGACCTAGTGTGAAAGGTTGGAGGCGGGCCCATCCTCCTCCAGTTCTCATTCACTCCCATTCCACACAGCTCTGAGTCACACACACTACTGAATGCGTGAATAACCAACACATTGAGGGAATGTCCACCACCACCACACTGATTGACAGTCAAACCACATCAACTCACAGGTGTGATTGGTTAGCCTGGTAGGCCTCTCCCTCTCCGCCTCTCCTTCCTCCTCCTCGTCTCCATCCTCTTCATCGTCATCATCGTCGTCATCGCTCTCACCCAGTGCGACGGCGGGCCCCAGTGCCGCGTTGCGGGGTGCGTGTTTTGGGGAGTGGGTCAACCCCTCACCTTCGGGGCCCTCTGTGGCCCTCTGTTTCTCAGCCTCTTTCTCCAGGGCCTCGATCTCCAGCATGCGTCTCTCCAACAGCTCGGTCTGACGCTTCTGCTTCTTCTTCAGCTTCTTCTTCTTGTTCTTCGAGATCTTCCCCACCTAGAGGAGAGGAGAGAGGAAGAGGACAGGAGGGGTCTATTACAGTTAGTGACACACTGGCCCATTTGTTGAGCGACTGCAATTAGTTTGAAAAAACATTGGACAGCATAATCAGTTTTTTTCCTCTGTTTATGAGGTGAATACAAAACGTTCGGCCACTCACCGGTTTGACCTGTGGTGCTGTGCTGACTGTTGGGGATGAAACAAGAGTCATACAAAGTCAGAGTCTGGAGAAAGTTCAACTTCAAACAGATCATCCCTCGCACACTCTTGTGTAATATGTACCCCCTGAATAAGACCTCATATCTTTTAGACCCTGTTAAAGACTTCAAATGAAAAATCAAGTCAAATGGTATTAGTCACATATTAGTCACACACACCTTACAGTGAAATGCTTACTTACGAGCCCTTAACCAACAGTGCAGTTTCAAAAAATACGGATGAGAATAAGAGATAAAAGTAACAAGTAATTAAAGAGCAGCAGTAAAAAATAACAATATATACAGGGGGGTGTCGGTACAGAGTCAATGTGCGGGGGCACCGGTTAGTTGAGGTTGTATGTACATGTAGGTAGAGTTAATTAAAGTGACTATGCATAGATGACAACCGAGAGTGGCAGTGGTGTGGAGAGGGGGGTGGGGCAATGCAAATCGATCTGGGTAGCAATTCGACTAGATGTTCAGGAGTCTTGAAGTTGTTTAGAAGCCTCTTGGATCTAGACTTAGTGCTCCGGTACCGCTTGCCGTGCGGAAGCAGAGAGGACAGTCTATGACTAGGGTGGCTGGAGTCTTTGACAATTTTTAGGGCCTTCCTCTGACACCGCCTGGTGTTGAGTTCCTGGATGGCAGGAAGCTTGGCCCTGGTGATGTACTGAGCCATACACACTACCCTCTGTAGTAACTTGCGGTCGGAGGCCGAGCAGTTGCCGTACCAGGCAGTGATGCAACCAGTCAGGATGTTCTCGATGGTGCAGCTGTAGAACCTTTTGAGGATCTGAAGACCCATGACAAATCTTTTCAGTCTCCTGAGGGGGAAAAGGCATTGTCATGCCCTCTTCACGACTGTCTTGGTGTGCTTGGACCATGTTAGTTTGTTGGTGATGTGGACACCAAGGAACTTGAAGCTCTCAACCTGCTCCACTGCAGCCCCGTCGATGAGAATGCATACCCAATCCTTGGGTGAACTGTGTGAGTTGAAAGGAGGATGTATTCACAGTAATTCCAGACGGCTTTATTCCCTTGTCCTAGATCCATAGTAATCAACCTTTTCTCCATGTGTTACACAATGCCCACATACAGCCCTCATCATTCCCACCTGACTCATAGGTGTGTGTGGAGTCTGAAGATGTGTCAGTCACAGGAGGCTGCTGAGGGGAGGACGGCTCATAATAATGTCTGGAACGGAGCCAGTGGAATGGCATCAACCACCTGGAAACCACGTGTTTGATGTATTTGATACAATTTCACTTATACCTCTCCAGCCATTACCACGAGCCCGTCCTCCCCAATTAAGGTGCCACCAACCTCCTGTGGTGTCCACCGGTGTATGGAACACTTAGAGATTTGAGATTTGTGAAGAAAAGTAAGGCATGGAATTAAGGCTAATTAGAGCTGTCAAATTTCGAGGGATACTATTGGATGAGTTGAGTGTCCAGCCGTGTGATGTCGACACTACTTGACCCCTGGCTCTGCTAGTGACACACACGTGACAGGACAAACAAACAGTACATTTTGAAGCGGATGTTGAAGGAACATCAGGCCTAAGACAATAGGGGAATGTGAGTGGAAGCAAAGAGTGAGCTGGCTAAATAAAAAAAAAAACGCTTAGCAACTCCGCTTCCCACGCTGTCCTCCTCTCTCTCCTTGCTAAAGGCACATTTCCGTAATCACTAGCAGCTAGCTTTTGTGGGGAAGCCGCGACCTCTCAAGCAACCTCTCTGCCAAGATGGCTGGCAAGATGAAGCAACAAACTAAGGGACCGCCGAACTGATTGATTCGTCCGATTGATGAACAGATTCATTAATGCTGTGACAGATATACTGATACACATCAGGGTACTGCTGATCAGAAGCAATACCTACTACTATACTGCAAACTACTGAAACTGTGAGACAGATACTTCCCGATACTAGCAATATACAGTGCCTTGCGAAAGTATTCGGCCCCCTTGAACTTTGCGACCTTTTGCCACATTTCAGGCTTCAAACATAAAGATATAAAACTGTATTTTTTTGTGAAGAATCAACAACAAGTGGGACACAATCATGAAGTGGAACGACATTTATTGGATATTTCAAACTTTTTTAACAAATCAAAAACTGAAAACTTGGGCGTGCAAAATTATTCAGCCCCCTTAAGTTAATACTTTGTAGCGCCACCTTTTGCTGCGATTACAGCTGTAAGTCACTTGGGGTATGTCTCTATCAGTTTTGCACATCGAGAGACTGAATTTTTTTCCCATTCCTCCTTGCAAAACAGCTCGAGCTCAGTGAGGTTGGATGGAGATCATTTGTGAACAGCAGTTTTCAGTTCTTTCCACAGATTCTCGATTGGATTCAGGTCTGGACTTTGACTTGGCCATTCTAACACCTGGATATGTTTATTTTTTAACCATTCCATTGTAGATTTTGCTTTATGTTTTGGATCATTGTCTTGTTGGAAGACAAATCTCCGTCCCAGTCTCAGGTCTTTTGCAGACTCCATCAGGTTTTCTTCCAGAATGGTCCTGTATTTGGCTCCATCCATCTTCCCATCAATTTTAACCATCTTCCCTGTCCCTGCTGAAGAAAAGCAGGCCCAAACCATGATGCTGCCACCACCATGTTTGACAGTGGGGATGGTGTGTTCAGCTGTGTTGCTTTTACGCCAAACAAAACGTTTTGCATTGTTGCCAAAAAGTTCAATTTTGGTTTCATCTGACCAGAGCACCTTCTTCCACATGTTTGGTGTGTCTCCCAGGTGGCTTGTGGCAAACTTTAAACAACACTTTTTATGGATATCTTTAAGAAATAGCTTTCTTCTTGCCACTCTTCCATAAAGGCCAGATTTGTGCAATATACGACTGATTGTTGTCCTATGGACAGAGTCTCCCACCTCAGCTGTAGATCTCTGCAGTTCATCCAGAGTGATCATGGGCCTCTTGGCTGCATCTCTGATCAGTCTTCTCCTTGTATGAGCTGAAAGTTTAGAGGGACGGCCAGGTCTTGGTAGATTTGCAGTGGTCTGATACTCCTTCCATTTCAATATTATCGCTTGCACAGTGCTCCTTGGGATGTTTAAAGCTTGGGAAATCTTTTTGTATCCAAATCCGGCTTTAAACTTCTTCACAACAGTATCTCGGACCTGCCTGGTGTGTTCCTTGTTTTTCATGATGCTCTCTGCGCTTTTAACGGACCTCTGAGACTATCACAGTGCAGGTGCATTTATACGGAGACTTGATTACACACAGATGGATTGTATTTATCATCATTAGTCATTTAGGTCAACATTGGATCATTCAGAGATCCTCACTGAACTTCTGGAGAGAGTTTGCTGCACTGAAAGTAAAGGGGCTGAATAATTTTACACGCCCAATTTTTCAGTTTTTGATGTGTTAAAAAAGTTTGAAATATCCAATAAATGTCATTCCACTTCATGATTGTGTCCCACTTGTTGTTGATTCTTCACAAAAAAATACAGTTTTATATCTTTATGTTTGAAGCCTGAAATGTGGCAAAAGGTCGCAAAGTTCAAAGGGGGCCGAATACTTTCGCAAGGCACTGTATCTCGTCTTTCAGCAATAATAATCAAACGGTCTATAATGGATTGGACTCTCATGCACTGATTCAACAAAGACTGAACCTGAGGTCAAGTACAGATCTCTACACGGCTTTAGGGAAGAACACCCACAAGTCATTCAATTCACTATTCACTGTTTAACTCCCAAAACACTTCAGTCTGAAATGAGGACGAGGCTACAATATAACTAACTATTTGGCAGTGGTGTAAAGTACTTAAGTAAAAAATACTTTAAAGTACTACTTAAGTAGGTATCTGTTTTGGATATCTGTACTTTACACTCCATACATTTTCGCTGACACCAAAAGTGCTGGTTACATTTTCAATGCTTAGCAGGTCAGGAAAATGGTCCAATTTACACACTTATCGGGAGAACATCCCTGGTCATCTCTACTGCCTCTGATCTGGCAGACGCACTAAACACAAATGCTTCATTTGTAAATGATGTCTGATTGTTGGAGTTTGCCCCTGGCTATCCGTAAATGAAAAATACAAGAAAATGGTGCCTTCTGGTTTGCTTAATATAAGGAATTTTTCTACTTTTGATATTTACATATATATATATATATTTTTTTTTTAGCAATTACATTTACTTTTTATTCTTACGTATATTTAAAACCAAATACTTTTATTCAAGTAGTATTCTACTGGGTGACTTTCATTTTCTATTTAGGTATCTTCACTTTTACTCAAGTTTGACAACTGGGTACTTTTTCCCACCACTGATATTTGTATATACAGTAGCTTAAAGGGATAGTTCACCTTCAAAGTTTGCCAGATGGTTTAGGAAAAAACTGTGATTTTGGGTTATAATTATTCAGATATTTTCTTCTACAGAGAAAGAGAGTGAGGGGAGGTGGGCAGTGCCCACTGGTCTTTACCCTACCTGCTGATCCAGAGGGTGGGGGCGCCCCGGCCTTCTGCCACTCTGTGGCCTCCACGGCCATGCGGCGGACAAACGCATCGTCCACACACATCAGGATGTTCTCCGGCTTGATGTCCGTGTGGACGATCTTACACTTGCTGTGGAGGTAGTCCAAGCCCTGCAGAACCTACACACACAGGAACACAAGCGTGCCCAAACGCACACACACACAAAAACAAACCCATCCCAGATTAAACACGCACCGATGCAATGCCAAATGAACCATTCCTTTCATCTTAGTCATCTTCCATTTGGGACAAGGCTGCTGTTGTTTTTCTGTTTGTTGTTGACACGTGCTTGTGTGTGTGTGTGTGTGTGTGTGTGTGTGTGGGGGGGGGGGGTTGCACAGTTGCCCGTGTTTGTTTTCAGGCGCTTTGCATTGAAGTTGAGAACAGTTTCTATTCATCTTCAGTGGGCCTTTCAAGTAGGAGAAACAGCGGCTTAGTTGCGTGAGCAGCAGCAGAGATGAGGGGATAAGTTCAGTCCACATGCTGCTCTGCTCTTAAGGGGGAAGGGGAAATGCCTGTGAAGGCCTTGAGAAGTCAACAACATGTACTACCCTGGCCTGGCCTGAGGTACTGCCTCTGGCTCGGGAAATCCCTAGCGTTCCTCTCTGATGGTGCTAATAAAGAGTGTTGATGGAAGTGAATGTGACGTGTGAATGTGTGTGTGTAGGGAGTGTATGTGTGAAAGGATATTGATGAGGATGTGTGTTCAGGTGTTGGTGAACGTGTGTGTGTGTGTGTGTGTGTGGCATACCTGTTTGATAATACTCTTGACACAGGGTAGAGGAAGACCCTGGTAGTTGGACTTGATGATCCATTTTAGAAGGTGGTGCCCCAGAACTTCAAACACCATACACACATCTGGGACAGCTGGTCAAGGAGGACCACGGCTTTATAATACACATAGAGGAAGTCATAGGTAACAAACAGAACGTTTCTGCACTGTTTTCTAAATGTTTCTGCACTCATGAATACACACACACACATTACTACATTATATGTAGTAAAATGTTCAGGCTTCAAACAGTTAAGTATATGTTATCAAAATGCATTCGGCCTCCAGGTCATTGCAAAGCGGTGTGTAACGGTGTGTTGCATTTCCATTCGCGGTACGAGATGCTGTAGCAGCAGCTCTGGAGCTGCCTGACATATTTTACGCTCAAAGGCTCTGCATCTGTACGCGTGCGACAAACAAGGTGCATAAGAAATACACTGTACCCGCACGCCAATTTAATTCCACTCAATTATGCAAATTGCCCTATAGACCAATAAGCATGACCAGACAAATGTATTTACATCGACTGGTATTTTTTTTATCAATGAATATGCTAAAAAGCATTATTTTGCAATGGGATTCTTTCTTCTTTTCCAGGACAATTGGCAGGCAGCAATTTTATTTATCGGCTTTTCAAAAAAATGTATCGGCCAAAAGCCGGCTATTACTAGCTAACGGAAACCCTGACACACATACACACCCTCTGCTGATAAGGATACGTATTCCGTTAATTCCAGAGATCTTGAAGTCGTCTATCAGCTGAACCACCATCTCTTTGTTTTGGTCAGAGGGGTCACTCTCTCTCACCTGGAGAGGGATGAGGACGGAGGGTGTGTGAGAGAGAGGTGTGAGAAACACATGGGGAAACACACAAACGTCCCACACATACATTTTGATGACCCGGAGTCCCCTACTCACACATCTGAGCAGTTTGATCTCATCCAGGGCTGTCTCTGTGTAGTGCTGAGCACTCTTCACCACCTTCATCGCCACAAAGTTCTTCACCCTGAAACAGCAAACAGTGTCACATACAGCGTCATCCTTAACATTATTGACTACAACGGAGCTAGCTATTCAACACTGGACGTGAACCAATGATGCTTACTGGTAATGGTTTCATAGCAAAGACATTATGACTGAACCTGCAGGAGGGGGGGGGGGGGGGATTTTACTGTGTAAGTGATTGAATTGGGGCGAAGTGAGTATATGGGCCAGATGTGTGATGTAACCTAGTGAAAGGTGATATTCTGACACTAATACTGTTAACACTTTGGCACTATGTGTTATTACACTGCAGCTGCTACTGCTATGTGTGTGTGTGTGTGTGTGTGTGTGTGTGTGTGTGTGTGTGTGTGTGTGTGTGTGTGTGTGTGTGCGTGTGTGTGTGTGTGTGTGTGTGACTCACTGGATGTCCCAGCACAGCCACACGGTGGAGAAGTGACCCCAGCCCAGCTTGCGTATTACGTGGTACCTCCCGTTGAACAAGTCCCCTATCTTCACCGGATGGTATCCACCTGAGAGAGAGAGAGAGAGAGAGAGAGAGAGAGAGAGAGAGAGAGAGAGAGAGAGAGAGAGAGAGAGGAAGAGACGGAGAGAGAGAGAGAGAGAGAGAGAGAGAGAGAGAGAGAGAGGAAGAGAGAGAGAGAGAGAGGAAGAGAAAGAGAGGAAGAGAGAGAGAGGAAGAGACGGAGAGAGAGTGTTAAAGTGGATCTAGACAATAAGGATACTGATACTTTGAGACAATCTGAAATTATGCCATTAGTGGGGGGAGGGGGGGGGGGATTAAAACAGAGAAAATGAGAGGAGGCTAGAGGAGGAGAGACACAGCGACAGCATCTTCAGTCTTCAGCCAATCCCGTGAAACCCTGTGGGAGAGGGATATAGAGGACGAATGAGAGAAAGAGGGGAAGAGCGATGGAAAGATAGACAGACGTAAACCCTATGGGAGAAGAGTCTCCCCAGTTCCTTAGAGCTATGTGTCTCTTCGGTGAAGAGGCCACTCCCTCTTGGCACAGACAACAACCTTGAGCCTTGGTGCTGGTGCCAAGCATACAGAGTTGCTGGCAAGAGTCACACTGCTACAAATTACATTATAACCCAGGGAAGATAAAGGAGATAGAGTAAGAGGGAGAGAAAGAGAGAGCGAGAGAGAGCGAGAGAGAGAGCGAGAGCGAGAGAGAGAAAGAGAGAGAGACAGAGAAAGAGAGAGAGACAGAGAAAGAGAGAGACAGAGAAAGAGAGAGAGAGAAAGAGAGAGAGCGGGAGAGAGAGAGAGAGAAAGAGAGGGAGCTAGAGAGCGAGAGAGGAGAACAAGATACGGGCTTAAGTGTATTGGGGTATGGGGTAACAGCTATGAGTCTGGGGAGGGGGGGTTGTATGCGGGCATGTGTGTATGCCTGCGTGTGTGTGCGCGTGTGTGTGAGTCAGTGAGTCAGAGAGTCCAAAAGGTAGAGAGAAAGGGGAAGGAGACGAGTGATGTGTGTGATTGTCATAGGTGTGTGTGTCTTCCTCCACCTTTGCAGTAGTCTGCGGGGTCCTCCTGCTCCTCATCGTCAGAGCCTAGGATCTCCTCCTCTGGCTCTGGGGGGACAGCCGGCTCAGGAGGGGGTGGAGGGGGCGGCGGGAGAGGGGGGGCAGACACTGGGGCTTTTTGCTGGGTCTCAGGCCTGACGGAGAGAGAGAGGAAGAGAGAAATACTGTTACAACCTGAATTGGTTTGTGTACTCACAACAATTACAACCATCACTGCGGTCAAACAGACATTCATAGCTGGATGCCATTTCACTTTAAGACCTGATTCCATCTCAAAGCCCTTCCCCTAGCTTATATACCTTCCCCTAGCCTCTATCCCTTCCCCTAGCTTCTATCCCTTCCCCTATCCCTTCCCCTAGTTTCTATCCCTTTTCCTAGCTTCTATCCCTTTTCCTAGCTTCTATCCCTTCCCCTAGCTTCTATCCCTTCCCCTAGCTTCTATCCCTTCCCCTAGCCCCTATCCCTTCCCCTAGCCTCTATCCCTTCCCCTAGCTTCTATCCCTTCCCCTAGCCTCTATCCCTTCCCCTAGCTTCTATCCCTTCTCCTAGCCTCTATCTCTTCCCCTAGCTTCTATCCCTTTTCCTATCCCTTCCCCTAGCTTCTATCCCTTCCCCTAGCTTATATCCCTTTTCCTAGCTTCTATCCCTTTTCCTATCCCTTCCCCTAGTTCTATCCCTTCCCCTAGCTTCTATCCCTTTTCCTAGATTCTATCCCTTTTCCTATCCCTTCCCCTAGCTTCTATCCCTTCCCCTAGCTTCTATCCCTTTTCCTAGCTTCTATCCCTTTTCCTATCCCTTCCCCTAGCTTCTATCCCTTCCCCTAGCTTCTATCCCTTTTCCTAGCTTCTATCCCTTTTCCTATCCCTTCCCCTAGCCTCTATCCCTTCCCCTAGCTTCTATCCCTTCCCCTATCCCTTCCCCTAGCTTCTATCCCTTTTCCTAGCTTCTATCCCTTTTCCTAGCTTCTATCCCTTCCCCTAGCTTCTATCCCTTCCCCTAGCTTCTATCCCTTCCCCTAGCCTCTATCCCTTCCCCTAGCTTCTATCCCTTCTCCTAGCCTCTATCCCTTCCCCTAGCTTCTATCCATTCTCCTAGCCTCTATCCCTTCTCCTAGCCTCTATCCCTTCCCCTAGCTTCTATCCCTTCCCCTAGCTTCTATCCCTTCTCCTAGCCTCTATCCCTTCTCCTAGCCTCTATCCTTTCCCCTAGCTTCTATCCCTTCCCCTAGCTTCTATCCCTTCCCCTAGCTTCTATCCCTTCCCCTAGCTTCTATCCCTTTTCCTAGCTTCTATCCCTTTTCCTATCCCTTCCCCTAGCTTATATCCCTTCCCCTAGCTTCTATCCCTTTTCCTAGCTTCTATCCCTTTTCCTATCCCTTCCCCTAGCTTCTATCCCTTCCCCTAGCTTCTGTCCCTTTTCCTAGCTTCTATCCCTTTTCCTAGCTTCTATCCCTTCCCCTAGCTTCTATCCCTTTTCCTAGCTTCTATCCCTTTTCCTAGCTTCTATCCCTTTTCCTATCCCTTCCCCTAGCTTCTATCCCTTTTCCTAGCTTCTATCCCTTTTCCTATCCCTTCCCCTAGCCTATATCCCTTCCCCTATCCCTTCCCCTAGCTTCTATCCCTTTTCCTATCCCTTCCCCTAGCCTATATCCCTTCCCCTAGCCCCCATCCATTCCCCTAGCTTCTATCCCTTTTCCTAGCTTCTATCCCTTTTCCTAGCCTCTATCCCTTCCCCTAGCCTCTATCCCTTCCCCTAGCTTATATCCCATTTCCTAGCTTCTATCCCTTTTCCTAGCCTCTATCCCTTCCCCTAGCCTATATCCCTTCCCCTAGCCCCTATCCCTTCCCCTAGTCCCTATCCCTTATCCTAGCCTCTATCCCTTCCCCTAGCTTCTATCCCTTCCCCTAGCTTCTATCCCTTTTCCTAGCCTCTATCCCTTCCCCTAGCCTCTATCCCTTCCCCTCGCCTCTATCCATTCCCCTAGCCCCTATCCCTTCCCCTAGTCCCTATCCCTTCCCCTAGCCTCTATCCCTTCCCCTAGCCCCTATCCCTTCCCCTAGCCTCTATCCCTTCCCCTATCCCTTCTCCTAGCCTCTATCCCTTCCCCAAGCCTATATCCCTTCCCCTAGCCCCTATCCCTTCCCCTAGCCTCTATCCCTTCCCCTAGCCCCTATCCCTTCCCCTAGCCCATATCCCTTCCCCTAGCCCCTATCCCTTCCCCTAGCCTCTATCCCTTCCCTTAGCCACTATCCCTTCCCCTAGCCTCTATCCCTTCCCCTAGCCCCTATATCTTCCCCTAGCCTCTATCCCTTCCCCTAGCCCCTATCCCTTCCTCTGGCCTCTATCCCTTCCCCTAGCCCCTATCCCTTCCCCTAGCCCCTATCCCTTCCCCTGGCCTCTATCCCTTCCCTTAGCCCCTATCCCTTCCCCTAGCCTCTATCCCTTCCCTTAGCCCCTATCCCTTCCCCTAGCCCCTATCCCTTCCCCTAGCCCCTATCCCTTCCCCTAGCCTCTATCCCTTCCCTTAGCCCCTATCCCTTCCCCTAGCCTCTATCCCTTCCCCTAGCCCCTATCCCTTCCCTTAGCCTCTATCCCTCCCCTAGCCCCTATCCCTTCCCCTAGTCCCTATCCCTTCCCCTAGCCTCTATCCCTTCCCCTAGCCTCTATCCCTTCCCCTAGCCCCTATCCCTTCCCCTATCCTCTATCCCTTCCCTTAGCCCCTATCCCTTCCCCTAGCCCCTATCCCTTCCCCTAGCCTCTATCCCTTCCCCTAGCCCCTATCCCTTCCCCTAGCCTCTATCCCTTCCCCTAGCCCCTATCCCTTCCCCTAGCCTCTATCCCTTCCCCTAGCCCCTATCCCTTCCACTATCCCCTACCCCCTCCCCTCTGTCCCTTCCCATAGCCCCTATCCCTTCCCCTAGCCTCTATCCCTTCCCTTAGCCCCTATCCCTTCCCCTAGCCCCTATCCCTTCCCCTAGCCCATATCCCTTCCCCTAGCCTCTATCCCTTCCCTTAGCCCCTATCCCTTCCCCTAGCCTCTATCCCTTCCCCTAGCCCCTATCCCTTCCCTTAGCCTCTATCCCTTCCCCTAGCCCCTATCCCTTCCCCTAGTCCCTATCCCTTCCCCTAGCCTCTATCCCTTCCCCTAGCCCCTATCCCTTCCCCTCTATCCCTTCCCTTAGCCCCTATCCCTTCCCCTAGCCCCTATCCCTTCCCCTAGCTTCTATCCCTTCCCCTAGCCCCTATCCCTTCCCCTAGCCTCTATCCCTTCCCCTAGCTTCTATCCCTTCCCCTAGCCTCTATCCCTTCCCCTAGCTTCTATCCCTTCTCCTAGCCTCTATCTCTTCCCCTAGCTTCTATCCCTTTTCCTATCCCTTCCCCTAGCTTCTATCCCTTCCCCTAGCTTATATCCCTTTTCCTAGCTTCTATCCCTTTTCCTATCCCTTCCCCTAGTTCTATCCCTTCCCCTAGCTTCTATCCCTTTTCCTAGATTCTATCCCTTTTCCTATCCCTTCCCCTAGCTTCTATCCCTTCCCCTAGCTTCTATCCCTTTTCCTAGCTTCTATCCCTTTTCCTATCCCTTCCCCTAGCTTCTATCCCTTCCCCTAGCTTCTATCCCTTTTCCTAGCTTCTATCCCTTTTCCTATCCCTTCCCCTAGCCTCTATCCCTTCCCCTAGCTTCTATCCCTTCCCCTATCCCTTCCCCTAGCTTCTATCCCTTTTCCTAGCTTCTATCCCTTTTCCTAGCTTCTATCCCTTCCCCTAGCTTCTATCCCTTCCCCTAGCTTCTATCCCTTCCCCTAGCCTCTATCCCTTCCCCTAGCTTCTATCCCTTCTCCTAGCCTCTATCCCTTCCCCTAGCTTCTATCCATTCTCCTAGCCTCTATCCCTTCTCCTAGCCTCTATCCCTTCCCCTAGCTTCTATCCCTTCCCCTAGCTTCTATCCCTTCTCCTAGCCTCTATCCCTTCTCCTAGCCTCTATCCTTTCCCCTAGCTTCTATCCCTTCCCCTAGCTTCTATCCCTTCCCCTAGCTTCTATCCCTTCCCCTAGCTTCTATCCCTTTTCCTAGCTTCTATCCCTTTTCCTATCCCTTCCCCTAGCTTATATCCCTTCCCCTAGCTTCTATCCCTTTTCCTAGCTTCTATCCCTTTTCCTATCCCTTCCCCTAGCTTCTATCCCTTCCCCTAGCTTCTGTCCCTTTTCCTAGCTTCTATCCCTTTTCCTAGCTTCTATCCCTTCCCCTAGCTTCTATCCCTTTTCCTAGCTTCTATCCCTTTTCCTAGCTTCTATCCCTTTTCCTATCCCTTCCCCTAGCTTCTATCCCTTTTCCTATCCCTTCCCCTAGCCTATATCCCTTCCCCTATCCCTTCCCCTAGCTTCTATCCCTTTTCCTATCCCTTCCCCTAGCCTATATCCCTTCCCCTAGCCCCCATCCATTCCCCTAGCTTCTATCCCTTTTCCTAGCTTCTATCCCTTTTCCTAGCCTCTATCCCTTCCCCTAGCCTCTATCCCTTCCCCTAGCTTATATCCCATTTCCTAGCTTCTATCCCTTTTCCTAGCCTCTATCCCTTCCCCTAGCCTATATCCCTTCCCCTAGCCCCTATCCCTTCCCCTAGTCCCTATCCCTTATCCTAGCCTCTATCCCTTCCCCTAGCTTCTATCCCTTCCCCTAGCTTCTATCCCTTTTCCTAGCCTCTATCCCTTCCCCTAGCCTCTATCCCTTCCCCTCGCCTCTATCCATTCCCCTAGCCCCTATCCCTTCCCCTAGTCCCTATCCCTTCCCCTAGCCTCTATCCCTTCCCCTAGCCCCTATCCCTTCCCCTAGCCTCTATCCCTTCCCCTATCCCTTCTCCTAGCCTCTATCCCTTCCCCAAGCCTATATCCCTTCCCCTAGCCCCTATCCCTTCCCCTAGCCTCTATCCCTTCCCCTAGCCCCTATCCCTTCCCCTAGCCCATATCCCTTCCCCTAGCCCCTATCCCTTCCCCTAGCCTCTATCCCTTCCCTTAGCCACTATCCCTTCCCCTAGCCTCTATCCCTTCCCCTAGCCCCTATATCTTCCCCTAGCCTCTATCCCTTCCCCTAGCCCCTATCCCTTCCCCTGGCCTCTATCCCTTCCCCTAGCCCCTATCCCTTCCCCTAGCCCCTATCCCTTCCCCTGGCCTCTATCCCTTCCCTTAGCCCCTATCCCTTCCCCTAGCCTCTATCCCTTCCCTTAGCCCCTATCCCTTCCCCTAGCCCCTATCCCTTCCCCTAGCCCCTATCCCTTCCCCTAGCCTCTATCCCTTCCCTTAGCCCCTATCCCTTCCCCTAGCCTCTATCCCTTCCCCTAGCCCCTATCCCTTCCCTTAGCCTCTATCCCTCCCCTAGCCCCTATCCCTTCCCCTAGTCCCTATCCCTTCCCCTAGCCTCTATCCCTTCCCCTAGCCTCTATCCCTTCCGCTAGCCCCTATCCCTTCCCCTATCCTCTATCCCTTCCCTTAGCCCCTATCCCTTCCCCTAGCCCCTATCCCTTCCCCTAGCCTCTATCCCTTCCCCTAGCCCCTATCCCTTCCCCTAGCCTCTATCCCTTCCCCTAGCCCCTATCCCTTCCCCTAGCCTCTATCCCTTCCCCTAGCCCCTATCCCTTCCACTAGCCCCTACCCCCTCCCCTCTGTCCCTTCCCATAGCCCCTATCCCTTCCCCTAGCCTCTATCCCTTCCCTTAGCCCCTATCCCTTCCCCTAGCCCCTATCCCTTCCCCTAGCCCATATCCCTTCCCCTAGCCTCTATCCCTTCCCTTAGCCCCTATCCCTTCCCCTAGCCTCTATCCCTTCCCCTAGCCCCTATCCCTTCCCTTAGCCTCTATCCCTTCCCCTAGCCCCTATCCCTTCCCCTAGTCCCTATCCCTTCCCCTAGCCTCTATCCCTTCCCCTAGCCCCTATCCCTTCCCCTCTATCCCTTCCCTTAGCCCCTATCCCTTCCCCTAGCCCCTATCCCTTCCCCTAGCCTCTATCCCTTCCCTTAGCCCCTATCCCTTCCCCTAGCCTCTATCCCTTCCCCTAGCCCCTATCCCTTCCCCTAGCCCCTATCCCTTCCCCTAGCCTCTATCCCTTCCCCTAGCCCCTATCCCTTCCCCTAGCCTCTATCCCTTCCCCTAGCCCCTCCCCTCTGTCCCTTCCCCTAGCCCCTATCCCTTCCCCTAGCCTCTATCCCTTCCCCTAGCCCCTATCCCTTCCCCTATCCCTATCCCTTCCCCTAGCCCCTATCCCTTCCCCTAGCCCCTATCCATTCCCCTAGTCCCTATCCCTTCCACTAGTCTCTATCCCTTCCCTTAGCCCCTATCCCTTCCCCTAGCCCCTATCCCTCCCCCTAGCCTCTATCCCTTCCCCTAGCCCCTATCCCTTCCCCTAGCCTCTATCCCTTCCCCTATCCCTTCCCCTAGCCTCTATCCCGTCCCCTAGCCTCTATCCCTTCCCCTAGCCTCTATCCATAGCCCCTTTCCCTAGCCCCTTAGTGTTCTCAGATCTGTAAGGACTGGAACTTGAACTAATGCCCTTAAAAAAAAGTATGCTGTATTTTTAAGGGCTTAGCATCTCATCAATAAGACAGTGTGTGGCTTCTCTTACCAGCCTGAGTGGATGTGCTGCTTTCTATTCAATACACTATTCAGTATTAGCTCCTGTATGTTAAGCATCTGGCAATCAGTTCCAAAGCATCAATGATGACACCACCAGAAACATCAGAGTACATGATGAGGTGACTTGACATTAACATAAAAAGCATTGTTCAATATCAGACTCAGAAGCACAAGACGTTGTTTTACTATCTCTGAACATTGCTATTTCGGCGGCGTCCTCCGTAATAGCTGTATGGGAGTTATTAATGCTGAATAAATAGTGTGAACTGTGTCAGTGCCTGGCTAATAGATTCAGCAAAAATATCGGAAATACAATCAAACGCTTGAGTAAGAAGCAAACACAAACAAACGTGCGCGCGCGCACACACACACACACACACAGTGATAAATCCCGTTCACAGGCACACCGTGGAGCCTCCCGGTCGGTGCGTTGCCATAGAAACTGTGGAGCAGGGAGAATCCACGCCTTGAAGAGTTAACGTGGCAGCTAGGACAAAGCAAGGCTCCTCTAACGTCTAAAGAAGCACAGCCGTCTGGGAAGGATAACACAAACACTTAGCATTGAGATTCCTCTATACTTGCGCACACACATGCACGCACAGAGACAGAGAGACACACACACACACACAGGCTATGTACGCACACACACACACACACACATACACTCCGTGCTTAGATCTGTGTGCCCTTGCAGCAAAATGCTCCTTAACCAAACTAGTCACGTACTGTATCATAGATCACTTCCAAAGGCTTAGCGCTTTTATGCTTGAGCCTGCCATACACACACACTTAGCCGCAATAACTCTGAGCCCACTACAGCAGCAATCAGCCCACTCCAGTGTCTGTGGACGTGCATGTGTGTACTAGCGCATGAAAATGTGTGTGTTTAGTCATATTGAAAATATATATACCAGAGGCTGCAGGAAACACTTCATATCCTAGCTCACGTGCGTGTGGGTGTGTGTTTATCACACCCTGCACCACTGTCACCATGCACTCATACACATAACAGCAACAACGGAACCAGAGTGTTTCTGAATGCATGGAAATCCCCGGAGATTACCAATAACAACTAAACCTTAGGGCTGTATCCCAATAGCACCTTTGGCCAGACCCCATCCACAGTAGTGCACTATGTAGGGAATAGCGTGCCTTTTGGGCCGCAAGGTCAGCAGCTAACAAAGCTAATCACTGGCTGCCATTGTCCTCATCGCAGACATACCAGACCAGTTTGCAGCCAGCTGACACAGCAGCAGGAGAATACGACTAGCTACTTTCTCCTCAGGATGAATGCATTAACGGTTCTGTTTTGCGGCTGTTGGTTTTCTAGATGCTTGACTGTCACATTGGTATAAGCAGTGTAATTACAGCACAAGAACCCACAGGGTGAGAGAGCGGTATTGTGGTTGCAGGTTACAATGGGAGTGTGTATAGTGTATACATACAGCGCGTTCAAGAGTATTCAGACCACTTCCCCTTTTCCACATTTTGTTATGTTACAGCCTTATTCTAATATATATATATATATATATATATATATATATATATATATATATATATATATATATATATATATATATATATTTAAATCCTCCTCATAAATCTACACACAATACCCCATAATGAAAAAGCAAAAAAACCTAAAACATTTACAGAAGTATTCAGACCTTTTGCTATAAGTTTGAAATTGAGCTCAGGTGCATCCTGTTTCCATTGATCATCCTTGAGATGTTTCTACAACTTGATTGAAGTCCACCTGTGGTAAATTAAATTGATTGGACATGATTTGGAAAGGCACACGCCTGTCTATATAAAGTCCAACAGTTGACAGTGCATGTCAGAGCAAAAACCAAGCCATGAGGTCGAAGGAATTGTCCATAGAGCTCCGAAACAGGATTGTGTCGAGGCACCGATCTGGGTAAGGGTACCAAAACATGTCTACAGCACTGAAGGTCCCCAAGAACACAGTGGCCAATATTGGAACTACCAAGACTCTTCATAGAGCTGGCCACACTGCCAAACTGAGCAATCCGGGGAGAAAGGCCTCAATCGGGGAGGTGACCAAGAACCCGATGGTCACTCTGAAAGAGATCCAGAGTTCAACAGTGGAGATGGGAGAACCTTCCCGAAAGGCAACCATCTCTGCAGCACTCCACCAATCAGGCCTTTATGATAGATGGAAGCCACTCCTCATTAAAAGGCACATGACAGCCCGCTTGGAGATTGCCAAAAGGCACCTAAAGGATTGAACTCTTTGGCCTGAATGCAAAGCGTCCCAACTGGAGGAAACCTGGCACCATCCCTATGGTGAAGCATGGTGGTGGTAGCATCATGCTGTGGGGTAGTTTTCAGCGACAGGGAGTAGGAGACTAGTCTGGATCGAGGGAAAGATGAATGGAGCAAAGTACAGAGAGATCCTTGATGAAAACCTGCTCCAGAGTGCTCAAGACCTCAGACTGGGGTGAAGAGTCACCTTTCAACAGGACAACAACCCTAACCACACAGCCAAGACAACTCAGCAGTAGCTTTGGGATAAGTCTCTGAATGTCCTTGAGTGGCCCAGCCAGAGCCCGGACTTGAACCCGATCAAACATAAGAGACCTGAAAATAGTTGTGCAGCCATGCTCCCCATCCAACCTGACAGAGTTTGAGAGGATCTGCAGAGAAGAATGGGAGAAACTCCCCAAATACAGGTGTGCCAAGCTTGTAGCATCATACCGAAGAAGGCTAGCGGCTGTAATCGCTGCCAAAGGTGCTTCAACAAAGTACTGAGTAAAGGGTCTGAATACTTATGTAAATGTAATATCATTTTTTTCCTTCTTTACATTTGCAAAACATTTTTAAACCTGCTTTTGCTTTGTCATGATGAGGTATTGTGTGTGGATTGATGAGGGGGAAAAAACGACTTAATACATTATAAATAAGGCTGTAACGTAACAACATTTGGAAAATCAAGGGGTCCGAATACTTTCTGAATGCACTCTACATGGTAACAGAGATGTGTGTGTAAGCACTGTCCCACCTCAGGGTAGCGTGGGTGCAAGAGTCCTGCCCGGTGCTCTGTGGAATGTCCTGTGTGTGTGTGTGTGTGTGTGTGTGTGTGTGTGTGTGTGTGTGTGTGTGTGTGTGTGTGTGTTGAGCGGATCCAGACAGGACTCTCTCTTAGACATGGTAAATTAGAGTGGGATGCATTTTCCACCCTGAAACACCTTTGTGTGTGTGTGTGTGGACATGCCCAGAACTCAACTCACTCACAAACAACTAATCTGTTGGCTCCTTTCGTTAATTTGATTCAGCAATGCCCAGAGCATTCACGACCCTCTACCGGCGAACAATGAAGTAAAAACTAGAAACGATCATGATTCTACATGACTCTCGTTCACCATAAGGGGCTTATTGTCATTGCCATTTGTTTATGAGAAAAGTGTACTTCAAACAATGTACATTTGTGATGGCTAGGGATACAAATAAGATGATTTATTGCTAGCTTTCGGACGAGGTCTAACCTAATTGCGGCCGCAACCAAACTAGATTGTGAGCGACTCTTGGCGGAATGCTCTCTGCTTGACTGCCACGAGGGAGACGAGCACAATATTGTTTGCGAAGTGCAGCTGCCCCCCAAACGATTAGTTCTCAAGTATTCAGCAGAGGCATGCGTTTGTTTTGGTTCTACAAAAGGTGTCCACCGATAATGTTGAATAATCATTGCATTCATTCTTGCATCATTCAATCAATTATCAGTTCTAAACATGTACTGTATTTGTCTTCTCTGTGCTCACGATCTATTTTTCTGTCCGCACACGATAGACAGTTTGTGATCAGAGCACGTCTCCGGAGCCACTGAGCCAGATGAGCGTGTCTAAATCCTGCTGTAGAATTCATTGCGGCCAGTCAGCAGGTCAAACAAACGACTAAAATGAACGGGTCCCTCAGAAAAACAAATCACGACTCTCGAGTCAGTAAAAAGAGTTGTTCAAAAAGAATGAATCGTTTGCGAACCGCACAAAGGCCAGAGTAGTGTGCGGAAGACAAACACACAGTACTGAAGAGCCTGTTCTCTCTAACTCTCCACGAAAACACGCACGCACGCACGCACGCACACACACACACACACACACACACACACACACACACACACACACACACACACACACACACACACACACACACACACTTCCACTGTCCCACCCTGCAAAGGCATTTAGAGTCCCTGCAGTGCATTTCTAAAGCCCATCCCTATCAAAGCATGTCATGATTATGGGGAGGTAACCGTCTCACAAATTCACGTGTAAAAACATGTTTTGATCTTCAGAGAGAATATAGTATGTTCACTTATACACTTATATGACATTCCCAATCTGGCCCTCATACCATCATGGCCGCCTAATCATCCCCAGCTTCCAATTGGCTCATTCATTCCCCCTCCTCTCCCCTGTAACTATTCCCCGGGTCGCTGCTGCAAAAGAGAATGTGTTCTCAGTCAACTTAGCTTTTAAAATGAGGGCTAAATAAAAAAAATAAAAAAATACAAAAATGTGAAAGGAATAGTAGCTGAGAGACATGGAGGTTAGAGAGTAGAAAAGACAAAAGAGAGAGAACACAGTGTCCAGGGAAGATACATGAAATAAAGGTAGACGAACGGCACACTGAATGTACCGGTAGTTTAGGTAAATCACTTGTCAGTGTTTTAGAGCAGAGCACAGTGATACTCCTCCTATCCCCAAGGCCTCTGTTCTAATTCAGGAAAATGATTAAACGTTGTTAATCATTCATTTCCCTGCTAAATGGGGGAGAAAGACATGAGAATAGCTAAGAAGCTGTCGTCTTTGTCTGTCAGCTTCAAATCCCTAATGCTGTGTCTGTGAAAACCTATGCAGTTCTATGGGGATATGGTTATACTGTATACACCATGAGTTCCTTCCAAATACACTGAGTATAACAAACATTAGGAAAACCTTCCTAACATTGAGTTGCCACCCCCCCCCCCCTTCATTTCAGATACAACAACCACAGTATGCCCCTGTTCAATCAGTAAAATCTATCCTTAAAAAACATCTTCACATATTGATTACTTAACACTACCGGTCCCTACAGGCAACATATTGATTACCTCGCACCAAAGTGACGTGCTGAATACTGAGCATTGACTGTCACCAAGGAAACACATTTAATAGCGATGGAACTCCACTGTCACCTAGGTAACCTATTGATTAGGCCTGCTATCACCATGTCTGACTCTGAACATCCTGGTACCTCTAGGCAGAGGTCACCCAGGGGTTAAACCACTTCACCTGGGAAACAGAGACCTATTGGTTACTGAACACACTGTTGTCATCTAGTAGGTAATACCATAGAAATAAGGAATATGGATTCTATCGGTAACACAGACCCTATAATTCCGTCAATTATAGGATCTCTATGGGTTACACTTTGATGCCTGCCAGTCAACTTAGTGATGGATCCGTTATGGAATGTTGCTGTCACCTCAGTGATAAATTGAGAAAAACTGAGTACTATTAAGTAAGACAGACATAGGCTACTGTAGCTGAATGAAGACTTTTTTTTACAAATTCAGCTGCCTGTCATTGCGGTGAGTCATTGATAAATGAGGTGCATTATCACCTAGGCAACAGCCATTACTTAGCAACTCGACTGTCCACTCAGCGAGGCTTCAATGACTAAACAGTGAGCACCAGCCTTTCTCAGTCAGAACCAAAACACAATCTCATCCCCCTGGTAATAAATAGGCTACCACTCTCTCTTTTTCGCCGATCCATCATCATCCCCCTCTCTCTCTCTCCCTCTCCATCCATATCAGTCTCTTCCAGCAGCAGGTCAGGCAAGCTGACTCATTTGCTCCTCTCCTCCGGTATGTCTGCTGCTCTGCACATGACAGGGAAGTGAGATCTCACTGCTATTTCAGTCTACAGCCTGCCTGCCTGACGTCACGCAGCACTGCCCCCACACTATCCATACCCGCCATGATGAATCTGTGCATTACCACTACGACACAATTATGGATCTGAGTCTACAGGTATCTGTACAAAACATGACCATATGTTGGCAAGTACAGCTCTGTAGTGCAATACATTACTGTCCACACACCTAGCTCCCCATTTTGGTTCTCTATGTGTACAATACATTAAGAAAAATTCAGCCCGGCATTGGCGCTGTAACATATACTGTGCAAAATCATTATACTACAGTTCCACTAACCAACTAAACACACCAACGTCGCTATTACAGAAACCTCTGTTTAATTCAACACTGAACCATGCATGAGAGCACCAGCTGTTCCGGACAACTGTGTGATCACGCTCTTCGAAGCCAACGTCAGTAAGACATTTAAACACAAGGACGCAGGGCCAGACAGATTACCAAGACGCATACTCAGAGCATGCGCTGACTAGCTGGCAATTGACACAGACTGTAATACTTATGTGTTTCAAGCAGACCACCATAATCCCTGTGCCCACGAATGCCAAGGTAACATCTCACATCTGTAGCCATGAAATGCTTTGAAAGGCTGGTCATGGCTCACATCAACAACATCATCCCAGACACCCTGGACCCACTCCAATTTGCATACCATCCCAATAGATCCACAGAGGACGTAATCTCAATTGCACTCCACACTGCCCTTTCCCATCTGGACAAGAGGAAAACCTATGTCAGAATGCTGTTCATTGACTACAGCTCAGCGTTCAACACCATAGTGCCCTCCAAGCTCATCAATAAGCTAAGGACCTTGGGACTGAACACATCCCTCAACTAGATCCAGGACTTCCTGACGGGCCGGCCCCAGGTGGTGAGGGTAGGTAACAACACGTCTGGTATGCTGAACCTAAACACGGGAGCCTCTCAGGTGTGTGTGCTTTGTCCCCTTCTGTACTCCCTGTTCACCCACGACTGCATGACTCCAACACCATCATTAAGATTGCAGACGACACAACGGTGGTAGGCCTGATCACCGACAATGATGAGACAGCTATAGGGAGGAGGTCAGAGACCGGCCAGTGTGGTGCCAGGACAACAACCTCTACCTCAACGTCAGCAACACAAAGGAGCTGATCGTAGACTACAGGAAACAGAGGGCCAAGTACACCCCCGTCCACATTCACATTCCTCAGTGTCCACATCACTAAGGATCTATAATGGTCCAAACACAACAACACAGTCGTGGAGAGGGCACGACAACGCCTCTTCCCGCTCAGGAGGCTGAAAAGATTTGGCATGGGCCCTCAGATCCTCAAAAAGTTATTCAGCTGCACCATTGGGAGCATCTTGACTGGCTGTACTTGGTATGGCAACTGCTTGGCATCGGACCGCAAGGCACTACAGAGGGTATCATCAAATCAAGCTTTATTTATATAGAACATTTCAGACACTGATGAAGGAAATAAACAAATAAAAAACAATGAAAATAAAAACAAATATTTACTACACAACAAACATGAGGATAAAAAAAACAAAAAACAACAAGAAAAACGGAAAGAAAAAAAAAACCCAGATAAAAAGACGAGTTTTAAGATCTCTTTTAAATATGTCCACAGTTTTGGCCGGCTATTCCAAAAGCTAGGGGCATAGTAACTAAAGGCTGCCTCTCCATGCCTCTTGGTCCTAGGCTTTGGGATAGTTAAAAGGCCAGTGCCAGAGGACCCGAGGGACCTACTGGGTACATAACTTAAAAGCATGTCTGACATGCAGCTTTTCACCGGCTTCGAGGGCATTATCACTTTTATACCAACATATTCAAATAATAATTAGCATATTTTCATTACAAACATTATTTTGATAAATGTATTAATTTATTTTTTATTTCACCTTTATTTAACCAGGTAGGCAAGTTGAGAACTAGTTCTCATTTACAACTGCGACCTGGCTAAGAATAAAGCAAAGCAGTTTGACTCATACAACAACACAGAGTTACACATCGAATAAACAAACATATTGTCAATAATACAGTAGAAAAAGTCTATATTCAATATGTGCAAATGAGGTAAGATAAATAGGCCAGGGTGGCGAAGTAATTACAATATACCAATTAAACACTGGAGTGATTGATGTGAAGAAGATGATTGTGCAAGTAGAGATACTGGGGTGCAAAGGAGCAAGATAAATAAATAAATACAGTATGGGGATGAGGGAGTTGGATGGGCTATTTACAGATGAGCTATGTACAGGTGCAGTGATCTGTGAGCTGCACTGACAGCTGGTGCTTAAAGCTAGTGAGGGAGATATGAGTCTCTAGCTTCAGTGATTTTTGCAGTTTGTTCCAGTCATTGGCAGCAGAGAACTGGAAGGAAAGGCGGCCAAAGGAGGAATTAGCTTTGGGGGTGACTAGTGAGATATACCTGCTGGAGCGCGTGCTACGGGTGGGTGCTGCTATGGTGACCAGTGAGCTGAGATAAGGCAGGGGTTTACCTAGCAGAGACTTGTAGATGACCTGGAGCCAGTGGGTTTGGCGACGAGTATGAAGCGAGGGCCAGCGAACGAGAGCGTACAGGTCGCAATGGTGAGTAGTATATGGGGCTTTGGTGACAAAATGGATGGCACTGTGATAGACTGCATCCAATTTGTTGAGTAGAGTGTTGGATGCAATTTTGTAAATGACATCGCTGAAGTCGAGGATCAGTAGAATAGTCAGTTTTACGAGGGTATGTTTGGCAGCATGAGGGGAGGCTTTGTTGCGAAATAGGAAGCTGATTCTAGATTTAATTTGGGATTGGCGATGCTTAATGTGAGTCTGGAAGGAGAGTTTACAGTCTAACCAGAGACCTAGGTTTTTGTAGTTGTCCAAAAATTCTAAGTCAGAACCGTCCAGAGTAGTGATTAATAATACTTCCATGAGATATAGTCTCGACACAAATCTAGGGTTGCTACCCAGGCCGGCTGGTCGTTCGTTCTATTGGTTCGGTTGCCAGAGACGCGGTCCAGTTGTTCAGTCTTTTTGTTTTGTATCTATGGACACGACCCAGTCGTTCGTTCTAAATGTTCCATTGGCTGGCAACTTTCTTATCCCTTGCTTGCTAGCTAGCGAACTACGGCTAACTTACAGTCACATCAAACAGTGCAGACAGAATAACAGCAAAGTAGCTGCATTTGCATTTGTTTAAGCTGTTTTCTAGTGACATTTATTTGGATACATCCATAACAATGAGCTAATGATGCGAAATGTCTCCTGGCATAGAAAATGTGCTTTCTCGTCAGGACACTTGTTCAGAGGAGCTAGCCAGCAACACAGCTAACACAATCACTTCAAACTGAAGCTGGAAAGATGTGCAAACTAGCTGCAATTCATTTAGTTTTATATGTTTTCTTTTAGTACTTCTTTGTATATATCCATAAAAATTATGCTGATTCATGATTTCTACTGGCTGTGAAAAGCTGCCTGTCTGTCTCGTCCCGACACGTTCATTACTATGGGACATCTGGAGATGAGAATTTGAATATTGAAACAATGTTGGAAGATGTCGGAGAGACAGACAGCAAGGTTTATACAAATCTCCGCTGTTGAAAACTAAATGTTAGTCTAAAGAAATGTGAGATAATGTCTAGAAGCTTTTTATAGTGGAGATCAAGTTTATAACTTCCCTGCCTGGGCTAATGAGACAGTGGATTGCACAGTCAGATGGAACAGAGTAAATAGGTATTTTAATGTCATAGATTTAGCCGGTGGTAACTTGTGGAATAGACACCGGCTGGAATGCAGTTTTAACCAATCAGCATTCAGGAATAAACCTAACCGTTGTATAATTAAGCAATAAGGCCCAAGGAGGTGTGGTATACGGCCAATATACCACGGCTAAGGGCTGTTCTTAGGCACGAAACAATGCCTGGACACAGCCCGTAGCAGTGGTATATCGGACAAAAAAAATCACAAACCCCAGAGGTGCCTTATTGCTATTATAAACTGGTTACCAACATAATTAGAGCAGTAAAAATAAATGTTTTGTCATACCTGTGGTATATGGTCTGATACACCATGGCTGTCAGCCAATCAGCATTCAGGGCTTGAACCACCCTGTTTATAACAGTCAATAGATGCTGATTTGACTGTTAGACTAATTTCCCTTGGGAAGCAAATGAATACTGTACTACATGCTGCACTACACTGACCTACACATTAGAGGTCGACCGATTAATCGGAATGGCCGATTAATTAGGGCCGATTTCAAGTTTTCATAACAATCGGAAATCAGTATTTTTGGACACCGATTTTTTGACACCTTTATTTAAAGGTTTAACAGCATTGCGCTCTTTATTTAACTAGGCAAGTCAGTTAAGAACACATTCATATTTTCAATGACGGCCTAGGAACGGTGGGTTAACTGCCTTGTTCAGAGGCAGAAAGACAGATGTTCACCTTGTCAGCTAGGGTGTTCCAATCTTGCAACCTTACAGTTAACTAGTCCTTGTGCACTCCACAACGAGACTGCCTGTTACGCGAATGCAGTAAGCCAAGGTAAGTTGCTAGCTTGCATTAAACTTATTTTATAAAAAACAATCAATCAATCATAATCACTAGTTAACTACACATGGTTGATGATATTACTAGATATTATCTAGCGTGTCCTGCGTTGCATATAATCTGACTGACCATACAAGTATCTAAGTATCTGACTGAGCGGTGGTAGGCAGAAGCAGGAGCATAAACATTCATTCAAACAGCACTTTAGTGCGTTTTGCCAGCAGCTCTTCGTTGTGCGTCAAGCATTGCGCTGTTTATGACTTCAAGCCTATCAACTCCCGAGATGAGGCGGGTGTAACCGAAGTGAAATGGCTAGCTAGTTAGTGCACGCTAATAGCATTTCAAACTTCACTCGCTCTGAGCCTTGGAGTGGTTGTTTCCCTTGCTCTGCATGGGTAACGCTGCTTCGAGGGTGGCTGTTGTCGTTGTGTTGCTGGTTCGAGCCCAGGGAGGAGCGAGGGACGGAAGCTATACTGTTACACTGGCAATACTAAAGTGCCTATAAGAACATCCAATAGTCAAAGGTTAATGAAATACAAATGGTATAGAGGGAAATAGTCCTATAATTCCTATAATAACTACAACCTAAAACTTCTTACCTGGGAATATTGAAGACTCATGATAAAAGGAACCACCAGCTTTCATATGTTCTCATGTTCTGAGCAAGGAAGTCAAACGTTAGCTTTTATACATGGCACATATTGCACTTTTACTTTCTTCTCCAACACTTTGTTTTTGCATTTAAACCAAATTGAACACGTTTCATTATTTATTTGAGGCTAAATAGATTTTATTGATTTATTATATTAAGTTAAAATAAGTGTTCATTCAGTATTGTTGTAATTGTCATTATTACAAATAAACAAATAAAAATTGGCCGATTAATCGGTATCGGCTTTTTTGGTCCTCCAATAATCGGTATCGGCGTTGAAAAATCATAATCGGTCGACCTCTACTACACACTACTTCACACAACAACATACACCCAAGCAAGCAAACACAAAAATATGCATCCATGCATCCAAGCACACATAAAACCAATACAAAGCAGACTAAAAAGCATGCAAACTGTATAAAATGCAAAGGCACCCAACTACCCACATATGTTAATACAGAAACACACCAGTAAACATGTACACAAGACCCCATACACACTGGCACTGTCACTCAACGGCACAGTCAGCCACCCATCCACTACTGGATGGGAGTTTTGTTCCCTAGAAGTGCTTGACTTTTCTTTTGAATAACATTTGCATTGAGAAAAATGGCTTGCTAGCTGGCGTACTACTTCTCACTGACGTCACAGCCTGTTCCACTGTCACTGGCCCATGTCACAGCTCACACACACACACACACACACACACACACACACACGGAACTACACACTGGCACATACTGTACACACTCGCAAACAAACGTGCAAACACATCACACACACAGAGTTTTGAGGCCGCGAGGCACATTGTGTTTATGCTGGGTGTGCAGTTATGTCAGAGGCCTGACTCTCCTCTACTGACAAAATAGCCAAGATGCGTTTGTGTGTCTGTGATGTTTACTACAGAGATTGTGTGTGTGAATATGTACTTACATGTTCATGTGCGCGTGTGTATGCATTTCTGAACATCACGCCATTCACCTTGTCTGTGATGTGACCACAAACAACCCTGAAGAGTTGCAGTATAATAGCTGCATTCTTGCACATATCAAGACACATCCCCAAACAGTATATATCTAGCTACAGAATACCACTAAGTACTGTATCCTTTAACCACTCAAACAGTACATATCTAGCTACAGAATACCACTAAGTACTGTATCCTTCAACCACTTCAAACAGTACATATCTAGCTACAGAATACCACTAAGTACTGTATCCTTCAACCACTCAAACAGTATATCTCTAGCTACAGAATACCACTAAGTACTGTATTCTTCAACCACTCAAACAGTGTATTCACATCCATATTCACCCAGTGATGTCAAAGGGAGCCATGGCCATTATGGAGGACAATTACTCCCAAGCTGATAAGAGGAGGAAGACTGTTGCATGCTAGCTCTGAAAGAGAAACACACTGTATAGAAGCACACAGCCTGGGCTGCTCTTACTGCATCTGAATTCTATACACAACACAATTACCTCCCCTAGGTGTTTACACTCTGCATTATGGTTGTACAAAAGGTAAACATCTGACCAATGAATGTTGTTGAAGTGTTGCGTGAGGGTTTAGGCTGTTTTCGGGACGTCATAGTAAATATGTTGAGGCAACATCACCCCCCTGACATCTAAATACAACGTTGTTTAGATGTTATCCCGTTGTGAGTGTGTTTTTTCATTTGGATTGTCACACGGCTTCTCAGCATCCTCCACAAACAAGTGCAGGCACGCACACACACACACTACGCCTACACTACCCTCTAGGGATGTGCAAGGTTATTTGAATATTTGAACTGATGTTAGTGTCCGAATACTAGTGTGAGTATTCATTTTAGTGAGATTTTTTGTTGTTGACATATTTAAACACTGAAAAGGTTTTTTCTAAATTGTATTAAAATATCCATGTGACACTGTTACGTACTACAAGGATATAGCATGACATTTAAAATGATTAATTTAATAAAACAACAAACTTTTCCATTTTGTTTTTAGGACATGTGCCACATAAAAAAGACCAGTATGCACCGGTAGCTTTATGTAGCAAGATGAGTGAACATTCAATATCGCAATGCAAGATGGACTTTTACCCCTTTTTCTCCCCAGGCTTGTCTCATCAGTGCAACTCCCATACAGACTCGGGAGAGGCGAAGGTTGAGAGCCATGTGTCCTCCGAAACACAACCCAACCAAGCCGCACTGCTTCTTGACACAATGACCGCTTAACGCGGTAGCCAGTCGGAGGAAACGCCGTACACCTGGCGACCGTGTCGGCGTGCATGCGCCCGGCCCGCCACAGGAGTCGCTAGAGCGTGATGGGACAAGGACATCCTTGCCGGCCAAACCCTCCCCTAACCTGTACGACGCGGGGTCAATTGTGCGCCGCCCCATTGGTCTCCTTGGCCGGCTGCGACAGAGCCTGGGGCCGGATTCACAAAACCTTCTTAAGTAGACATTTCTTCTTAACTGACATTTTTTCCCTTAACTATAGACTTAAGACGAAAGTTAAGCCAAGTTGCTATTCCTCAAAAAGGTTAGTGGAAATTCTCTTGCACTATTTCTTATGTTTCTCCTTAAGCAAAAAATTAAGAAGAAATTAGATTCTTGAAAATAAAGTTATTGGAAATGTTCTTGAATTCCAAGATAGCTAAACCTTTGTCTTAATCTCAGGGCAGTGAGAGAAAAAACTCATGAAAGCAATTGAACATGTTTAATTCACTCACAGACTTCATCTGAATGCTTCAGTATTCATAATTTTAAACCCAAGAACATGTTTTAGAACAGTAAGCTCTGTAAGAAATATGCTAACGTGATTGCCATTGCTAGCTAGATAGCTAGCTAAATCGGTTGCCTAGCAACACACATCTTAAGAAGTTCATAAGAAAATATTTGAGGAGTTTGTAAGAAATCCATTACATCTTAAGAAATTGTTGAGGAATTGCACTTACAAATTATCTTATGAACTTTTTTTTCTTTTTCTTAAGCAGCTTAAGCCTTAGACCACCGCGCCACTTGGGAGGCTTCACGAAATTAAAAGCTATCGAAATGAGATGGAGTAGGCTACAATGAGCAAGCAATAGCTAGGTTGTTGATTTATTGGAATGAGGTTGGGGAGAAAGGGCAGCATTTGGCCTCAATTAGCCTAGCTAGCTATAGCTGGCATTACTCCATCTCTCTCTCTCCCTCTGTCTGCTCGGCTCGCTCCCATCTCACACACCGCCCCCTCCACAGCTGCAGCAGTAAGAGTACCAGCCTCTCTCCCTTGCGAAGCAGTGCTCATGTTAAAAATGTAAGTAAGAAAAAAATATATATAATAAACACATGTATTTCGAATATCCGGATATTAGATGAAAACTCAGATAGTCAGCCCTCTCTCCCACAGAGACATACCAATCATCTAATGTCGCCCCTCCCTCCCTCTTCATCTACCTGTTCTTGAAGGCTCTGTGTCGTAGCCTCAGCACGCTCATAGCCAGGCCCCAAGACTTGGGCCTAGACGGACTACGATCCATAGAGAAGGATGGATGGACACACACGGACCGTCAGACGGGGCAGTCCTCTCAGATGTGGTCGAGCTGAGGAGAAGATGATGTGTGTGTGACACACACTGTGCTGGCCAAGCAGAGAGGGCCAGGCCCAGAATTCCAAGCCCAGTCACATGGTGCTCTCTCACCTAGCTGCTAATGGCCCTGCCTACCATGCATTAGACCTCACGTAGCCACACACACTCGCACACCCACACACATGCGAATGCACGCACAGAGGCACACACACACACACACACACACACACACACACACACACACACACACACACACACACACACACACACACACCACCAACACACAACTAAACCCACACATACACCCACACAAACACAACACGGACTCAGGTACACACAAACACAAATTATGCAAACACGCTACACGCAATAAAGTACCAAGGACAATAACGTCCTTTTTAAAATAATTTATTTTTTACCCTTATTTTACCAGGTAAGTTGACTGAGAACACATTCTCATTTACAGCAACGACCCGGGGAATAGTTACAGGGGGGATGAGGGATGAATGAGCCAATTGGAAGCTGGGGATGATTAGGTGGCCATGACGGTATAATGTCCTCAGGCAAGGTATCACCGCTGTCTTCCCCCATGCATTACCTATGAAATGAACTGGCTATCTTAAATGGAGATGAGTAACACTGAAGGGTAGGAGTAGAGATGAAAGGTCTAGGCCAGTTGTTCCACCATGTAGGGGCTCTGTATCTACTCTGTGTGTGTCTGGCCAGCCTGTGGGGCTCTGGGGCTGTGGCTCTGGCAGGGTGGGAGGGACGGGAGTATGTGTGTGTGTGTGTGTGTGTGTGTGTGCCAGGGGGCAGCAGGAACTAAGAGATTTATAGTAGGCCGTCATGCTGGGCATTTACAGCCACGCCACCTGGGACGGTACAACACACACACACACACATACACACACACACACACACACACACACACACATACACACACACACACAGGCAGACAATCAAAGACCCGCAAGCCAACACACATGTAAACAAACAAGCAGACCATTATCATTCCAGTACTTTAATTCAGCAGCTATATCAGCAGAGATTAAGCCTCTGGTGACCCAGAGTTTACCCCTGCACTGCTAATCTTCAGAGGGCCCTCTCTCCCTCCCTCTGTGTCCCTCTATCTTTGTCTAGCTCTCTTCATCTCTCTCTTATGATGTCCCTCTCTCTCCACTATCTGGCTCTCTTTCTCTCTCTCTGTTCCACTATCTCTCTCTCGCTCTCTCTCTATCTTTGCCAAAGCTTACTTTGGATATTTACAATATTAAAATAATAATGATCAAAATTGTCAACAGGACAACAGTAACAACAATAACCAATGGTCAAAATAACCATTGAACAATAGCAGTATAGTGGAGAGGTTGATTGGTCTGTCAGACACTGTCCCTCATCTTATGGCAGGCAGCAATGTAGTGCGCTGCCAACCCACAGCTCTCTGCATCCTCCCCCAACAGGATGGGTAGCCTATTCTCATCAGAGAGGTCTTTGAAACATTAAATAAGGGTTTCAAATTTGGGGACATGACACTCTCTAATTGTTTTATATTATTTAAATTTTGTCAGGAAATGCAGCTCTGTCTCGGATTCTGCTGTTGTGCAGTGGTTGCACAGCCTTTCCTCTACAGGGAGCCAGGTTTTCCTGTGTCTACCCTTCTCAATGGCAAGGCTGTGCTCACTGAGCCTGTACTTTGTCAAGGTTTTGATCAGTAACCATGGTCAAATAGTTAGCCACGGTGTACTGTCGATGTAGGGCCAGGCAGCACTGCATTTTGCTTTGTGCTTGTGTTTCCCAATAAGCAATGTAGTTTTGTTTTGACTGTGTTGTAATTTGGTTCATTCTGATTGATTGGATGTTCTGAGGCTTCAGTGTGTTAGTAGAACAGGTTTGTGAACTCAGCCCCAGGACCAGCTGGATGAGGGGATTCTTTTTTTCTTTGCTCAGCTCTTGGCATTGCAGGGCTTAGTAATTGCAGGGCTTGGTAACTATCTGTCTCTCTCCTCTGTTCGACTATCTGTCTCTCTCTCTGTTGCACTGTCTGTCTCTCTCTCTCTGCCCACTATCTCTCTCTCTCTCTCTCTATGTTCCACTATCTGTCTCTTTCTCCATCTCTCTTTATAGCCCCCCATCAGGACATCTCTGTTCCAAGGCGATCATTGTGCCACATTCCTCCTCTCCTCTCCTCCTAAATCGACATTTCCTGAGTCACTCTCTGGATGGTTCCGTCCCTCCCCCCTCCATTTCCCTTTCCCTTCCTCTGCAAAGTTCATTTACAATGGTATGTTAGCTTGGAGGTACAAAGTACAGTATGTTACCAACCATACCTATCAGTAATATTCTATCTGATTGTTAGATGTGATACTCCTAACACTAATACTTACTGTATATATAGTATATAGTGGAAATGACACAGCAGTTGCATATACTGTAACGACCAGACATACAGGTTTCAGTCAGTGAGTCAGCTAGTTAAGTCGTGATGGTCCTCTTCCTCCAAACCAGCCTGTCATTAGGACTGACTGTCTGACTGGGGTTACTGGACCAGATCAAGTTCCACTGGAAGTAACAGAAACCCGCTCAGTTGGAAACAAACACCGGATGACAGAGAGAAAAGAAGACGGGGAAACTAAAGAAGGACAGGTGGAGAACGGACGAGAGAGAGAGAGAGAGAGAGAGAGAGAGAGAGAGAGAGAGAGAGAGAGAGAGAGAGGGTAAATGGTTGGTCCCAGAGGAAACCATTGCATGCTTGCATGTAAACATATTGAGTGAACAGGGACACAGTGTACTATCCGACCTAAACACACACACACACACACACACAAGTCATTTTATTCAAGTGCACCAGAAGAAGAGGGAAGGGGGAAAAGTCTGGATGATCACAATACCAGACCGCTATAATGATAGTAAATTGCTGGTACTCAAGACAGTTGCCAAAATATATTTTCAACCATTATGGCTTCCACAATATGTGATTAAACAGTTGATTATTCAGCTGATTATATTCAGTGTATGGAAGACCTAGGCATATTGTCAGTGAGAGAAGAAGTACATTTTTATTGTTTATTTCACTTTTGTTTATTATCTACTTCACTTGCGTTGTTAACAATGTTAACATGTGTCCCACGCCAATAAAGCCCTTAAAATGATCTTTAAACTGATAGCATGGTAGCACAAACAGACGGACTATGGAAAAACTCCTCTGTCCCTCAACCATAACCTTTAACCCTGGACTCCCTTGAACCCTAGCGACCTGCGTGTGACACCTGAACCAGATGGATTCTGACTAATCCTGTAGATCAGGTGACTACAGCGGAATCACATGACCACGCATCGGGGGTGTCGTGTGGTGCGTCTTGTTCATTCTGCTCAAGGCCCTGTTTGATTCAATAAAAAAAATAATAATAATAATTCTACGGCCCTTCTAATTCCCCAAGCCCTTTGAGGAAACAGACTGGCACTAGCTGACAGACAAGGACAGTCACTCCTGTTTCTAGAGACAGAGGCCAGTTGGGCCATGTCTGGTCTGCCACTGACCCTTCTGACACAGAGAGAGAACGGGACAGAGATGAGAGAAAAGAGAGAGAAATTGAATATAGAGAAAGATATTGGGACATAAAGCTAGTTAGAGAGGGAAATGGAAACACAAGAGAAATGAAGAGAATGGAAACAGAGAGATGGCGACTAGCCAGACTCAAAGAGAAAGAGAAGGAAACCAAGAGAGGCATGCTGCAGACACAGAGAGCGAGAGAAAGAAAAAGGGGGGCCAGCCCAGGCATCTTGGCTAATGGGGGCCGGCGTGCGCCGTGGCAAGTCTCTAGCACTATATCACGCTTCATTAGCTGCTATGCTATTGTGGTTATCTACGAAGCAGCCAGCCTGGGTGCAGGGATGTGATGTGGGTCACACTGCACGCAGAAGATGAAGGGGGAATTGAATGGACTGTCTGTCTGGGAGAGATCATGGCTGCTCCAGATGTAACTGCTGCTGGCCTGACTCTGCTTTCTCGACTGGCTGGCTGTGGTCCAATACTCTACTACTGCAGCCTTTTCTTGTCTCCTTTCACTTTCAGATTAGTGGTTGAGTGGGACGTGAGATGAGGGAAGAAGGCTGTTTGAGATTCTTAGGACGTGCCCTTTGTCTCGGTTTCTGTCTGTGTCTGACCTTCACTGGCAATCGACTTGTGTCAGATCAGTGGCAAATGGGGAAAGGAGCACCAATGGGACGTGGCCTAGGTCTGTGTTTTTTTGATGACCCGGTTCCTTCAAATCAATTCACTGTCTGTTCACTCAAACAGACGCTGCGTGTGAAGGTGGGAGGAGCTGACACTGTTCTGTCCTTCACTGGGGGTATCTTTGTGTGGTGCCTATCTAACCTCCATCTCCCTCTGTTTCTCATCCTTCTCTCTATCCAAACGCTTAATTCCCCTCCTCCCTTTCTATCTCTCCTCCATCTCCCTCTGTTTCTCATCCTTCTCTCTATCCAAACGCTTAATTCCCCTCCTCCCTTTCTATCTCTCCTACATCTCCCTCTGTTTCTCATCCTTCTCTCTATCCAAACGCTCAATTCCCCTCCTCCCTTTCTATCTCTCCTCCATCTCCCTCTGTTTCTCATCCTTCTCTCTATCCAAACGCTCAATTCACCTCCTCCCTTTCTATCTCTCCTCCATCTCCCTCTGTTTCTCATCCTTCTCTCTATCCAAACGCTTAATTCCCCTCCTCCCTTTCTATCTCTCCTCCATCTCCCTCTGTTTCTCATCCTTCTCTCTATCCAAACGCTTAATTCCCCTCCTCCCTTTCTATCTCTCCTCCATCTCCCTCTGTTTCTCATCCTTCTCTCTATCCAAACGCTCAATTCCCCTCCTCCCTTTCTATCTCTCCTCCTCCGTTCTCTGTCCGTCTCAGAGTTGCAGCTCCAGTAAAAACAGTGAGTCATCCGATCTTACCTGAGGACCATGGAGCACACACACACACGTACGCACACACACGCACGCACACACACACAAACACACACACACACACACACATGTACGCATGCACACACAAACACACACACACACGTACGCACGCACGAACGCACACACACTCGTTCAAATCAAGGTGCCACTGCACGATAATGTGACACACGGAGAGGTACAGTGCATTCGGAAAGTATTCAGACCCCTTGACTTTTTCCACATTTTGTTACATTACAGCTTATTCTAAAACATTTTTTATTTAACCTTTATTTAACTAGGCAAGTCAGTTAAGAACTAATTCTTATTTACAATGACGGCCTACCTCGACAAACACGGACGACGCTGGGCCAATTAAATGTTTCCTTTTCCCCTCATCTACACACAATACCCCATAATGCCAATGCAAAATTAGGTTTTTAGAAATTTTAGCAATTTTATTAAAATAAAAAAGCTGTAATATCACATTTACATAAGTATTCAGACCCTTCTCAGTACTTTGTTGAAGCATCTTTGGCAGCGACTAAAGCCTCGAAACTTCTTGGGTATGACACTACAAGCTTGGCACTCCCTGTATTTGGGGAGTTTCTCCCATTCTTCTCTGCAGATCCTCTCAAGCTCTGTCAGGCAGGATGGAGAGCGTCGCTGCACAGCTATTTTCAGGTCTCTCCAGAGATGTTGGATCGGGTTCAAGTCCGGGCTCTGGCTGGGCCCCTCAAGGACATTCAGAGACTAGTCCTGAAGCCACTCCTGCATTGTCTTTGCTTTGTGCTTAAGTTCGATGTCCTGATGGAAGGTGAACCTTCACCCCAGTCTGAGGTCCTGAGCGCTCTGGGGCAGGTTTTCATCAAGAATCTCTCTGTACTTTGCTCCGTTCAGCTTTCCCTTGATCCTGACTAGTCTCCCAGGCCCTGTCGCTGAAAACTACCCCCCAGCATGATGCTACCACCACCATGCTTCACCATTGGGATTGTGCCAGGTTTCTTCCAGACGTGACACTTGGCATTCAGGCCAAAGAGTTCAATCTTGGTTTCATCAGACCAGAGAACATTGTTTCTCATGGTCTGAGTCCTGTAGGTGCCTTTTGGCAAACTCCAAGCGAGCTGTCATGTGCCTTTTACTGAGGAGTGGCTTCCATCTGGCCACTCTACCATAAAGGCCTTATTGGTGGAGTGCTGCAGAGATGGTTGTCCTTCTGGAAGGTTCTCCCATCTCCAAAGAGGAACTCTAGAGCTCTTTCAGAGTGACCATTGGGTTCTTGGTCACCTCCCTGACCAAGGCCTTTCTCCCCTGATTTCTCAGTTTGGCCGTGTGGCCAGCTCTAGGAAGAGTCTTGGTGGTTCCAAACTTCTTCCATTTAAGAACGATGGAGGCCACTATGTTCAATGCTGCAGACATGTTTTTCCCCAAATCGGTGCCTCAACACAATCCGGTCTCTGAGCTTTGTTTTTGCTCTGACATGCACTGTCAACTGTGGGACCTTATATAGACAGGTATGTGCCTTTCCAAATCCAAGCCTTTCCAATCAATTACATTTACCACAGGTGGACTCGAATCAAGTTGTAGAAACATCTCAAGGATCATCAATGGAAACAAAGCGCACCGGAGCTCAATTTTGGGGGTTGTGAATACTTATGTAAATAAGGTGTTTCTGTTTTCGTTTTTTTTTTTAATAAAATGTGTAAAAACCTGTTTTCGCTTTGTCATTATGGAGTATTGTGTTGTAATGCAACAACATGTGGATTAAGTGAAGGGGAATACTTTCCGGATGCACTGTGCACCCTGCAAGCCTAGTAGCTGACACAACCTTTCACAGAGGCTGCAGGTGTGTCAGTCTCCAGCAGCCCAACACCATGAGGTTACCCACGGCACTAACGGCAGACAGATCTCGACAGTAATCTCACTTTCCACTTCTCTGTCTCTTTCGCTTTCTCTCTCTCTCTGTCTCCTTCCCTTCATTTCTCTTGCCACCCCTTCTTCTCTCCGTATGACAAACAAGCACAGAACAAACCAAGCACTGCAGTCCAGACAAACACCTGACCCCCATCCATGTAGAACAGCATACCAGCCAACACCCCAGTTCAGGTGTGAACTAAAACAACACAATTTTATACAACAAAGACTGCAACCAAACAGCACTATAACATACGGAAACTCTCAGATGTCAAAACACACACCCCTCCCCCGACCTCCCGCAATCCCTCCCTTCCCAGCTGCATCCATCATCCATCCCTGGCATGGCTCCAGGTGCAGTAGTAGTTCCCCCTAACCACAGATCTAATGTCAGATTATCTGTTCACCGCACTAATCATAACCAGTAAGGATGAAAGAAATGATCTGACCCAGAATCAGTTGATTGTAACGTCGACCTCCCACCCGCCATGCCTCGAGTGCAATCTTACACAACAGTCCTTGTCAAAATCTGCCTGCTGCTTAAAACGAAACGTGTCAGAGACAGAGTAGCGTTCCGCTCGCAGCTTTGCTCCTGCCCCACTTCTTACATCTATCCCTCCCTCCACCCCCCCTCTATCTATCCCCCCCATCCTAATTCAAACAGAAGAAGATAGGCTGCTAGCGCTGCTGGCGTCTCAGCGAGTCAGCTCAACTCATTATTTGCTAACACCTTTCAGCTCAACCAAACTGAGTGAGTGTGCAGGCGTGTGTGCACGTGTACATACATGTGTGTACCTGTGTGTGCGGTGCCTCGGGTCCAGATGGTACTGTAAAAATACAGCACTGATACCCCAAACACAGCGATATAGTGATTTGACACAGATATCAAGATAAAGCATTTCCACTTGCGCTCAGGTGAGATGAAATAGAACACAGACAAATAATGAACAAGCCTATTGCTGATGCACTTTAAATAATCTCCCCTCTTATGCAAATACATTAGCCAATACAAACCTTCTCACATATTAGCCATAATATACTTGTAAACTGTATGTGGCAAGTATATTAGCATAGATGCTCATTCTGTATTGTACAGTGCCTTGCGAAAGTATTCGGCCCCCTTGAACTTTGCGACCTTTTGCCACATTTCAGGCTTCAAACATAAAGATATAAAACTGTGAAGAATCAACAACAAGTGGGACACAATCATGAAGTGCGGGGCGGCAGGGTAGCCTAGTGGTTAGAGCGTTGGACTAGTAACCGGAAGGTTGTGAGTTCAAACCCCCGAGCTGACAAGGTACAAATCTGTCGTTCTGCCCCTGAACAGGCAGTTAACCCACTGTTCCCAGGCCGTCATTGAAAATAAGAATTTGTTCTTAACTGACTTGCCTGGTTAAATAAAGGTAAAATAAAAATAAAAAAAAAAGTGGAATGACATTTATTGGATATTTCAAACTTTTTTAACAAATCAAAAACTGAAAAATTGGGCGTGCAAAATTATTCAGCCCCTTTACTTTCAGTGCAGCAAACTCTCTCCAGAAGTTCAGTGAGGATCTCTGAATGATCCAATGTTGACCTAAATGACTAATGATGATAAATACAATCCACCTGTGTGTAATCAAGTCTCCGTATAAATGCACCTGCACTGTGATAGTCTCAGAGGTCCGTTAAAAGCGCAGAGAGCATCATGAAGAACAAGGAACACACCAGGCAGGTCCGAGATACTGTTGTGAAGAAGTTTAAAGCCGGATTTGGATACAAAAAGATTTCCCAAGCTTTAAACATCCCAAGGAGCCCTGTGCAAGCGATAATATTGAAATGGAAGGAGTATCAGACCACTGCAAATCTACCAAGACCTGGCCGTCCCCTTTCAGCTCATACAAGGAGAAGACTGATCAGAGATGCAGCCAAGAGGCCCATGATCACTCTGGATGAACTGCAGAGATCTACAGCTGAGGTGGGAGACTCTGTCCATAGGACAACAATCAGTTGTATATTGCACAAATCTGGCCTTTATGGAAGAGTGGCAAGAAGAAAGCCATTTCTTAAAGATATCCATAAAAAGTGTTGTTTAAAGTTTGCCACAAGCCACCTGGGAGACACACCAAACATGTGGAAGAAGGTGCTCTGGTCAGATTAAACCAAAATTGAACTTTTTGGCAACAATGCAAAACGTTATGTTTGGCGTAAAAGCAACACAGCTCATCACCCTGAACACACCACCCCCACTGTCAAACATGGTGGTGGCAGCATCATGGTTTGGGCCTGCTTTTCTTCAGCAGGGACAGGGAAGATGGTTAAAATTGATGGGAAGATGGATGGAGCCAAATACAGGACCATTCTGGAAGAAAACCTGATGGAGTCTGCAAAAGACCTGAGACTGGGACGGAGATTTGTCTTCCAACAAGACAATGATCCAAAACATAAAGCAAAATCTACAATGGAATGGTTCAAAAATAAACATATCCAGGTGTTAGAATGGCCAAGTCAAAGTCCAGACCTGAATCCAATCGAGAATCTGTGGAAAGAACTGAAAACTGCTGTTCACAAATGATCTCCATCCAACCTCACTGAGCTCGAGCTGTTTTGCAAGGAGGAATGGGAAAAAATGTCAGTCTCTCGATGTGCAAAACTGATAGAGACATACCCCAAGCGACTTACAGCTGTAATCGCAGCAAAAGGTGGCGCTACAAAGTATTAACTTAAGGGGGCTGAATAATTTTGCACGCCCAATTTTTCAGTTTTTGATTTGTTAAAAAAGTTTGAAATATCCAATAAATGTCGTTCCACTTCATGATTGTGTCCCACTTGTTGATTCTTCACAAAAAAATACAGTTTTATATCTTTATGTTTGAAGCCTGAAATGTGGCAAAAGATCGCAAAGTTCAAGGGGGCCGAATACTTTCGCAAGGCACTGTATGTCTCTGATAAAGCAGTTAGGCATAATATAAGCCTTTTCATATATCAACTCGTATTAAATGCCACTACTCATATATCCCACAGACACAGATGGGCCTAAACCATAGGCATTGAGGGCTTTCTTATGACAAAGGCCAAAACATTCTGTATGCCTTCTCATACTGTATATCAGCGCTGACATGCTTGAATATAGGCTATTCACATATGTTGGTATTGAAACTGCTCATATGTGTTGGCATTGCTACTACTCATACGTTTGTCATTGATACTACTCATACGTTGGTATTGATACTACTCATATGTAAGTATTGATACTACTCATGTGTTGGCATTGATACTACTCATATGTTGGCATTGATACTACTCATATGTTGGCATTGATACTACTCATATGATGGCATTGATACTACTCATGTATTGGTATTGATACTACTCATGTGTTGGTATTGATACTACTCATGTGTTGGCATTGATACTACTCATATGTTGGCATTGATACTACTCATATGTTGGCATTGATACTACTCATATGTTGGCATTGATACTACTCATATGATGGCATTGATACTACTCATATATGTTGGCATTGCTACTACTCCCATATGCTGTTATTGATACTACTCATATGATGGCATTGATACTACTCATATATGTTGGCATTGCTACTACTCCCATGTGTTAGCATTGATACTACTCATATGTGTTGGTATTGATACTACTCATGTGTTGGTATTGATACTACTCATGTATTGGCATTGATACTACTCATATGTGTTGGTATTGATACTACTCATGTGTTGGTATTGATACTACTCATGTATTGGTATTGATACTACTCATGTATTGGTATTGATACTACTCATATGTTGGCATTGATACTACTCATATGTGTTGGTATTGGTACTACTCATATGTTGGTATTGATACTACTCATGTATTGGTATTGATACTACTCATATGTGTTGGTATTGGTACTACTCATATGTTGGTATTGATACTACTCATGTGTTGGTATTGGTACTACTCATGTATTGGTATTGATACTACTCATGTATTGGTATTGATACTACTCATGTATTGGTATTGATACTACTCATATGATGGCATTGATACTACTCATATGTTGGTATTGCTACTACTCATGTGTTGGTATTGATACTACTCATATGTGTTGGTATTGGTACTACTCATATGTTGATATTGATACTACTCATGTGTTGGTATTGATACTACTCATGTATTGGTATTGATACTACTCATATGTGTTGGTATTGGTACTACTCATATGTTGGTATTGATACTACTCATGTGTTGGTATTGGTACTACTCATGTATTGGTATTGATACTACTCATATGTGTTGGTATTGATACTACTCATGTATTGGTATTGATACTACTCATGTGTTGGTATTGATACTACTCATATGTGTTGGTATTGATACTACTCATGTATTGGTATTGATACTACTCATGTATTGGTATTGATACTACTCATGTATTGGTATTGATACTACTCATATGATGGCATTGATACTACTCATATGTTGGTATTGATACTACTCATGTGTTGGTATTGATACTACTCATATGTTAGTATTGATACTACTCATATGATGGCATTGATACTACTCATGTGTTGGTATTGATACTACTCATGTGTTGGTATTGATACTACTCATATGTTGGTATTGGTACTACTCATGTGTTAGTATTGATACTACTCATATGATGGCATTGATACTACTCATATGTTGGTATTGATACTACTCATGTATTGGTATTGATACTACTCATGTGTTGGTATTGATACTACTCATGTGTTGGTATTGATACTACTCATATGATGGCATTGATACTACTCATATGATGGCATTGATACTACTCATATGATGGCATTGATACTACTCATATGTGTTGGTATTGGTACTACTCATATGTTGGTATTGATACTACTCATATATTGGTATTGATACTACTCATATGTGTTGGTATTGGTACTACTCATATGTTGGTATTGATACTACTCATGTGTTGGTATTGGTACTACTCATGTATTGGTATTGATACTACTCATGTATTGGTATTGATACTACTCATGTATTGGTATTGATACTACTCATATGATGGCATTGATACTACTCATATGTTGGTATTGATACTACTCATGTGTTGGTATTGATACTACTCATATGTGTTGGTATTGGTACTACTCATATGTTGATATTGATACTACTCATGTGTTGGTATTGATACTACTCATGTATTGGTATTGATACTACTCATATGTGTTGGTATTGGTACTACTCATATGTTGGTATTGATACTACTCATGTGTTGGTATTGGTACTACTCATGTATTGGTATTGATACTACTCATATGTGTTGGTATTGATACTACTCATGTATTGGTATTGATACTACTCATGTGTTGGTATTGATACTACTCATATGTGTTGGTATTGATACTACTCATGTATTGGTATTGATACTACTCATGTATTGGTATTGATACTACTCATGTATTGGTATTGATACTACTCATATGATGGCATTGATACTACTCATATGTTGGTATTGATACTACTCATGTGTTGGTATTGATACTACTCATATGTTAGTATTGATACTACTCATATGATGGCATTGATACTACTCATGTGTTGGTATTGATACTACTCATGTGTTGGTATTGATACTACTCATATGTTGGTATTGGTACTACTCATGTGTTAGTATTGATACTACTCATATGATGGCATTGATACTACTCATATGTTGGTATTGATACTACTCATGTATTGGTATTGATACTACTCATGTGTTGGTATTGATACTACTCATGTGTTGGTATTGATACTACTCATATGATGGCATTGATACTACTCATATGATGGCATTGATACTACTCATATGATGGCATTGATACTACTCATATGTTGGTATTGATACTACTCCCATGTGTTGGTATTGATACTACTCATGTGTTGGTATTGATACTACTCATGTGTTGGTATTGATACTACTCATATGTTGGCATTGATACTACTCATATGATGGTATTGATACTACTCATTTGTTGGTATTGATACTACTCATGTGTTGGCATTGATACTACTCATATATTAGTATTGATACTACTCATGTGTTGGCATTGATACTACTCATATGTTGGCATTGATACTACTCATATGTTAGCATTGATACTACTCATATGATGGTATTGATACTACTCATGTGTTGGCATTGATACTACTCATATGTTAGTATTGATACTACTCATATGTTAGTATTGATACTACTCATGTGTTGGCATTGATACTACTCATATGTTGGCATTGATACTACTCATATGTTAGTATTGATACTACTCACGTGAAACCATTATAACATATTCATGACAACCATTTCCAGCTAATCTTTGATGTTCTCATCATCATCATCCTCTGCTGTCCAGATACAATCCCACCCACGTGCTCATTAGCTGTAATGTATTCATAGTGCAGATGTCTAATAGAGGTATTAGACATTAGGGCTGTGACAATACCAGTATCGCAATATTTCTTCCATGTGAAAAATTCAAACACAAAGCCGAACAAACTCTTTGGTCCTTTATTAAAAAACTGTAGGTTAACATAGTGTGTGCTACAGCTTGGAAAATAAACAAATGAGACTCTGGATGACAACATATTGGTGTTTGTTTCCAACATTAGGGCTGTTTTCCTAAAGAAGTTATATCCGCTTCGTAATTAGTTTCCTTGCCATGATATTAACAAATATTGCGATACTGGTATCATCCCGGTCCTATTAGACATGCACTCATTAATGGTATCCCAGGCCATCCAGCCATAATATATTGTCTATCCTGTCGATCCTGAGTCAGGATTACCAGACAAGTCACTTTGCCCCTCCAGGGTCTAGAGGTATTCTGTGTGTGTGTGCCCAGACATCATCTTCACTCTACCAGGGTCTGTCTGTCTATCAATAGCCGTATGTTTCCATTCTATAGTCTTCAAGTGTTTTTGTGACTGTGTCTGTGTCTGTGTCTGTGTCTGCACAATCACTCCTATCTACTCTTTCTCTGTGTCCAGCTAGAGTCTTACTTCTCTCTCTCTATCACCAACACAACCCCCATTCACTGCCAAATCACCAAATCCTCTATATCTGTGCCCATTCACTCCTGTCAGTCTGCGTGCCCACTCCACAGCAGATGAGCGTGTGTATGTGTGTGTGTGTGTGTGTGCCAGTCTGAGGAATGGCGCTGCAGAGCCCTCTTGGCGGCCGGGCCGTGTCGGCTCTGCCCGTTCACACTTGGCATGGCATCAGTGATGACTGAGTCAGATGCCTGGCCTCACCTCATGGCTCACCCCTCACCGCTCACAGAACGCATATTCTAGATTTATATAATGTAGTGTTCTGGACATATCTTCCGTCCTGTGTTTTAGTCCGGAACCAGACTCATTTCGGCATGCTTTGATGGGATGTGTAATATGTTGATTTGACATCTTGGTTTGTGTTGGTTTGATGTTGTGATGTCTGTTGGTTTGTGATGTTGGTTTGTGATGTTGTAATGTGTTGATTTGACATCTTGGTTTGTGTTGGTTTGATGTTGTGATGTCTGTTGGTTTGTGATGTTGGTTTGTGATGTTGCGTTGCAATGTGTTGGTTTAATGTTGTGATGTGTTGGTTTCATTTGCAGTTGCTCTGTTGTGTTGGGATATCTGTTATTCACTTGTGATGTTGGTTGCAACTTTGTGTTATAGTCTATCGGTTTGTTGTAGCGTACCCGTTTATGTCATGGTTGTGTGATTGTTGTGCAGTGAGATTGTGTTGTTAGGCTAAAATATATAGTACGCAATCGTTCTTACAACATTACAAACTCTCTGGTCGTCAGGGGAACTGCAATTGTTTTTGGATGTTTGTCTCTCTCTCTATCGTTCTCTATGTGTTTTGAGGTGTGCTGCTGGGTGACTGACGTCCGATTGTTTTGTCCTGCTGAGATGGGCTGGTGGCTGTGCTATTGTTGACATCTTGACAGGCACTCTGCTGTGGAGCAGCCAGCGCCATGCAGACAGACAGACAGACAGACAGACAGACAGACAGACAGAATTTGACAGGGTGGCTGGTGTCGTCCGACTGGCTGTGTGAAAAGCTACAGCAGCATGCAGCAGTGGACCACTGTGCCTTTTTTCCTCCTCTGTGTGTCAGCACACTGCACCCTCTACAAACAACGGTGGACGACAACCGGCTCGGGTTGGACAGATAGACGGATGGATGAGGAGACAGACGGGATAGAGAGGGAGAGGAAAGGAGGGTGGGAGGGAAGGGGAAGAGGGGGAGGATATGGGGTGATTCTGGAGGAGGAGAAGACGGAATGACAGTCGGCCAGACAGAATGCATGGCATAGAGATAGACAAACAGAGAGACAGACAGGCAGACAGACAGGCAGACAGACGGAGGGAGGGTGGGGGGTGGGGAAGGCGTTGAGACATGTTACCTTTCGGGGGACGAGGATTTCTCAGAGTTCACGGACATGAGCGGTGCCTGTTAGCCGCTCGCTCGCCGAGGGACGACAGAGATGGCAAGGAATGACAAAACGGGCTCTCTGTTTCCTCTGCTTCGTCCTCTCTCCTTTCGTTCTGTGCTGTGTGTCTGTGTAAAGGGGGGGTGGGGGGGCTGCCTCCCCTCCTCCTCCTCCTCTCTCTCTCTCACGCTCTCTCTCCCTCTTGCTCAGAGGAAAAGAAAGGATGGAGGACAACGCTCCAAGAAAGAGGAAAAGGAAAAAAAAGCAGATGTGTTCTGGCTAAGCAGAAGTCTTGCTGCCTGTCAAGCGAGACGAGCAATGTCAGACACCCCTCCTCAGACCCCGCTTCCTTCCTCCCTTCCTTCCTTTACCTCTCACTTTCGCTTTTTCAGAGGCTGCTGTTTTTTCAATCTCCTTCCTGCCGTCCTCTGTCTTCCTTGCTTGGTTCTTAAATGGGTGATGAAATGAACACACAAGCTCCCAGTCTCAATCCGGTGTGTCTGTCTCTCTCCTCCTCCTTGTCTCTGTCTCTCTCTCTTTCTCAGTCTCTCTCTGTCTCTCTTTGTGTGTCTCTCTCTCTCTCTCTCTCTGTGTAACAGCAGTAGCTGGCTCTAGCAGGCCTTCTGCAGCTCTGCACAACAACAGAGCCCAGAGCGAGCTGGAACAAACCACTGCCTCACAGAGAGAGGGGGTTGGGAGGGCTGGGACCGACCGGAAAACGAAACCACTTCTCCTTGAGGCCATCTCTCCTCCCCCTCTCCCAGTGTGGTCCGGCCCTCCCTCCTTCCCTCTCTCCCTCCCTCCATCCCCCCTGCCTTATTACGACATCCTGTATCTCGGGGCAACGCCGCACAAATCTGACTCCCCCCTCTCTATCTTCCATCCTTCTCTTCTCCCCGTCCTCGTTTCTCTCTTTTTCTTTCAATTCATTTCCAGCACTGTCTTTTCTGCCTCTACGGTTGTAATGTGTGCTTGTGTTCTCTTTTCTTTCTACATTCCCTCCACTCTCTCCAGCAGATGGGTCTATTTCTCCATGAGTGAACAACACATAGAGAGGTAGCCAGAGGGTGTGTCATGATGGGGGGCCTCTCTCTACTGTCCTCCCCCCATCTCTCTCTCTCTCTCTTCCTCTCTCTTTCCTCAATTTGACCTAAATATCAGTGTGTCTGTGTGTCTGTCTGTGTGGTGGGGGGGGGGGGGGGGGGGGGGGGTGAGGATTCTGAGGTTGCTGTTACCGACTAATCAACCTCCGTTTGGAATGGAATTGCGCGGCTAAGAGTCTGTACTGTCTGTACAAACGCACACCCACGGCACGCACTCATGCTGCTGAATGCATTCCAAGCCCAATGTATTCAAGCTTTACGAAAACATTTGGGTCAGGCAGAACCATTGCATAATGCACATGTACTTTACAGCACATGAAACATAGGCTGCAGAGAAAGGACATAGGCGTTCCAGTGTATTTTAGCCCTGGGAGAAACAGCGTTTCTAGCATTAGCACAGGAGTTAGGATAGCGTTCTGTGGTGGTCGGATGACTTCATGGGAAAATCCACATGTGATCCATATCTGGGGGCTCTGTGAGTGTGGGATTAAACAAGCTCAGATAAGAATCACACACACACACAGACACACATCTCTCCATAAATCGGCAAACAGAATACAACACATGTATAACACAGCACAGCCTAAATTACAAGGAGTACATGAAGCACACAAGAGAGTGACCCGTCCAATTGTCCTCATTCTCTGTGGCTGTGGGCCAATGGGGGTGGGGGAGGTACCACTAGTCTAGGTCACCATGCACCCTGATAGCTGAGCACCCCCCCCCCCCCACTAAACAATCCTGATGTCATAATTCCATAGAGGAGGCTAAGAACTGAGACTAAAGATCTGTCACCCATTTTAAAGACTGCCTCCTCACACATCAGTCACGTAAACACATTCCCACTTCAGTAAAGTATGTGCACACACACACACAGAGATCTGGCATGTCCTTTCTGCATGTCTTTCAGAGGGACTGAAGCTCTAGGTGGAGCTGTGGCGAAAAGCGGGGACAAGAAAAAGAAGGATGAGAGAAATAAGGATAAGGACCAGTCTCTTGGCTATAAGAGAGGGGGAGCTGAGAGGACATCAGTCTCACTAGCAGTGGTATTTTGGGAGCCGGTATTGAGGCTGCCGGGAGCTATCTTTAAACGGCCTACTTCTCTCACTGCCTGGTGGTACTGAGGAGAGGGAGATGGAGAGGAGAAGAGATAGAGAGGAGAGAGAGAGAGAGAGAGAGAGAGAGAGAGAGAGAGAGAAAGAAAGAAAGAAAGAAAGAAAGAAAGAAAGAAAGAAAGAAAGAAAGAAAGAAAGAAAGAAAGAAAGAAAGAAAGAAAGAAAAAGAGAGAGAGATGGGGATAGAGAGAGATGGGGAGAAGTAGAGAGAGACACAGAGAGTAAAATTGGAAACAAACAAAAAAGTATTTCCACAGGGCCGTGGGGTGAGACAGGGTTGCAGCTTAAGCCCCACCCTCTTCACTAGAACAGTCTGCAGCACCCGGCCTCACCCTACACACCTGAAGTCAAATGTCTACTGTTTGTTGATGATCTGGGGCTTCTGTCCCCAACCAATGGTGGCCTACAAGAGCACCTAGATATTCTGCACAGATTCTGTCAGATCCTGGGCCCTGATAGTAAATCTCAAAGACAAAAAAATGGTGTCTAAGAAAGGTCCCGTTACCAGGACCACAAATATAAAATTCCATATTTACACCGTTGCCCTAGAGCACACAAAAAAACTATACACACATCAGCCTAAACATCAGAGCCACAGGCAACTTCCACAAAGCTGTGAACGAGCTGAGAGACAAGGCAAGAAGGGCCTTCTATGACATCAAAAGGAACATGAAATTAGACATATCAATTAGGATCTGGCAAAAATACATATCAGTTATAGAACCCATTGCCCTTCATGGTTGTGAGGTCTGGGGTCCGCTCACCAACCAAGAATTCACAAAATGGGACAAACAACAAAATTGAGAATTCTGCAAAAATATCCTCTGTGTATATATATCATTTAAAAAAATAATGCATGCAGAGCAGAATTATCACAATCCGTTAAAATCTAGAACCACCTGAAAGGAAGCGATTCCCAAATCTTCCATAACAAAGCCATCACCTACAGAGAGATGAACCTGGAGAAGAGTCCCCTAAGCAAGCTGGTCCTGTGGCTCTGTTCACAAACAGACTCAACAGAACCTGAGGACAGCAACACAATTAGACCCAACCAAATCATGAGAAAACAAAAAGAGAATTACTTGACACATTGGAAAGGACTAGTAATTGTTAAGTAATTATATTTTTGTTTTCTCATGATTTGGTTGGGTCTAATTGTGTTGCTGTCGTCGGGCTCTGTGGCCATCCGAATGCTATTTGTCCCTAAACAGAGAGTACACAGTGGCAGAATACCTGACCACAGTGACTGACCCAAACTTAAGGAAAGCTTTGACTATGTACAGACTCAGTGAGCATAGCCTTGCTATTGAGAAAGGCTGCCATAGTCAGACCTGGCTCTCAAGAGAAGACAGACTATGTGCACACTGCCCACAAAATGAGGTGGAAACTGAGCTGCATTTCCTAACCTCCTGCCAAATGTATGACCATATTAGCGACACATATTTCCCTCAGATTACACAGACCCACAAAGAATTCGGGAAAAAAAGCACATTTGGATAAACTCCCATATCTACTGGGTGAATTACCAGTGTGCCATCACAGCAGCAAGATGTGTGACCTATTGCCACAAGAAAAGGGCAACCAGTGAAGAACAAACACCATTGTAAATGCAACCCATATGTATGTTTATTTATCTTCCCTTTTGTACATGAATTATTTGCACATAATATGACATTTGAAATGTCTTTATTCTTTTGGAACTTTAGTGTAATGTTTATTGTTATTTTTTATTGTTTAATATCTATTTGACTTGCTTTGGCAGTGTTAACATATGTTTCACATGCCAATAAAGCCCTTAAATTGAAATTGCAAGCACATACTGTGGGCATGCAGGCACACAAACAGGACTGTGTCCAAGTGCATGACATCACCCACAACTCGTCCTTTTAAAGAGAACTTGAGCAGATCTGGGGATCTGTAATTGACTATATTCCCTAGGAAACCCTACATGCCTCTCTGTGAAGGACTATGTGCCCTAGCATGCCTTACTACCAGCTGATGTCTGGCGGGGGGTGTATGTTAGCATAATTAGACAGGTTGATTGACAGACTGAAGACAGCCCAGGTCTGGCCTAGAGTGGGTCAATTTCAGTAATCCTTATAGAACTCCATATAGAGGCGCCTTCACATCCATGTACTCCTAACAAACAACATGCCTGTCACTCACACACACACACCAGTTACCCCTATATTCCTTGAGCGCCGGGGGGGCCAACGCTGCTTAATCGTTACCGCCACTCCAAAACAAGATGATTTACATATCTCCCCGGGAGAGTCTTTTTTTTGTTGAACGAGTGTGAGAAAGTCACTTCTGGTGACGTAAGAAAAAAGAAGTCATTCTACTCTAACATTGCATGAAAAGTAAATGATGTTGACACCATCTGAAATATACTGACGTACGCCACTGCACTGTAGGGTGATGATGAGGAGCAAGCGGTGGCTGTGCGCTCGTGGCTCTCTTCAATTTGAGCAATGAAGCCAGATAATATTGAAGGGCCTGTAAGAGGCACTCTTTCCTCTGGTCAAATTTTTGTATATTATCCCAATGACCCAGCACCATGACCGGGGGACATTGCCCTGTGTAGGGTCCCGTCTTTCAGATGGCCCATTAAATGGGTTTCCTGACTCTCTGTGGTCACTAAAGAGTAGGGGTGTTAACCCTGGTGTCCTGGCATGAATCCCAATCTGACTCTCATCATGGCGACCAAATCATCCCCAACTTCCAATGGGCTCATTCTTCCCCTGTAACTATTCCCCAGGTCGTTGCTGTAAAAGAGCATGTGTTCCCAGTCAACTTACCGGGTAAAATAATTATTGTAGCCATCAGCTGGAAACCCATTTAAATTGGGTTTTTTTCTCTGGTATTTGTTTAACAATCACTCACATCACCGAATGTATTTCATTTCAAACTTGACATTTCTGTAGTATAGGCTACTTATCCTAATGAAAGATATCAACTAAATGAGATATTTTCTGTTAATCGTCCATCTCTGCACAGTGCTGCTGTCCGCAGTGCGATGCCTAGTGTAATGAGGCACAGTAAGCAGATAGGGAGCCACACACACACACACACACACACACACACACACACACACACACTCACACACACACACACACACACACTCACACACACACACACACTCACACACACACACACACACACACACACACACACACACACACACACTCACACACACACACACACACACACACACACACACACACACACACACACACACTGAGTAGACAGAGTAGATCTTCCTAGTTCCTTAACACTGTTGAATGCGCCTGGTTTCCCCAGAGACAGGACAGGTAAGCAGCTGGCACTTTATCAGCTTACTGTGCCTCATTACACTAGGTAACACACTAAGGACAGCAGTACTGTGTGTGTGCCTATGTCCAAATCCCAGCACCAGGCACACACGCACGCACAAACACACACACAAAGCAGATGGGGAGGGACGGGGACAGTGTGCAGTCTCATTAGCTAAGTGGTGTATGTTTAATTGATGGACAAAGGACGACCTTTGACCTACCACCACTCACTCTGACCTCTGTGATTTGATTAGATTTTTATTGTTGGACATAAAAAACTGTAAAAAAAAAAAAAAAAACAGCAAATCAGCTGCACATGGTTTTAATTTTGGAAATCTGTTTTAAGAGATGTATAATTCCTATTGAAATCGATCCAGAGTTGGGATATCTAACATTTAGCATTTTTATTCACCCGCAACCTACATTCTGAATGACTGCCAGGGTTGGGAAGATTTAGACATGAGACTACCTTAAACATACAAACTGGAACAACCATTTCAGTAACGGGGGAAATAAGTCAAAGTAACAGATTGCCATAGTTTCGATTTTTGTACAAATATTTTGGAGTTGCATAAGATTAATGAATGTATTCATGTACATTCAAAAACATAGATATTGAAACAAACCATTCTAAAAAAAAGAACCTGCAATAGAGCATGCTGGGAAATATGACAATGATGGGTGTGGTGTTGGTTCAACTCTGGTTAATCGAGGGACCCCCCCCCCCCCCCCCCCCCTTGAGCCAATGCGCAGTCATTTTGACTCAAACATTCTTACAGTCTAATAAATACATTTCATATATGCTATCGGTAAAATAATAATTTGGTTGTGTTTATGAAGGTCTTGGGTATCATCAGAATACAACACATTTTTATTATTTAAAATAACACAATAGCATTTTCAAAGCTCCAAAAAGTCACTTTGAAAAATCCACACCGGCCACTTTGCTCTGCGCTATTAAAGGGACAAATCTGCAGGCTTCCATAGCGTAGCTCCCTCGTCAAGAACCCCAAACTTAACTCAAAGGTTCTTTATCGGGCAAGAGTTCTCCAAGGAACCTTAAGAGCCGAGGAAGAACCATTTAAGAACCTTGATTTTTTTCTCAGTGTATGTCATGGCTTGCTATAAGGCACAGCAGCTATGCCCTATTTAGCTATGACTAAGTATCGTGGTTATTATACACACAATGCACAACAACAACAACAAGCAATTTATATGTTTGTTTTGGACTGGTAGAACTAGAAATGAGGAAGCCCTGAACAAAGCCTCTGTTCCCGACCAACAGCATAGTTACTGGATCTCACTGGATGATGGGATAGAGCTCTCTGGTGTTCACTGAGAGAACTGCACTCTGCCTGAGCCTCAAATTGAACACAATTTTATTTTTACCAAATAGAAACCGTTTAAGCGGCGATACAAGGCACAGGGTAGAAATAAAAACAGAAATGGGTTAGGGAAACAGGCTAAATCAGAAAGCCTTTCAGACTTTCATCTGCCTGTACCAGGCAGAACAACCTGGTCTCAGGGCATTTTGTATTATTCTGTATGTAAATCCGAAGCACTCCATTTAATATGGCAGGACAACCTGGTTTCAGAGCATTTCGTATTATTTTGTACATTAGTCCAAGACACTCCATTTAGTAAATGTTACGTTTTGTATGGTATGTATTAACTTGTGGATGTCCATCACCCATTCTGTATGATATATTATGAATGACAATTAATTTTAAATGTACAATATTTTACGAACTTGCAAAACTTATGATATGTTAAGAATTTTGGCTAGGTGGCTATCGCTAGCTAGCTAACATTCCCTAGGTTAGGGTTTAGGGTTAAGTTTAGGGTTAAGTTTAGGAGTTAGGTTGAAGGGTTGTTAGGGGAAGGGTTAGCTAAAATGGTTAAGGTTAGGATTAGGGGAAGGGTTAGCTAAAATGGTTACGGTTAGGGTTAGGAGAGAGGTTAGCTAACATTCTAAGTAGTTACAAAGTAGCTAAAAAGTAGTAAGTAGTTGAAAAGTTGGTAATTAGCTCAAATGCAAAAGTTGTCAGTGATGAGATTTGAACTTGCAACCTTTGGGTTGATAGACATTTGCGTTATACACCCACCACCCTACTTAAGTAACCATCTGTCTCATGTAACCATACAAACGTAACATATCATACTAACTTCAAGAGTTGCAGATTTACATTTACTGTGTTACGTTTAGTCTATGAGATCAGGTGATGCAAGTGCATACAGCAGCACTGCCACAAGCTGCATGGGGCACAGCACACAACAACGAGAGGTCTGTGTTCCAACTAACATTAATGCCCCAGCCAAAGGAAGTAGGCAAGCTTTCCATCTGTCGTATTCATATAACCAGCTGTGACCAATGTGCCCTCGTTAAATAAGGGAATAATGAAATGAGCCTAACTGGCAAGTCAGAAGAGTGTGACATTAACCAGGTTTCCATCCAACCTTTTTTATGTGAGTAAAGTACATGTCGGATAAAACATTTCACGACAGTACACTTCGCAAAAATGTCGACAAAACAAAATACACTTGACAAGGTAAAATTAATCATACGAGAAACGGTGGTGAAACGCCTTTATGCTCAAATATTGATATAATAACTATCATGTCGAAGTAAACTTGAAGTCATGTTATAATATGTTGTGTGGTCCTCCCTCTATGTCTCAGGAAAGCACGCAGTGTATTAGGCTACAGATGAAATAAATTATGATGAACTTCACAGGGTGGTGAAAGTGCACGGTGATGAGCTTGATGCTCCTTTCCAGTAAATATCAAGGGTCTTATTCTGGTGACATAATAATTGATGCTTGGCTGCCTTTTGTCAAATAAAAATAATCTCGCTCTTTTGTCCCTATTAATCTCATTATATAATTTAGTAGGCTACTCCCGCAATGTATCTGATACTTTGAACTGTTGGCTGGAGCGAACATGCAAGACCAGAGTAGGCACATTCGCTATCTAACGCAATTTAAAAAACCATCAGTAGAGTTGAAGGATGGAAACCCATTTAAATTGCAACAGTTGTTTTTTCCGGTATATGGGAATTTAACAGCAAAAATGATTGTAATCTGTAATCTCGCACAGCCTTTAATCTACAACAAATCCATTTGATGGGCTAGCTAGCGTTCGGTGGGAGTGAGAGCTGAGCTAGCAAACAGTGTAACAAAAGTATCATTTCATATTCTACAAATACTCCAATAGCTTCTGCATTTCAGGAATCACTTTAACAAGTACCCCTTGTTGCACTGTTAAATTATTTACCCATTTAAAGCTATTTGTTTTTGGAGGAAAACTTTTTGGAATGACCTCAATGGGCTTGTCCGAAGTGTCGGATTTGACAACAGTTGCTATCCATTGGAGCGCTACGACTGGTTGCCCAAACTTCTAGGGCAGGGCTTAGCGAAGGGTCAATTGTAAGGAAACCAGCTGTAAAATGATTATGTAGTTTGGTCAAGATTTGGGAATATAGCTGAACTAACATACAATGTTGCCTTCCAAAGACAAACTTGAATTTGTCATTTGACTAAACAAGTTTTTATACATTCAGCTCACTGTGAACTCAACAAATCAAATCAAATTTTATTTTGCACACGCGCCGAATACAACAGGTGTAGTAGACCTTACAGTGAAATGCTTACTTACGAGCCCTTAACCAACAATGCAGTTTTAACATTCACACATTAGCTCAATTTCTTTCCCACCTAACTCATAGAATAATGATGATTAACATTGGTTTCGTTGGCTTTTTTACGGTGCTATTGTGGATGTTTTATGTATACAGACTTGCCTGCGTCATTCTGGCTGGAAGGGTATGTTTGGGGCAGCTCATCTCACCATGTGTGTGTGTGTGTGTGTGTGTGTGTGTGTGGCTGAGATGGCTCAGCCAGAACCACTGACGGGATAGAGATTACAGTGTGTTTACAATGGCAACGGAGCTGCCACTGTAAACACACAGAAGAGGGGGTGTTTATGGTGTGAACCGTCTGCGTGGCTGTACACACACACACACACACACACACACACACACACACACACACACACACACACACACACACACAGCTCTGGATTAGCGCTGATAGATATTGAGATGAATAAACCTCCTCCCCCAGTCTGGTTAGGTTCCAATCACACAGTAGGCAGGCCTAACGTTTAATTCACTACAATAGCCTTAGTAATACACTACATGGACAAAAGTATGTGGACACTGTTCATTGAACATCTTATTCCAAAATCATGGGCATTAAAATGGAGCTAGTCCCCCCCATTTGCTGCTATAACAGCCTCCACTCTTCTGGGAAGGCTTTCCACTAGATGTTGGAACATTGCTGCGGGGACTTGTTTCCATTCAGCCACAAGAGCATTAGTGAGGTCGGGCACTGATCTTGGGCGATTAGGGCCTGGCTCGCAGTCGGCGTTCCAATTCATCCCAAAGGTGTTCGATGGGGTTGAGGTCTGGGCTCTGTACAGGCCAGTCAAGTTCTTCCACACCTACTTCGACAAACCATTTCTGTATGAACCTCACTTCGTGCACGGGGGCATTGTCATGCTGAAACAGGAAAGAGCCTTCCCCTAACTGTTTCCACAAAGTTGGAAGCACAGAATCATCTAGAATGTCATTGTATGCTGTAGCGTTAATATTTATCTTCACTGGAACTAAGGGGCCTAGACCGAACCATAAAAACAGCCCCAGACCATTATTTATCCACCAAACTTTACAGTTGGTACTATGCATTCGGGCAGGTAGCGTTCTCCTGGCATCCACCAAACCCATATTTGTCTGCCGGACTGCCAGATGGTGAAGCGTTTTCACTGCTCCAGAGTCCAATAGTGGCGAGGTGAAGCGTTTTCACTGCTCCAGAGTCCAATAGTGGCGAGCTTTACACCCCTTCAGCCAACGCTTGGCAATGCGCATGGTGATCTTAGGCTTGTGTGCGGCTGGTCGGCCATGGAAACCTATTTCATGAAGCTCCGGACAAACAGTTATTGTGCTGTTGTTGCTTCCAGAGGCAGTTCGGGACTCGGTAGTGAGTGTTGCAAACGAGGACAGACGATTTTTATGGTCCACCCGTTTCAGCCCTCTGCAGTCCCATTCTGTGAGCTTGTCTGACCTACCACTTTGCGGCTAAGCCGTTGTTGCTCTTAGACATTTCCACTTCACAATAACAGCACTTACAATTGACTGGGGTTTGACGAAGTGACTTGTTGGAAGTCACTGAGCTCTTCATTTGTCTTTGGAAATTGCATAGCTGTGTCCTCAATTTCATACACCTGTCAGCAACGGGTGTGGCTGAAATAGCCAAATCCACTAATTTGAAGGGGTATCCACATACTTTTGTATATATAGTATATCAATACTAACTAGCTGCTATGTCATTGATAATACACCATGATTGTGTGATGCGATTATTATGATCAGGTTATTTGAGCCAAATAGAGGAGAGACACACCCATGAATAGTATTATTGGCAGGTAGGCTTAGCTGCTGGTTAATCCCTGAATGGAATAAGAACACACACCTAATCACACACACACACATGCGTGCACGTGTGTACATGATAAAATTATTAGTGGAGGGACTCCCGAGTGGCGCATCATTTTAAGGCACTGCATTGCAGTCACTACAGACGCGGGTTCGATCCTAGGCTGACACATAAGGCGGCGCACAATTGGCCCAGCTTGGTCCGGGTTAGGGGAGGGTTTGGCCAGCCAGGATTTCATTGTCCCATTGTGCTCTAGCGACTCCTTGTGGCGGGCCAGGCACCTGCAAGCTGACTTCGGACACCAGCATTACGCAGTTTCCTCTGACACATTGGTGCGGCTGGCTTCCGGGTTAAGCGAGCCACTCGGGAGGCCCTCCACTAATAATTTTATCATGTACACACGTGCACGCATGTGTGTGTGTGTGGGTCATATTTTGGAGGACACATGGCTCTCGACTTTTACCTCTCCCGAGTCCATAGGGGAGTTGCAGCGATGGGACAAGACTGTAACTACCATTTGGGTGGAAAAATGGGTAAAAAGTACAAAAACACCCCCCAAGTATTAGTGGAGGGGAGAGTGTAACACTAGCCCACTGACAGGTCAGATATGGCCGTCCAGGACTACACTTAACACAACACTTCCCTCACTATGCCTGGGTAGTTGGCAGACGCCTTGGTTTTGATCACACAGTGTATGAGGCACAACATCTGTTGTTCTTTCTCTCACACACAAGCCTTAGGCATTTTCTATTTCCAGCTCTTCTCAGAATATCAGAAACTCATGATCAGATATGGGGCTTCACTTATAAAAGAGAGGAGGATAAATTGAGAAGATTGGAAGATAAAATGTACCTATATTAAACCATTTAAGAGGGAGAAAACAACTGTGCTATGGGAGTGGTACATTCAGGGACCTGGTCAACTAAATTAACACAATTATCATACCCCCTTTCCACATTTTCCAACAGACTCACACTGCTTCACCTTTAATCACCAGCAGGGGGCAGCCAAGAGAGGATTTTTAGGTTCTTTGCCCTCACTGGCACTGTGATCCTCCATGAGTAAATATGAACACAGAATGAAATGCTCTAATGCCTCGCTTTTGCCTTGATGGTCTGGCCTACCTGGCCCTGGCTGGAACTGGACTGCAGCTCATAGATGTTTTGAGAGACACACAGGCAGATCAAATGTAGGTTAAACCTCCAGTACAACATCTTATTCACCCATGCATGATGGTACTTGTGTCTCATCGCAATAGTTTTACAGTGCCGGAATCCTGTCTGGTATTAGCAAGAACAAAAATACAGCATATGAAAACATTTCTCAAAACCCACCACCAAATTCTGAGGAGAACATCGTGCCAGTCCTAATCAGTAGGCCTTAATATGGATTAAATGGATAGGGTAGATTTAGTTCAACCAAATCAAATCAAACTTTAGACCCATGCCAAATCTTTTCAGTCTCCTGAGTGGAAAAGGTTTTGTCATGCCCTCTTTACGACTGTATGTTTGGACCATGATAGTTCGTTGGTGATGTGTACACCCGAACAAACTCTCGACCCGCTCCACTACAGCCCTGTCGATGTTAATGGGGGCCTGTTTGGCCCACCTTTTCCTGTAGTCCACGATCAGCTCCTTTGTCTTGCTCACATTGAGGGAGAAGTTGTTGTCCTGGCACAACACTGTCAGTTCTCTGACCTCCTCCCTATAGGCCGTCTCATCGTTGTCGTGATCAGGCCTACCACTGTTGTGTCGTCAGCAAACTTAATGATGGGGTTGGAGTCATTTTTGGCCACGCAGTCGTGGGTGAACAGGCAATACAGGAGGGGACTAAGTGCAAACCCCAGAGGGGCCCCAGTGTTTGCATGGCAGACGTGTTGTCACCTACTCTTACCACCTGGGGGGCGGCCTGTCAGGAAGTTCAGGATCCAGTTGCAGAGGGAGGTGTTTAGTCCCAGGGTCCTTAGCTTAGTGATGAGCTTCGTGGGCACTATGGTGTTGAACGCTGAGCTGTAGTCAATGAACAGCATTCCTACATAGGTGTTTATTTTGTCCAGGTGAGAAAGGGCAGTGTGGAGTGCGATTGAGATTGCATCCTCTGTGGATCTGTTGGGGTGATAGGCGAATTGGAGTGGGTCTAGGGTGTCTGGGGGGATGTTGTTGATGTGAGCCATGACCAGCCTTTCAAAACACTTCATGGCTACCGACGTGAGTGCCATGGGGCGGTAATCATTTAGGCAGGTTACCTTCGCTTCCTTGGGCACAGGGACTATGGTGGTCTGCTTGAAATATGTCGGTATTATAGACTCAGTCAGGGAGAGGTTGAAAATGTCAGTGAAGACACTCGACAGTTGGTCCGCGCATGCTTTGAGTACATGTCCTGGTAATCCGTTATTGTGAATGTTGACCTGTTTAAAGGTTTTGTTCACATCAGCTACCGAGAGCATTATCACACAGTCATCCAGAACAGCTGGTGCTCTCGTGCATGCTTCAGTGTTGCTTTCCTCTAAGCGAGCATACCAGGCATTCTGGTAGGCTCGCATTACTGGGCAGCTCGCATCTGGGTTTCCCTTTAACCTCTGTAATAGTTTTTAAGCCTTGCCACAGCCGACGAGCATCAGAGCTGGTGTAGTAAGATTCAATCTTAATCCTGTATTGATGCTTTGCTTGTTTGATGGTTCGTCTGAGGGCATAGAGGGATTTCTTATCCCTTATCCCGTGTCCGGATTAGTCTCCCACTCCTTGAAAGCGGAAGCTCTAGCCTTTAGCTCGATGCAGATGCTGCCTGTAATCAATGGCTTCTGGTTGGGATATGTACTTACAGTCACTGTGGGGACGACATCATCGATACACTTATTGATGAAGCCGATGACTGAGGTGGTGGATTCCTCAATGCCATTGGATGATTCCCGGAACATATTCCAGTCTGTGCTAGCGAAACAGTCCGTGTCATCCGACCACTTCCATATTATTATTTATCTATTTATTTATTTATTTATTTTTAGCCCTTTTTCTCCCCAATTTCGTGGTATCCAATTGTTGTAGTAGCTACTATCTTGTCTCATCGCTACAACTCCCGTACGAGCTCGGGAGAGACGAAGGTTGAAAGTCATGCATCCTCCGATACACAACCCAACCAAGCCGCACTGCTTCTTAACACAGCACGCATCCAACCCGGAAGCCAGCCGCACCAAGGAGGAAACACTGTGCACCACCTTGGTTAGCGCACACTGCGCCCAGCCCGCCACAGGAGTCGCTGGTGCGCGATGAGACACCCCTACCGACTAAGCCCTCCCTAACCCGGGCGACGCTAGGCCAATTGTGCGTCGCCCCTGGGCGCAAACCCAGGGACTCTGATGGCACAGCTGGTGCTGCAGTACAGTGCCCTTAACCGGCGCAGTGGCCGGACCACTTCCATATTGACCGAGTCACGGGTACTTCCTGCTTTAGTTTTTGGTTGTAAGCAGGGATCAGGAGGATATAATTATGGTCAGATTTGCCAAATGGAGGGCGGGGGAGAGCTTTGTATGCATCTCTGTGTGTGGAGTAAAGGTGGTCTAGGATCCCCCCCCCCCCCCCCCCCCCCCCCCTCTGGTTGCACATGTGACATGCTGGTAAAAATGTGGTAAAATGGATTTAAGTTTGCTTGCAATAAAGTCCCCAGCCACTAGGAGTGCCGCTTCTGGGTGAGCATTTTCTTCTTTGGTTATGGCCTTATAGAGTTGGTTGAGAGCGGTCTTAGTGGCAGTTAAGTGGTAAATAGACGGCTACAAATAATACCGATGAGAACTCTCTTGGTAGATAGTGTGGTCTACAGCTTATCATAAGGCACTCTGCCTCAGGCAAGCAATATCTTGAGACTTCTTTAATATTTGACATTGCACACCAGCTGTTATTGACAAAAAGACACACACCCCCACCCCTCGTCTTACCAGAGGTAGAATCTCTGTTCTGCCGGTGCATGGAAAATACCGCTAGCTCTATATTGTCCGTATCTTCGTTCAGCCACGTCTCAGTGAAACATAAGATGTTACAGTTTTTAATGTCTCGTTGGTAGGATAATCTTAATTTATTTTCCAATGATTGCACGTGCGTTAGCAAGAAGAACGGATGCCAGTGGGAGTTTACTCGCTCGCCTCCGGATTCTCAGAAGGCTGCCTGATCTGCGGCCCCTTTCCCAGCGTCTTTTCTTCACGCAAAAGTTGTCGATCTGGGCCTGTTCCACTGAAAGCAGGATATCCTTCTCATCGGACTCGTTAAAGGAAAAAGTTTATTCCAGTCCGCGTTGAGTAATCGCTTTTCTGATGTCCAGAAGTTATTTTCGGGCCTTCCTTGTTTTATGGATTTGGCAGTAATCTGTGGATCCTGATAATCAGCAACTAAAATATGGGTTAGTCTACTTTTACAGTTGACCATTATTATTATTATTAAATAGAAAGCGATATGAGCTGGAGAACCCCTTTTACATGCTCCAAATAATCATGCCTAAATCAATGCAAAATCACTTCAAGCCAAGTGTAGAAAAGTCGGATCCTCTTCAGCAAGCTACACTTAAATACAGATTGGTCTACCTAAAACACTCCTGGTCCATTGGTGGTGCAATGGCCTACTTCTTCATACAATTAACTGCCAGTCAATCAGCCCTACTCCTTTACTGTGTCCTCCTTGGGAGAACCCAGAGCAAGAGCATAACACACACTGGGACCTTATTGTCAATATCTGTGTGAGAGTGATAGCTTAGCTATTCTATATGCTGCACACTCCAAAACAGATGTTTCCTCACTATTAGCATACAGCTTTCATATTGCCTACCCAATCGTTATAGAGTCATCAGTGTGAGACAACGGACGTCAAACAGTAATAGCAACTGATCTTTTCTCATGACTACTTACTTGAAATGGTGTGTATTGGGCTTATTGGTTTAGCTGGTTAGCTAGCTGCCTGTCACGCTAACTAATAGCAGCGTAATGACATGACTAAGGATTCGTGTTAAGTGGCACCCATCAGAACGTATTGTTCTGAGAGTTGCTCTTAACTACTAGATTAGGCTCACTTGTGCTTACGATAAATGTCATGTTACCCAAACAAGCATGGAGTGGGTGTGTGTGGATTATGGGCTTTGTTTTAGCACCTTCATGGTCCTGACTGAATTCAACACAAGCACAGCCTTGTTACAGCTGTTTCTCCAGACCAGAAGGGGAACTGGTGCACATTGTTGCCCTGCAGGTTTGACTTCTCATGACACATTTTTCAGCAGTGGAAAAACATGGCCGCACCTACAACCACACGAATACACACAATCAAGCACAGGAACACGCATTGACAGATGTGTGATCTATGTGCACGTCATCCTGAGTCTGATATGGCACAGACTACTCTGACACCCATTTCCTCTCTCCTTTCCTCTTAACTCTCCCTCTCCCTGGTCTTCCTCCGCTGTCTCCCCCTCTCTTCTCCACTGCTGTCCAGGGACAGGCAGTCCCTCCCTCCCTCTCCACTGAATTACAGTGCATGAGGCTCACATGGTGTACTCTGCTAGGCTGTGGCTATCTAGTCCAGCAGAGACATTCTGATAAGGCCTATATGGTACCACCCTCATCGCTAGCATTGAGAATTTGAGATACACACACAAAAAATGGGTAAACAAGGGCATCTAAACACCAGGTAAGTGATGTCCATTCAGTAGAGCTAGCCAGGTCTGGTCTGGTGTATTGGCTCTTCACCATCACTAAGTGATCCCCTCTGGGAATCAATTCAATGAATTAATTAAGTCAGCTGAGGTCTGAGCTCAGACAACTGTGACGCCTGTACCTAGTCCTCTGACTTCCATTGAAGAAGCACCACAACATAGCAATGTTGTGTATCATAACCACTATCATAACCATTTATATATTTGACTTAACTCCAAACTATAATCATAATTAGGCTTAAATAATTTGTCATATTTGCAAAAGTTCTCTCAAATTTGGGGCCTGATGGGAGTTGAGAGCTGGAGCAACAGTAACCAGCTACTACAGAAAGAAAATGTTGGTTTGAATTCCTGAGAGCATTCTGCTACCTGGCATTCTGCTACCTCTGCTACCTACCACACGCAGTCCTGTTCGCCAGGCTGCTCCCATCTTCAATCAGCTGGCGAAAGGCAAGACAAAAATCAATGCAGTTTACAATGCAATGTGTAGCAACATCATTCAGACTACATTGGCTCATACAGGGATCTACATTACAGCAATACACAGAGAGCAGATCTATACGACTGTTGAATTTATTATTGATAAATCAATAAACAATATCCCCATTTTAAATAGAATTGTATCTAGGTAAACTTATACATTGTTTTATAAGTGATTGACAATATGAGTTCATAAGAAGGGATTGTGTGACACGGACAAGGAGTAATAAAATGTTAAAGAACACCATTTCAACTAGGTAGAAACAAATGGGTTGGGGACTGAGTAAAAACATAAGGTCGTTAGCCTATGGTTGACCCAACTGAAACTTAGCTCTGGGGTTTTTAGATAAGGCAGTGAGTGCGCTCCTAGGTTTTCTGTCTAATAAAACTGTCAGTTCAGTGGTGATCGATAATGTTGAGGGGTCAAAAGTTATTTGGGAGTGTGGTAGTAAGTTAGAATGAACTTTTCACCTTACTTTGTCCCGGTCGAGAGGAGGGGATTCGGTTAAAGCAGTGAAATGACGTCATGATCTGTATATAAACTGATGCATGTGTTTAAGTGGGAGCGCGCTCCGAGAATAAATTATATTACCTATTATTTAAAGACTGGTCTGCGTCTATTTTATGCAAACAAGAAATCTTACAAATTCTCATAAAATAGATTAAGGGCTTTCAATTGATGAAAGCACATTGGCATAATTAAATTATACTAACAACGACACACACTGGGCGTTGTTAGTGATATCATAACTCCTACAGAAACTCCAGCTTCAGTGCTAACAGTGAGGGTGGTATAAATCTGCTCTCTGTGTATTGCTGTAATACAGATCCCTGTATGAGCCAATGCAGTCTGAATGATGTTGTGACACATTGAATTGTAAACTGCACTGATTGTTGTCTCGCCTTTCGCCAGTTGATTGAAGATGGGAGCAGTGGCACATACAGAGTTATGATAATGTTATTGAAACTCTAGTGCAGGGTTGCCAAACTAATTTTTCCCCGGGGGCCGCATTCGGTCTTCAACAAGGTTGACATTTTGTTAAATATCCTTGCTGACAAAATGTGCCAAAAAATAGTCCTAGTTTTTGGAATTTTATGCTCCCTGACTGTCTAGCTTTCAGTTAGGTGATTATTAGTGAACTGGACACAGTCCAGAAACTGTTTGAATGTAGGTCCATTATCATTACTACACAATTTTGAGTTGGTTTTAGTTATTTTAAAATATATTGAGTTTGTGAGCTGTGTGTTTGAATTAATAAACTCTGAATTGAGATGACTGAGTAATCTAGAACAATAACTCTAGGACGGTCAGAGGTTTAGCCATCATTCATTTCAACGTGTTTACCTACAAATCTACCTGATTATGTATTTAAGTAAAATTATGTAAAAACACAAACTGCAAACAGAAACTCAGGGAAAAAAGAAACGTCCTCTCACTGTCAACTGCGTTTCTTTTTCAGCAAACTTAACATGTTTGTATGAACATAACAAGATTCAACAACTGAGACATAAACTGAACAAGTTCCACAGACATGTGACTAACAGAAATGGAATGTGTCCCTGGGTCAAAATCAGAAGTAACAGTCAGTATCTGGTGTGGCCACCAGCTGCATTAAGTACTGAAGTGCATCTCCTCCTCATGGACTGCACCAGAATTGCCCACTCTTCCACCAAGGCACCTGCAAGTTCCCGGACATTTCTGGGGGGAATGGCCCTAGCCCTCATCCGATCCAACAGGTCCCAGACGTGCTCAACGGGATTGAGATCCAGGCTCTTCGCTGGCCGTGGCGGAACACTGACTCCCTGTCTTGCAGGAAATCACATACAGAACGAGCAGTATGGGTTATGGCATTGCCATGCTGGAGGGTAATGTCAGGATGAGCCTGCAGGAGGGGTACCACATGAGGGAGGAGGAAGGCTCAGTCCCCAGACAGACAGATAAGTCTGTGTTCTTATGCGTGAGCTGGTGAAAGAGTGATAGGATCACATTACTACGTTTTTTTATTGCTACTTTTACCCTTTTTTCACCCCAATTTCGCGATATCCAATCCAATACAGTCTTGTCTCATCGCTACAACTCCCGTATGGACTCGTGAGAGGCGAAGGTTGAGAGCCGTGTGTCCTCTCGAAACACGACCTAACCAAGCCGCACTGCTTCTTGACACAATGCCCACTTAACCCGCCAGCTGCACCAACGTGTCAGAGGAAACACTGTGGACCTGGCAACCGTGTCAGCGCGCACTACGCCCGGCCCGCCACAGGAGTCGGTTGTGAGCGATGGGACAAGGACATCCCTGCCGGTCAAACCCTCCCCTAACCTGGACGACGCTGGGCCAATTGTGCGCTGCCCCCCCAGTCAGGGGCCGGCTGCGACAGAGCCTGGACTCGAACTCAGAATCTCTAGTGGCATAGCTTGCCCTGCGATGCAGTGCCTTAGACCACTGCGCTACTCGGGAGGCCCACATTACTGACTGACTGTACACCATAAAAGAAGCAAAAGTTGGATGAAAAGTTGGACGTGCCGAAATAGAAAAAAGTTAACTTAATTTAATCTACTGTAGGTCGAGATGAGCCTCCTGTCTGTAGCAATAGACAGGTAGACTTACTTCTCCTGAATGGCCTAACCATACACAAAACAGCACACACACACGTGGGCTGTGGGCACGGTGGTACAGGCCAGAAAGATAGAGGATGTTACAGTTGCATTTGTCAATTTCTCCTTCAAAGCAATTTCAAGTCACATGATGTCAATATCCCCCATTTGAATCAACTGAAATTAATACATTGTAATAGATCCATTATTAGCTGCATGATAATAAGAGACATTTCCAACATCGTTCAATTAATGGCAAAAAAAAAAACGCAGCTTAAATAAATGTATATTTGACACGTTTGTGAGTGATGTGGTATAATTTGGTGAACGTATCCTGAAGCAACAGATAGACCATTCCAGCACCTTCCATAGCTGCGCGTGTGTGGGCAGAACCTTGGTATGGTATCACCTAACTAATGCAGTGACTACACCGGTGACGTCGGTCCAATAGCAGCATGCCATGAAGTCGGCTCCTCTCTCTCCAGACCAATTCGCATGCACTTTACAGAGCCACTGCGCCGCGGCGCGCACACCAACACTGCACTCCGTCATAACCGGCTCATGCGCCATGCAAAATACAGCACTCACACACCCAAAATTCACAGAGATCTCATTCACTCTAGTATAAGTCCCTCTATACACACTCCGTATAGGCACTGTTACATCATATAGCAGCCACAGACCCAGTGCGATTCACAAATGGCGCCTATAAGCAGATGACGCTATTCATTCCGGGTGCTTATTCGTCTCTCCCATTACTGCAATGAGACCAAGGAAGCCTGTCACACCTGTCAGATCTTATTTGCAATCTCCAACCAAGTCAAGGCTCTCAGCCCCAAATGATGCAGCCGATACCAAGACGCCTTCAGCGTTTAACAAGTACACAGACAGAGAGAGTCATTGGTCATTTATTGCGATCTACAACTTCAGCATGCAATTCATATCCTATATGGGCAAGACTCCACTCCACTCCGGGTACGATATATGATATTAATCGACGTAACCACACACACCGGCCCGAGAGACGTTGCCAATGACAACTTCCAACACAGTTGGACCGCCCAGAAGAGACGGACCCGAGCCGCAGAGGCAAGGCAGAGTTCCAGTTCCCGCCAGCACCATCGCAGTATGCCTGCGTGTGTACATTGTGCCATAGGTGCGCAAAAACAGACTCTCCCCCATATGTCGCCTTCACACCAGCCACTCAGCCAGACACTGTCAATAGTGACAGCCGGCTGGCTGACGTTGTATGGGAAGCCTTATAACCGCTATCACTGAAACAAAACACAACAAATGAGCACAGCACAGCACTGCACAACCAACACTCCAAGTACACTCCTCTTCCCGACCGCCGCCCTGCTTACCTCTTTCCGTGGGCTGCCTTGTCTTTTTTCCCCTTCGGCCTTCTCTTTCGGGCCTGGATGGCCATCACTAATAGATTTATGCAGAGGTGGGACCGAGGTCCGAGCACGGAGAGAGAGTGAGAGTGGGGGACAGGGAGAAAGAACAACACATCAGTCTCGAGCTATAACTGGCCGGTCCAAGCATCGTAAACCTAAAAGGTTGAAAACCGTCATTTCACCACTTCTAACCAAAACCTACATATGCTGTCCAGGATGCAGAATATTTGAAGAATAAAATAGATTTCCATACCTTTCCTGGAGCTCATGATGTTTTCCTCCTTCCCCTCAGCAGCAGCGGCAGCTCAGCGCCAGCAGCCGGGATCTCTCGCTATCCAGCCTTCCCTCCAGAGAACGCGCACTCCCTCTGTCGTTAGGAGGAGGAGGCGCGCTCAGGCACTGGAGCTCTATGCTACATGGCCGCGCACAACTGGCAGGGGAGGTGAGTGCAAAAAGGAGCCCCCAAAGAACTAAAACCAGAAAGACTGACTCCCGTCTACATTATTAGACTATCCCAATGTATTGTCTCTGATGTCATGAACTTGAAAGGATTCCCTCTGCTTGCCTCCATATTTATCACCACCCCAAAGCATTATTAGTTATTAGGCCTATAGGCTAACTGGGTCATATTATGAGCAAGGAAAAGACTCCAGCTAAATTATCCACCATATTTTATATTTTTGCAAGACATTTTTTTTAAATATTTTTGCAAGACGAACTACAAAAATCTCTGAAACTGGAAACACTTATCTCCCTCACTAGCTTTCAGCACCAACTGTCAGAGCAGCTCACAGATTACTGCACCTGTACATAGCCCACCTATAATTTAGGCCAAACAACTACCTCTTTCCCTACTGTATTTATTTTATTTATTTTGCTCCTTTGCACCCCATTATTTTTATTTCTACTTTGCACATTCTTCCACTGCAAATCTACCATTCCAGTGTTTTACTTGCTATATTGTATTTACTTTGCCACCATGGCCTTTTTTTGCCTCTACCTCCCTTATCTCACCTCATTTGCTCACATCGTATATAGACTTGTTTATACTGTTTTATTGACTGTATGTTTGTTTTACTCCATGTGTAACTCTATGTCGTTGTATATGTCGAACTGCTTTGCTTTATCTTGGCCAGGTCGCAATTGTAAATGAGAACTTGTTCTCAACTTGCCTACCTGGTTAAATAAAGGTGCAATAAATAAATAAATAAAAACATTTATTGACACGTTGGTTTACTTTTCTGTCAGAGTTGCCATCTTAAAGGATCTTACCAATTTGGAGAACTGTTAAGGCTAGGCTACTGGAGGGACCCAGACATGGTCAGATAGGCCTAGCTGGTTAGGTGAATGGGTTTGGAAATGAATCTGTTGTGGCACCCCATAATCCGTAGCCATGGTGAGTCATATGGCAAACATAATCCGTTATTATCTCACCCTGGATCACAAGCATCCCTATCCCTAAATTTTCCTACAAATAGGCCTATTTCTCAAATAAATGTTGAATGAGAATAGACCTATCTGGGATTGGTTAACCTACATGTTCTTATTAGAGGCCTAGATTAATACTAGGCTATTCAAATTATAATGTATGAGGGAGGATGTATCGTCATTGAACACTAAGAGGAAGCTGCTAAATCATATATCAAATATATTTCTACATTGTAACACCGTGGTGTGTGGCCAAAGTAACCCTAATAGCCTGGAGCTTTGTGATTGACAGGCCCTTGAGGCAATGAGTGTTTGATATGGGCGGGTTTCAAGGAGTGACTATTTCCGGAGTCAAATACACGTGGGTAGGAAACCTGGCGTACTTTATTGTGCGCTCTCTACTAAACCCCTGTACGAGCAGGTAAATCCGATTTTGCAATAGAAACAATTCATGTCAGTATTTCCACATTGCATTCATGTAACTATGCATAGCTTTGCCCTGGCTAAGCATTTGTGTGCGCATTTGACTAGTCATGTTTCTACTTGACATGAGCTATCGTTAGCGGGCTAGCTAGCTAGCTAGTAGCTAATTAGTCAGTTGAAGATAACATCACAACAGAGGCATGCATCTATGAAATTAAACAGGTTTCCAAACCATCTGCCAGTTGAATGGAACTGGGTACCAACAATGTAATAGCATAGCCACAGTGTGAAACGTTGTTGCTACACCGTTTCAGAAAGGAAGATGCATTCACTATAACTAAACAGAATAATTGATCATGTGTTTACAATGGCGCTACAGTAGTTAGTTACATAATCATCCTGCCAATCAGGCTATCATCATACTACTAGATAAATAGTGCACTATGCAATTATTTACGTTACGGTGGTCTGGAGGGTGCATGATATGAGGGCCGGTGCGCAAGAAAAGGGCCCGTGTGTTTTTGCGTTACTGATTAATTAGTGAATCACCTACAACTGGGCTGCGTCCAGTGCGAAAAAAACGCATTAGAGCGTTCAATTCAACGGAACCGGTGCTGTTCTGAACGACCAGTTGAAAAACATGGAAGGCAGGGTTTCCCAAACTCGGAAAGGGGAGGTGTTAAATGGCCAATCCAGTACCTTGCTAGAGGCTAGTGTTCACATAATATTTGGTTGAGGTGACATGCTTTGTAAAAAAAATATATATTAAAAAAATGCCTTGTTTACATCCATAGGTCCATCAGGAATTCTCTTTGGGTTGCTTTGAGGTACCATACACCCCATCTACGAACTCCTGACATCCGAGCACCAGGTGTCTGCCAGATACACAGCTTTTTCTTTAAGGTCCCTATCAGCAATCTGTAAGTCAAGTGTTCAGCACAACTCTCCCATTATATTAAAAGAGAAGTTTTCACTTTATTTGAACCAAATCTGTATTTTGGATGTAAATGGCATGTTATAGAAGTCCCCTGATAGTTTTTTTTGCAATCTCAATTGTTTTTGAGAAATGTACACTACCAGCTGTATACTTCCGCATGCTCGTTCAGCAGCAGGGGCACAGATAACGTGGACCAAGGCTCCAAATACACCCTTTTAGAAACAGCAATGCTTTCAGTATTTATTTATTTTATTTTTTATTTAACCTTTATTTAACTAGGCAAGTCAGTTGAGAACAATTTCTTATTTACAATGACGGCCTAGGAACAGTGGGTTAACTGCCTTGTTCAGGGGCAGAACGACAGATTTTTACCTTGTCAGCTCAGGGATTCGATCTAGTGACCTTTTGGTTACTGGCCCAATGCTCTAATCACTAGGCTACCTGCTGCCCATATAGTGATGTACAGTATAGTGATGAAGGTCTTTAGATGTTGTACATATTAAATTGTTATTCCTAACTAGTGTTGCACAGTATACTGTAACTTTGGTACCTTTTGGATACTAGAACATGAAATACGGTTCGGTACTAGAATTTTTGTTACTTTCGGTACTTCTGTCAAATGTGTCTCATGGATCGAGCGCCTGACTATCAGTGCACCCGACCCCTTATTATAGCGCTCCCCCTGCCTGCTCCACTTACTCACTGCTAGCCTCCACTGGGATTATGGGCTGCATCATGTTAGCTCCCTATTCATGCTGCTCACAAGTAACACACTTGAATAATGCGGCACGTTATGTAGAAATGTTGCAACTGTTATTTACTGTTCGCAAAACAATGTTCACACAGGCTAGAACACTTCACAATGCAAGATACAGGTAGATTCCAGCTATTATAGGCTACCTTTCCTTGCTAGCTGACAGCTAAAGCTGACATTAATTCACTAACCTACTACTTTGTTTGTGATAATATGCAAACCATCATGCAAAATATGCTGATTTCAAAGCTGATTGTCATCCAAAACTTAATTAATGAACTTATTCGGTCTCTCTCTCATCTCTCCCAAAGATGATCTATTGCAGGGATGGGCAACTCCAGTCCTCGGGGGGGCCTGATTGGTGTCGCATTTTGCCCCCTCCCCAATTGATTAAACTCAATAACTCAATGCATGCACACTTCTATTGAATATGCATTTACCTGTATTGTGGCTAGCCCGAGGCTACATCTTGATTTATCCAGTTTATCAATAGAGATTTACCATTCAAAAAAATATTACCATTACATTGTTATGCAGTTAGATTTGCAAAAACAAAGTCAAATTGATTGTATGATCGTTTTTCTTTAAATTATTATTATTTCTTTTTTTAGTGGGGTGATATTGAACTCAAAATATGCCCAACGATTGAACAGAGCAGTAGTGTTATTGTTTTGATATAGAGTATCTGGATGATATAGAGTATTGCCATACTAAACCTGGTATCGAAGTCAAATTTCTAGTATCGTGACAACACCATTCCAAAATTTATCCGCAACTTTATATACCGTTTTGTGCGACTCAAGCAGGTTCACCTATCCAGCTGTGCTGCTTCTCAGTGTTGCCCGCGCATGCGCACACGGAACAGGATCTTGGACTACACAGAAGTGTCGCTCGAGTCGCACAAAATGGAATTTAACGTTGAGGATACATTTCTTGAATGACACCATTTCATGTGTACATCTAAAGACCTGCGTCACTATAGTGAGTGTTACCGTTTCTAAAAGGACATATTTGGGTCTTTTCGGAGCCATTTGTTCATGTTTTATCTGTGCCGCTGCAACTGCTGAACGAGCCTGAGGAAGTATCTCGCTGGTGGGGCTAGTTTCTCCAAAATAAGTGAGATCGCAAAGAATGTGTCTGGGCACTTCTATAACATGCCATTGATGTCCAAAATACAGATTTGGTTCAAATAAAGTGAGCTTCTCCATTAATTCTATAAGAGTAGGTGTTTGTAGTAGTGGTGTGGATGTTAACAATGACATGCTGAGTGAATACAATGCCTTCTCTTGCCCCTCAGCTTGATCCCTATGGCTGATGCAGAGCCCATGCTGGTCCCTGCCCCTGGGGGGGAGAAGAGAGCATGCCATGCTTTGGAGGAGGAGGAGGTTGACCACAGCACCAAGAGACCCAGAGTCCAGAAGGAGGAGAAGAACGGAGGGCCCTCTCACAAGCTGTCCCAGGATGAGGGAGAAGAGCCAGAGGGGGAAGAGACGGAGCCATTGGACGAGGATGGAGAAGGGGAAGGGTTGGGGTCAGGAGAGGCCTTTGCAGAGATGATGAAGCATGGCCTCACAGAGTTGGATGTGGGGATTCTGAAGTTTGTCAGTGAACACCAGGGGTTCTCAGGCATTCTCAAGGAGAGGTTAGTCCTGACTCCCGCCCTCCTGAAGTGCGATCTGAACATGGTGTATGTGTTGCTGTGTGTGTTTCGCTATGACTGAGATCAGCTCTTGCTCTGTCTGTGTTAAGGTACTCTGACTTTGTGGTGCACGAGATCAACAAAGAAGGCAAGACTGTGCGGTTGGATGATCTCTCTGTTCCTGAGGAGGCTGAGGTGAGCTAACAATGAATCAGTATACATTTCTTTAGTCTTGCAGTTTAGAGTGAAATATAATCTATAGGTCATTGCCGAAGTTAAACTCTGATGTTGGACTTGTCTTGCAATAGGAGGCCCCAGTAGAGCAGCCAGAGTCCCAGGTTTTCACAGAGGAGCAGAATCAGCAGCTGGAGCAGCTACAACTCTTCAAGAACAAAGAGGGTAATGTCTCTATAGAGGTGAGTGCATGCACCGTTTCCACCAAGCACACTGAACGTTTCTTTTCATTGCACATTGTATCATTCTAGTTAAGATGTTAAGTTTACATTTGACCACGGTCCTAAAAAGGCAAACTTTAGAGATCAATTAAGTTTTTAATACACGCACACAGGTAGCTGATGACACAAAAGAGAAGCGGACCCTGGTCCACAAGGCTGTGAAGACCCTGTACCCTGGACTGGAGACCAAGACAGAGGAGCGGGAGGGAAAGAAGTTCATCGTGGCCTACCACGCAGCTGGACAGAAAGCCCTCGCAGGTACAGGAGAGAATTGGAGATTTTCTGGGTTGTCTCTCTGGTTTATTTCCTATTGCTGGGTGAAATCTCTGTAACATTGATCATAGAACCGAATCAAGTCGCTTTCACGTTCTCTTACTTCAACAAAGAGTTTACATTTCAGAATGGGGAAAGTTATGATTGAATGTTTGGAAAAGGGTGGTGCTGCATGCCCTTGTTCAGCTCGGCCTCATGTCTCTGATTGCATGGGGTTCTCTCTAAGCTGAGTAGCTACTGGGTTGGCTATGGGATTATATGTAGGGTGCATGAATGAACAGGTGCATGTGTGAGGTCAACACACCTGCATGATGATGCTGACCTAAAGATCCAGACTAAAGATCCCGACCAGTCCCATGGACTGAGAGAGATCACATGGATCTTGATTTCTATCCAGGTTTCTGTGAACTTTTAGACGTTAGAAGTCTCCCCAACAAATCAGCAGTCTCTCTCTCGACGTGGACTGGCATATTTTGCCTCTGAATCAAGTCCCTAGGCTTGTTAAGATCATTTAAGACGTCGCCGTTTTTCACATGAATCATTTCCTGTAAATGTAGTGGCCTATTCAAAAAGAGCACAACATGGTAGTCATCAAATAATGGCTACTCTGTCATGCCCACGGAACACTCGTGCTGCACAGAACGGTTTAGACACAACGGCATTCCAACCCTGCATGCTGACCTCGCCACCCCTGCCGGTCTGTCTGTCTAGCGGTCCACGACCGTCTTTTAGTAACATTCTTTTATCGTTTATATCCTATTCCTTTTGCTCTTCTCTGGGTGGACAGAGGTCAAAGAAGCTGCAGGTAAGACTTTCTCGTCCACTCTGCTCAGGTTTCAGGAGACCCCAGTCCGTAACAAATGTTGGATTAACCTCAACTGATTTAAATGGCAGCTCATTGTCTGGCATGACGTCATCGCTCTTTTGGGAATTGCTGGATTTGACCAAACCGACTTGTGTGTTTGAACGCGTGTTGTCTGGTATTTTTTTTTTCTGAAATGTTGGTAGTTAGAAATAGACAACAGGTTTTTTTCTACATAGAAAATAATTGGGCGGGCCGCTTAAGTGTTTTTGTTGTTGGGCCGCCTATGTCCAAACAGAATTTAAAAGTGTACAGATATAAAGTATGTTGAAAAGATAATGGACAGTTCATTCTCAAAAAATATATATCACCAAAGTAAAAGCTTGACAGTCAGGGAGAACCTAGAATTCCCCAAATGAATTTTTGTCATGATGTGTGGCCCTCATTGATTTTATGTTTGAGTCACTTGGATAGCACAAGCAATGGCAAGGTGTGTAGAATTGCAGGAACCTAGCTTCAAAACAGCTCAATTTTGTCACTGACCAACAGGGAGGGGCTCTAAAATATTGGGTCACCTTTAGCCACGCCCACCACCTAAGCCCCGTTATGATCCAGAAAAAACGCTGCACATAATAAATAATAAAACCACTCTGATTATCCTGCTTGTTCAATATGGCTACTGTTTTCAGCCTATGGTAAATAGTCATTACCAATTTCAGGGTGTAGGCTAAGGAAGAAGAACCCCAGTTGGTTAGTTTAGAGCAATGGGGAATGAGTGTTTGAGGGCAGCATTTAAATTACTGAGGCGTCCGTCTTGGGACATATATGCAGGATGCTAGTGGCATAAAACAGTTGTTAAATAAGTGGTTGCTGCTGTCTGTGTTGGGCTCCTTAACAGAGCTGCCTCCGCACAAAAGGATAAAGGAGGAAGATAGTCATTTGAAAAGCATACCAAAGCCCTGCCTACTGATGCGGGTGTATTCTCTGACAGATGCGGTCTGTCTGATACTCTGCCTTTATCTCCACAACTCACTCCTGTCCTCCTGTCTCCCTGGCCAGCCCCCAGGAAACACTCCTGGCCTAAGAGCCGCGGGGCCTTCTGCCACTTCGTCCTCTACAAGGAGAACAGAGACACCATGGAGGCCATCAACGTGCTCTCCAAGTTCCTCAGGTAGAAAACACACACAGTTTCTCATAGCATTTTCCCCACAATATGTAAGCAAAACTTCTACTAAACTGTATAACTCCTGACTTTGTGTCTGTTATTTCCCAGGATGAGGCCCAATGTCTTCTCCTACATGGGGACCAAGGACAAGAGAGCCATCACTGTGCAGGAGATTGCAGTTCTCAAGTGAGTGGTGGCTTGCCACTATCAGCAAATACTTGTAATTATGTACTTACTTAACCTATGTTCTCTGTCCCTTCAGGATCACAGCAGAAAGACTGTCTCACCTCAACAAGTGCCTCAATAACTTTAAACTAGGAAACTTCTGCTACAAGAAACACCCTCTGAAGCTGGGAGAACTACAGGGCAATCACTTCACTGTGGTCATCAGGTCAGTGGATACTAGCTGCACATGTCGATGTGTGTAATCTCTTTGCTTGAACTTTGTAACTCAAAACTACTCTCCAATCCTGATTTGATTCATTGAACAATTAAAATAGCGCAGCAACTTTTAATCTGATCTACACGTTGCTATTTGTTCCCGGCTGGTTACCTCTCACACAGGAACATCACAGGGACAGAGGAGCAGGTCCAGCAGGCCATGTCCTCCCTTAGAGAGACGGGCTTCATCAACTACTACGGCATGCAGCGCTTTGGCACCACCGCCGTGCCCACACACCAAGTTGGCAAGTAAGGACACGGGACTCTCACACATTTGGGTATGGGTTCGGCAGGTAAAAACATGACCCCCTTGGTGCATAGGGTAACCGGCCCATGGGTGTACAGGGTTGGCAGGGGATGGATGATTGACTGTTGTTGTTGTCCCTCTGTTTGGACCAGGGCCATCTTGCAAGACAACTGGAAGGAAGTGATAGATCTGATCCTGAAGCCTCGCCCTGGAGGTAAAACATTTACTGGCTTTCATTTGTCGTTATATCGAACGGTTTCTGCCACAGCGTGGCCTTTGTGACAACTGCAGATGTAAAAAGGATGTTTTAATAGAATATGATGTATTGATTTACCGCTCTCGCTCTCTCTGCCAAGCGGAGAAAGGTTATCTGGTGAAGTGCCGTGAAGAGTGGGCCCAGTCCCAGGACCCAGAAGCAGCTCTAAAGAAGCTGCCTGTTAAACGCTGTGTGGAGGGACAGCTGCTCCGAGGTCTCTCCATGTATGGCAAGAAGAACATCATCACTGCCTTCGCCATGGTGAGCTGAGTCCGCTTTTACTGGTACAAACTAACTGGCAGACAAACATTTTATATCTGGTCAGGAAGCAGTGGGTGTACTCACGCACACTTGCCAAATGGCAATATCAGACATCGCATCACGTACCTTTTATTTATCCTCAAGTTGTTCCAATGGACTACGTTGTTAAAGGTGAGAAACAAATGTAGCCACACAGGTCCACTGTTGATTTGTTTGACTTATTAAAGCTGTTATATGTCACTTTATGAGCGGCCTGACCAAATTTACATAGAAATGTGCATTATAGATCTGCCATTCTCATTGGAAGCAAGTCAAAGAAGCGGTAGATGTGTTCTATGTGCGCTATTTTTATGCTTCCTATTATGTTTCGTTTGTGCGTCTTTTACCTTCTGTTTTGCCCACCAGTTGAAAATGCTATATTTTTGGTCATGGAAAATATATTTCACAGTGGTTTAGATGGTACAATGATTCTCTACGCTATACTTGCTTGTTTTGTCACAAACGGAAATTATGCAAACTATTCAAATTGTAGCAACCAGGAAATGGCGGAGGAGTTTCTGCTTGGTGCACCTTTTTTTAAAGTATGTTTTCATCTGGTTTATTATAGCTGAGGCAACTCCCTGTGTTGGCCCTCCTCTTGTCTTCTAGATCCCTCGTAACAACCGGCTGATGTACATCCACAGCTACCAGAGCTTTATGTGGAACACCATGGTCAGCAGACGCATTGAGGCCTTCGGACTGAAGGCTGTGGAGGGAGACCTCGTGCTCAGGGGAGGTGGGTCCTATCTGTTTATGTTTTGTGGGTGTATCTCTGATTCACCAGCGCTTGTGGTTTGGAATTCTTGATTAAATGTTCTGTAGAGAAGTAATGGAGCACACGGCTCAGAGTGCCTGTCTCACAGATGGCTCTAAAGTGTAATACTTCATGTCTAACAAAGGGGTTCAGACCACCCGCTGAGCTGGGCTGAGTTAAAGTGCTCATTCTATGTAGGGTCTCAAACCAAGTGATGTAGACATCATCCTATTCCCAGTGGTGTAAAGGTCTTTAGTAAAAATACTTTAAAATACTACTTAAGTTGTTTTTTTGCGGTATCTGTACTTTACTTTACTATTTATATTTTGGACAACTTTTACTTCACTGTTTCGTTGTTCATTTGTTCAGTCGTTTCATTCTCAACCAGGATTTCTGTGGAATGCCGTTGCGTGTCAAAGATAACACTACACTATTTGACGTGTCAAATAACCTTGTTGACCAATCAGGACCTGAATATGACTGCACGTCACACAATAATGAAACGCGTTCATAAATCTTTTACGTAGCTGTTACACATTGATTACAACATCACTCGTATTTCTTATGTCACAACGATTCATCGATACGTATGCTATGATGCTGGTAAAGTTGTCTCGCGCATCTACAGTGCTGGTCATAAAAAAGCTAGCAAACTCATGGATGCAAACAATGTTCTTCTTCAAAAACAGCAAAATGACAATCTGTTTCAGTAGCTATAGTTAGCTAGCTAGGTGTCATCATCTAAAATAACCCTAATTTAAAAAACACTTATTTGATTAATGGTGGTCGGACCCATCTATGTGAAGCTAGCCACAATAAGCATTAGCAACAATAGTGGACTTTGAGGTTAGATTTCAAAATAAAAGTATGACATAATTGTAATATTTGTATTTATTTGCGTCACTGTCAATGACATACTTTTATTTTGAAGGCAAACCGCAAATTCCACTTGTGCCTAATCCTTATAGCTTCACAACACAACCCTGTGAGGTCGAGCCTCACTGGCCAGGTGAAGTTAGCTGGCTGCTTATAACGTTAGCTTTGGGCAACAGGGTTAAGTAGCTGGCTAGCTATCTATTTTCATGAACTGAAGTTCAATTTCAATAGGCGAACAACAAGTGGCAACCTTGCTAGTACTTACTCACAAGGATTCCTAAATCATTGCTAAGAATAATGAAAATTACTGCAGTTTCTACTGGTCATTGTTTTCAGGCTGATTGTATTGGTGCTACCAAGCTAAAGCTAGCTACTCCAGAAGTTGCGGTCAAACAAATTCTGCCTTATTACTAACGCGGTATTGTGAACACATCGTTCGTGTCCGGTGTTTGCTTATTTGCCTACTTTTTTGTACAACTTTGACAGTGCTACTGTATATTTTTTGACATGCAAAGACATAGTTTGTATATCATGAAGCTAATAGCAGTGATGCTATTACTATGTAACTCCGGTAGGGCAACATCTGAAAAATAGCACACTTGGTAGTGTGTACCGGTGCTCAACCAGTTGGCGAAATCCAACATCACCCACGACAGAGAACGGTTGATTGTCAAGGGCAATGAATCCATTATCTTGGCGTTAATGGATTTCGCCTTTGAGTTGTGTCGCTGAAATTGTCTTACTCTTTCAAATGACTGCTCGACTTGTTGACTGCTCGATCCACACAGCAGACATTGTGGGCTAGGTTAGGAATGCTGTGTTGCACGTGTAGCGCAAAAAAAAATATTACGCAAGTAGTATTTTCCTGGGTGACTCACTTTTACTTGAGTTATTTTCTATTAAGGTATCTTTACTTTTACTCAAGTATGACAATTGGGTACTTTTTCTACCACTGCTATTCACCCTCTTATCTCCAGGCACTGCATTCGTGCTGTCCGCAGCAGAGGCCGAGACCCACTCTATCCAAGACGTGGTGATGCCCCTACCAGGGTTTGACGTCATCTACCCCACTCACCACGGTAAGAGAGCCCTGCATCCTCCCACCATGTCTCTCTTCCTCCCTTAAGCTCTCCCCTCCCCCATAATCGGAAACAATCTCCTTAATTGATTTTTTTTTTTTTTTTTTACCATTCCTTTACCTTACTGAACGGTTTGTCCAGTTTGAACTAGTTTCATTTGGCTTGTTTGCCCTGACATGAACTAGTTTCATTTGGCTTGTTTGCCCTGACATGAACTAGTTTCATGTCAGGGCAAAGTCTTCTCCTGTTGTCTGGGATGTTATAAGCAGAGGTGAAGAAGAATTTCAATCCCTGAAAAATGATATCTCCTGAGTGGCGCAGCGGTGTATTGCATCTCAGTGCTAGAGGTGTCACTACAGACCCTGGTTCGATTCCAGGCTGTATCACAACGGGCTGTGATTGGGGGTCCTGTAGGGCGGTGCACAATTGGCCCAGCGTCGTTAGTGTTTGGCCTGGTAGGCCGTCATGGTAAACAATAATTTGTTCTTAACTGACTTGCCTAGTTAAATAAAATGTAAAAAAAGATCTCTGGAGTATTCTATTCTGTTTTACTGTTCTATTCTATTCAGATATGTGGTTGGAGTGTGTGTTTCAGATGTGATTGTGTCTTTTCCTCCTGTTCTGTAACAGTGGGTAAGGGCTACAGGGAGATGCTGAGTGCAGATAACCTGGACATTGACAACATGAGACACAGGGTGAGGGACTACTCTCTGGCCGGGGCCTACCGACGCATCCTCATCAAACCCAGTGACGTCAGCTGGTCTGTAACACTCGCTATCCCCTCAGTATCAATTAATACAACTACTTTCAGTCTTGGCTAACTATAGGAAAAAGCAAAACAGTGTTGTAACAGTGTTGAAGTTTTTGTTACACATTCTAAATGCATAAAAAAGAGCTGAGGATTGCTTCCTTTTTACCTTGCACATGATAATGTGATTGCCTTGTATAATATTTCCTCCTCTACATTCCTGAGTTGTGTTTCTTGTATCATCTCTCCTTCTATAGGGAGGTGATTAACTATGAGGACCCTCGTGTCTCCCTGGTCCACACTGATGTGGAGAAACTAGAGGACCAACCTCCCCCAGTCTTCAACAAAGGTATGTTCTAGTTTCATCCTGTTGCTGTGATTTAATCAATATGTGGTACTTTTCCACTCACCTTGTATCTACTCCATTAAATTGAAAAAGGCTCTTGGTAGTGTGTTTCTCCTAACTCTTTCTCTCCTCCACCCACCAGAGGGGAAGTACAGGGCTCTGAGGATGGAGTTCTCCCTGCCTCCCTCTACCTACGCCACCATGGCCATCAGAGAGGTGCTCAAGATGGACACTAGCATCAAGAACCAGACTCAGCTCAACACCACCTGGCTCAACTAATACAACTGAACTGGGCCCACTGAGCTTCATACAGGCCCACTGGGCTGCTTTTCCAGGCTGCCGAGCAGTCTGTCCTTTAGTGGGTGTCTACTCACTGTATGTGAGACTAACAGTCTATATTGTATGTATGTGTGTGTGTGGGAGTGTTTTGATACTTTGCCAAGCCAAAGGTCATTCCTCTCATGTTGTGTCAGTCAGGGTGATGGGAAATCTTACCTCATCCCACGCTACCAAGAGTAACAACTCTGATATTATATTGTTACTACTCTGATCATTTTCTTAGTTTCTTCATTTTTTTATCAGGAAGTTTTTACTGTCTTTTAAAGCTTTGCAGCACTGGAGAAATTCAGAGATATGTTTTTGAAACCGCTGACGTGCTACAGAAGCACTTTAAAGGGGCTGTGTAGAACGGTTTATGTAACCCATGGTGTTGCTCTGTGACACCCCTGCTACTTCCCAGGGTACTACAATGACCTGACCCTGGTTGTACAGAATTACTGTTTGCTTTTTTAACTGTAAAATGTTTTTGTTTTTTTGGAAACCAGCTCTCTTACAGAGAGAGAATTAAAATGCCGAGTGTAAATGCTTTTTGTGCCGTTATTCATGGTCTTGGATCAGATGTATCATTCTGCTCTAACCTGTGCCACTCTTATCTTGAACTTGTAAAGTTGCCTATGGTAACTATTCAGCCCAAGAACATCAACCCTACAATTCCATTGTCAAAATAATGGGTGGGTTTTCTGGAGCATTTACTGTCATAAAACCAGTGTTGCTTGATCAAAACGATTACTATATTCAACATACATTGACATTTATATAGTACAGTGTTGCAGCTCAATGCTTATGGGGCTGTGGGGACTATTTCTGGTTGATGGCAGTAGAGATGAATCCTGGAAATGACCGATCAAGTGCTCTGTTTTGGCCTCCAGTGGCCACTGAAACACAGTGCCCCATTGCTGCTGGTCATGGTAGGTGCTGTGGAGCTGACCATCTGGCAGGGTGGCTGATGCCAGCTGGCTGTAGTCACTGAATTCATCGCCTGGCTCCAATCTAATTTGTTTGACTGGATCCTGTCACCAGCCAGTCACCCTGGGATACTGAGGAGGATCTCATTACATGATTTTTCTCTTATGCAGTGCTCTGAAATAGAATCTGGTCAAGAAAGCACTTCAGATTTCATCATATTGGAATTCGTGTTAGGTGATATGGTACAGTCACATTGACACGTTATTTTCTAACAGGACTGGTGTCTTATGAGTGACCATCAATTGTATTTTTTTCTCAAACCCTAAAACATACCAACTCATACCACAAGGGGGAGGGTGAATTTATGAAGACATAAAGCTTGCATTTTACAGAATGTTTTATTTTGATTGAGCTCAAATGTTCACCTTAGGTAATTTTACAAATCCACTTGTGCTATTAATATCTAAAAACATAATGAAATTCAAAATGTATAAATGTACTCGTTTAGACCAATCAAATCTGTCCTGTGGTCACGCAACACAAACATGTCTGCGCCGCTGGCAAGAAAAGCGCGATGAATGTGTTTCCCTGAAGTCTAATCTAAATTCGTATATCGACTTTACAGGTAGCTATTTACATTCCGTCAACTTTTCTTTAAAGGTGTGATCCCTTTCTTCTGCCACGTGAAGTCACGAATACTTTGTTGAAAGATGTCGTCTGGAACCGCTTTGGTTTATGATGAGGAGATGACTCGCTACAAACTGCTATGGGTTGAGTAAGTCTTGCTTCCTTATTGTGCCTTTTGTTGTCCTACCCACACTGCAGTATAGCGAAAGAGAGCAAAAACTGATTATGATAAATATTATTCTGCTGTGTGTGTACGTATGAGTTGGTGAGTCAAATAAAAATAAATGTATCGGTCGCATACACACATTTAGCAGATTTTATTTCGGGTGTAGCGAAATGCTTGTGTTACTAGTTCTAACAGTGCAGTAATACACACGAATCTAAAAGTAAAATAATGGAATTAAGAAATGTAGAGATATTAGGACGAGCAAGGTGTGTATGTGTACTGACCTGTGCAGGCTGCGTGTGAGTGTACTTGTTGAAAAGTGATTGAGTGCACACTGTTAGCTGGGTCATTCCTGTTATGTGGTGCCTTTTCAATCCCTAGGAAATAACACTTCTTATTTAGTGTAAAATGTGGAAAGATATAAGTGCAAAGACATACAGTGCATACGGAAAGTATTCAGCCCCCTTGACTTTTTCCACATTTTGTTACGTTACAGCGTATTCTAAAAGGATTAACACGTTTTTTCCCCGTCGTTAATCTACGCACAATAACCCATAATGAAAAAGCGAAAAAACAGGTTTAGAAATGTTTGCAAATTTATTAAAAATACACATTCGAAGTAGCACTTTTACTTAAGTATTAAGACCCTTTACTCAGACAGGTTGGACGGGGAGCGTCGCTGCACTGCTATTTTCAGGTCTCTCCAGAGATGTTAGATCGGCTTCAATTCTGGGTTCTGGCTGGCCCACTCAAGGACATTCAGAAACTTGTCCCGAAGTCACTAATGCGTGGTCTTGGCTGTGTGTGCTTAGGGTCGTTGTCCTGTTGGAAGTTGAACATATGCCCCATTCTGAGGTCCTGAGCACTCTGGAGCAGGTTTTCATCTAGGTACTGTACTTTACTCCGTTCATCTTTCCCTCGATCCTGACTAGGCTCCCAGTCCCTGCCGCTGAAAAACATCCTCACAGCATGATGCTGCCACCACCATGCTTCACTGTAGGTATGGTGCCAGGTTTCCTCCAGGTGTGATGCTTGGCATTCAGGCCAAAGAGTTCAATCTTGGTTTCATCAGACCAGAGAATCTTGTTTTGCAGTGTCTGAGAGGCTTTAGGTGCTTTTTGGCAAACTCCAAGCGGGTTGTCATGTGCCTTTTACTGGGGAGTGGCTTCCGTCTGGCCACTCTACCATAAAGGCCTGATTGGTGGAGCGGAGAAGGTCCTCCCATCTCCACAGAGGAACTCTGGAGCTCTGTCAGAGTCACCATTGGGTTTTTGGTCACCTCCCTCACCAAGACCTTCTCCACCTATTGCTCAGTTTGGTTGGGCAGCCAGCTCTAGGAAGAGTTCTGGTGTTTCCAAACTGGTGTTCTGGTGTTTTCATTTAAGAATGATTGAGGCCACTGTGTTCTTGGGGATCTTCAATGCTGCCGAAATTTGCTGGTACCCTTCCCCAGATCTGTGCCTCGACACAATTCTGTCTCGGAGCTCAACAATTCCTTTGACCTCATGGCTAGGTTTCTGCTCTGACGTGCACTGTCAACTGTGGGACCTTTTAGGCTGGTGTGTGGCTTTCCAAATCATGTCCAATCAATTAAATTTAACACAGGTGAACTCCAATGAAGCTGTAGAAACATCTCAAGGATGATCAATGGAAACAGGATGCACCTGAGCTCTTTTTCAAGTCTCATAGCAAAGGGTCTGAATACTTATGTAAATAAGGTATTTTTGTATTTTATTTTTAATACACTTGCAAAAATGTCTAACCTTTTTCGCTTTGTCATTATGGAGTATTGTGTGTAGATTGAGGTAATTAAAAAAAATGTGTATTAATTTTAGAAAAAGGCTGTAACGTAATAAAATGTGGAAAAAGTCAAGGGGTCTGAATGCTTTCCGATTGCACTTTTATGCATTTTTACCATTTTGATTTCAGTGGATGTAGGCGTTTTTGCCACCTCCACGGTGCTATTCATCGTCTTCTATGAGAAATATAAGCCATTAAATAATTAATCAAATAAACAAATATTTATTACTTATTTTATAGTCCTACTTAAAATATGTCGTCAATACTTTTTTCTCATGATTATTGTATTTGTTACCGTATTTAAGATTTTCTGTGTGTCATAAATGCGGAAGACACATTTCAGTTGAATGCATTCAGTTGTACAACTGACTAGGTATCCCCCTTTCCCTGATTTCACTTTCTCCCCTGTTAGTTGGTAGTGATACCCCTTTAAAAAACAGCCCTTTCCCACAATTGCATCACATTCAGGAAGTGTCAATCTTTTTTGGGGTGGGGAAAACAACAGTGCAAAGCTAAGTAAGTATTAGGACTCTGATTTTTCTACAGTGCCAGTCAAAAGTTTGGACACACCTACTCATTCCAGTGTTTTTCTTTATTTTTGTTCTACAAATGTTCTACATTAATAATAGTGAAGCCATCAAAACTATGAAATAACACATCGTAGTAATCATGTAGTAACCAGAAAAGTGTTAAACAAATCTAAATATATTTCGGATTCTTCAAAGTAGCCACCCTTTGCCTTTACAGCTTTGCACACTCTTTGCATTCTCTCAACCAGCTTCAATAGGTAGTCACCAGGAATGCATTTCAATTAACAGGCGTGCCTTGTTAAAAGTTAATTTGTGAGATTTCTTTCCTTCTTAATGGGTTTTAGGCAATCAGTTGTGTTGAGACAAGTTAGGGGTGGTATACAGAGAGAGCCCTATTTGGTAAAAGACCAAGTCCATATTATTGCAAGAACAGCTCAAATAAGCAAAGAGAAACGACAGTCCATCATTACTTTAAGACATAAAGGTCAGTCAATCCGGGAAAATGTCAAGCAGTTTCTTCAAGTGCAGTCGCAAAAACCATCAAGTGCTATGATGAAACTGGCTCTCATGAGGACCGCCACAGGAAAGGAAGACCCGGAGTTACCTCTGCTGTAGAGGATAACCTCAGATTGCAGCCCAAATACATGCTTCACAGAGTTCAAGTAACAGACACATCTCAACATCGACTGTTCAGGCCTTCATGGTTGAATTTCTGCAAAGAACCCACTACTAAAGGACACCAATAAGAAGAGACTTGCTTGGGCCAAGAAACACAAGCTATGGACGTTAGACCAGTGGAAATCTGTCCTTTTTGGTTTGATGAGTCCAAATTAGATTTTTTGTTCTATTCGCCGTGTCTTTGTGAGATCCAGAGTAGGTGAACAGATCTCCACATGTGTGGTTCACACAGTGAAGCATGGAGGAGGTGGTGTGGGGGTGCTTTGCTGGTGACACTGATTTATTTAGAATTCAAGTCACACTTATTAACCAGCATGGCTACCACAGCATTCTGCAACTATTCGCCATTTACAGCTATGGGATTTTTATTGTCCAAAAACTGCAGTGAAAGATTCAATGAAGATGCATCATGTGTGTTGCCAGGTCACATCAAGTACAGAGGCATAACCTGTCTCTGCCAAAGAGATGAGAGGGGGGGGGGGGGGGGGGGGGGGGGGGGGGGGGGGGGGGGGGGGGGGGGGGGGGGGGGGGGGGGGGGGGGGGTCACGGCCTGTGCCTGCTTTGAGTTAAAAGAAGCAACTCTAGAAGTCTCCGAGATCTGGTTTGGTTGACAATGTTTTTAAAAAGGACAAAGTAAATAGAACATCTAATAAATTGAAAGTGATTCTAATTATAAATGTACTGTTTTTATTTTTGACCATTTCCACAGATTTAGAAGTGCATAATATAACTTTTGTTTAAATATTTTGTTTATTAATGGTATTAGTTCCACCCTGTTATTGCTTTCCATCCTGTTATGCTTCATTCCACCCAGTTAGGTCAGTGTTTTAAAATAATAATTGAACAATAACATCAAATGTTATATCTTTGCGGTAACTTGAGATAGAAGGGATCAACTGCATATGCAAAACTGTTGACCAAATTCTGTTGATATTCACTCTTATTCGGAAAATCTGGTGCAAATGGTTCGGAAAATAACACACGCTTTGCTCAATAATCATTGATTTTACAACTATTTGAAGAAAATAAATCAACATTTTGATTACTTAGAAAATCAAAATCTAGATATTTACATGCATTGTTAACACCTTCGGATAGTTATATGCAAGTCCCTAGCAGGGTGGAAATATGCTGTGGTCCGTGTGTGAACAATATGCCTATATTTATTAGGATTTAAGTGCCTGAGCTTGACCAATATGTTTTTCTGATAGTCAAACATGCCCTTTTTCTGATAGAATACAAAACAAATGGAAAATATATATATATTTTTCACAGAAGTTATGTGGTCCGGAAGGCACCGCAGAGTAGGAATGACCTCGGCTAATTGTTTGGCTTACTTTGTCCTTTTGCATGTCCTCTCTTCAGCCCGGCTTGTAAAATTGAGGTCCCTGAGCGTCTGACTGTCAGTCACACAGCTCTGCAGGAGGAGGGTCTGGCTGAGCGCTGTGTCTCTGTGCCTATACGCCAGGCCACCGACGCAGAAATCCTACTGGCTCACAGGTGAGTCTATCACGCACACGCATGCACACACACACAAACACACACACATACACACTGCTCTATGTCGTACCTACAGTGAGGAGTACCTGGAGGCAGTAAAGAAGACACCACACATGAGCCTTGATGAGCTGAGGACCTTCACCCAGCAGTATGGGGATGTCTACTTCCACCCGGTGAGATGACATGGACAGTCAGTCAACTAACCAACCGACTAGTCAATCAATCAACTAATCGCTGCATTGTCCCAAATGGAGAAGATACAGTATAGTGCACATAATATAGAAAAGCACAGAATGGAACCTGACTATGAGGCTGACCGAAACAGAGTTAGCATTGTGAAACCCATGATCTCTGCCTGTGTTTTCGCCTCTAGAACATCTACCATTGTGCCAAGTTGGCCATCGGGGCCACTCTCCAGCTGGTGGACAGTGTGATGACGGGGAAAGTGAGGAACGGCATGGCCTTGGTCAGGTGAGTTTTAACCACGGAGGAACAGAGTGCATATGGGTTTGTCCTCAGCTGTTTTATTTACAATGCCCCTCAAGGTGTCATGGACTTCCTGTATGCACAGTTACAGTATCTGGTACTCAGGATTCCCTCTCCCACCTCTTTTTTTTTTTTCATCAATCCCCCAGACCCCCAGGACACCACAGTCAGCGCAGTGCTGCCAACGGCTTCTGTGTGTTCAACAACGTGGCCATCGCTGCCCACTATGCCAAGAAACAGTACGATATCAAGAGGTGAGCAGGGCCTGAATAGAACACACTCTTAACTGATTCCATTGTAGGCCTTTGAAAGTAGAATTAGAAATAGAATGGGCGAATGTGTGTTTGTTTTTCTAAGAATGTTTTTGTTTCCCCAGGGTGTTGATAGTGGACTGGGACGTGCATCACGGACAGGGGGTGCAGTTCGCTTTTGAGGATGACCCAAGGTGAGTGTCTTTTCTTGATCCTAACTGGACCTTTTGTCTGGTAATCAATCCTGTCTGATCTGCAGATTGCTCTGACTGACCCCCCCCCCCCCCCCCCCGCCCCCAGTGTACTGTACTTTTCCTGGCACCGCTATGAGCACCAAGGCTTTTGGCCCAACCTGAGGGAATCCGACTATGACAGTGTGGGCAAGGAGAAGGGTGCTGGCTTCAACATCAACGTACCCTGGAACAAGGTGAGTTCCATAGAAGTAGAATTCTAGAAGTCCTTTTATATCAAGTAGCCCTGCCTACCATACAGTACTTGTTACTTTCTCAGTAGCATTATGCCTTCAGTTCTCAATTTGATCTCTTGACTGGTTACAGGTGGGGATGGAGAACAGTGATTACCTTTCTGTCTTCTTCCATGTTCTCCTACCCATCGCATATGAGGTGAGGCATTCTCCCAGGTCAGAATCGGGCAGCACTCACAAAACGTGTGCGACGTTCTCTCTACATATCAACCTCAAATGATGACTGAGAGAAATGAATACTCTTTGTTCCAGTTCAGCCCAGATTTGGTCTTTGTGTGTGCTGGCTTTGACTCTGCCATTGGAGACCCAGAGGTAAGGCATTCTACTGCTTAAATGAATGACCAACTAATATAGGCCTAGACACTATTGTTTCGGTAGTACAGTATAATCAAGCGTTCTTTTATGTTTGTGTCCCAGGGTCACATGTGTGCCACCCCAGACATCTTTGCCCACCTGACCCACCTCCTGAAGTCCCTGGCTGGGGGGAAACTGTGTGCTGTCCTGGAGGTGACGGTCACTCATAGACTTAGATATTTAACGGTGTCACTCTTTTCTGAAATGAGTCTCATGAACAAAACAGGAACTGTTTTTGCTGTTTTTTTTGTACCTCGATTCACTCTATAAAAAAAAACTATTTTAGGGAGGGTACAACTTGACCTCACTGGCCCAATCAGTGTGCCAGACCGTCCAGACCTTACTCGGAGATCCCGCCCCCCAAACGTCAGAACTGAACGGCCCATGTGAGAGGTGGGCTGATGTGTCAGTCACAGCTTTAAAAAGGCTATAACCTAAATAGCTTGTACAGTCAGTTAACGCACTGCATTGTGTCTGCCTCGCTCTCTCCGTCCCTGCAGTGCTCTGGAGTCCATTCAGTGTGTGAGATCAGCTCACAAGCCCTACTGGGCCTGCCTCAAACACACAGGTACTATATAACATCACGCTCAGATCTCATCACTTCATTTACAACATATCAACCTGCATTACCCTAATATAGCTATTAATCTTATCTTTCCTCCGTCCTTCCATTCACTTCCCTTCCAGTTGCCCCACCCGTGTCTGAGCCCAGCACTAAACGCTGTAAGCTGGCAGAGAAGGAGGAGGGTGTCCAGGCTGAGGGGGGTCAGAAAGGAGAGGGGGATGGTCAGAAAGCGGAGGAAGAGGAGGTGGTGTGGATGAAGCCTCCGTCCCGGTTGGCTCCTCCGGTCCACACTGAAGTGGCACTCCCTGCTGACCTGGAGGTCCCTGACAGATGTGACCGTGTGAGGTCATCACTGGCCCCAACTCTTGAGATACTGCAAAGACTAAGGTCTGTCCCTAACCTATACTCCTGAGATACCTCAGAGATTTAAGTATGTCCCCAACAAATGTCCCCAGATACATTCTTCACCCACAATAATGTTAAAGCTGCAATATGTAACTTTTTAGCCAACTTGATCAAATTCACATAGAATTGTGTGTTATAGATCTGTCCTCATTAATATCAAGTATAAGAAGTGGTAGATCTGTTCTATGCTTCTGGTTTTTGCCGTCTTTTACTTTCGGTATTGTATACCAGCTTCAAACAGCTGAAAATACAATATTTTTGGTTATATAAAATATATTTGACAACGGTTTAGATGGTACAATGATTCTCTACACTATTGCTTGCTTGTTTTGTCACATAAACTGAAATTAAGCCAACTATTCGAATTTGAGCAACCAGGAAATGGCGGAGCGTTTTCCACATAGTGCAACTTTTAAAAGTATGATCATAGTTCCTGTTTAATCAATTTGTACTTTTACTTTGATCAATATGAATACACATGGTATTTATTGTACTCCAATGTTTTTGGTGAAGCTTCAATAACACTGTCTTATTTTATAACTAGGGATAACTTTTTTGAAGGGTCGGCAGAGGAGGATGCTCTCATGTCTCTCTGCAGCGTCATCGCGCTCTTTGAAAAGATGAAGAAACAAGAGGTGAGCTGTGTTTAGAAGTTAAGCGTCATTTCATCTTACTCATCAAAAGTCATTTTGCGTTGTGAGTCATTACATTCATCAAATGCCCTCCATTGTTGCACTGCATCAGTTGCACACAACTTTTGCCCGTGTGTTTCTTTAGTTCCATTACATTTTATGTTGCCTTTGTTTGCTTGTGACGAAGCAATGCAACACATTGCTATTCCTGGGGCTGGAACATGGTGAATACACAGAGGGTATTGTGTGTTTATGTATTATGAACTGAGCTATGGGGTTATTATTCCCAGCACCACAAGTTGTAGAGAGATGGTGTGGTTTGACCTCTGATCTTTGGCTAACCTGGCACTTTGATGCTAACTGTCTGTCAGATTCGTAACGGTCTGGCGCTGGTGCCTGATGTCTCCGTGGCGATGCTGTGTGCCGCGCAGCATGCTCGGATGTCTCTCACCAACCGGTATACACCGTTTATGACCTTTGACCTTGAGTACATTCTCAATACTGGACATGCATAAGCCAGCAGATGAACTGGTGGCGAACACTCAGTTGGTGAGTGTTTTTCTCCTCACAGGTTATTGCTGGTGTACCTGGGGGATGGGGAGATCCCGACGTACGTCACTGAGGACGGGTGAGAATGTTTGCACAGTACGTTGAGTAACCGCACAGTCATAAATACCCTTCTAAACCATCTCCTTCACCTTTCTCTTTTAGGAAAGCACTAGTGGTGCAGATCAGCAGTAAGGAGCCAGAGGAGCAGAAGTCCAGATATCAGGTTTCTGTGACTCTGTTAAAGGTACAGCAAATTATTTGGAAGAGGAAACGTACTCCTGCGACATGATTCTCTTGTTGCGCTTGCCAAGATTTTATGGAGGAGATGTATGTTATGTTCTACCTTACTTTTAATGCACAGCATCTGTTGTGTACAGTGTATTATTACAGTCAGTGTGTGTGTGTGTTTGTGTCCCACCACAGGGCTGCAGTGATGTGGCAGGGTTGATGCAGGCTGTGCTGTGCCTGCTCCTGCCTCTGGCCTATGAGTATGACCCTGGGCTGGTGCTGCTGGTGCGGGGGCCAGGCAGTGGGGTGGGGAAGGCAGCCTGGGCACAGATCACCAGCCTACTCCAGGGCCTGGCACAGGGCCACACACTTGCCCTTTTACAGGTGAGAGGGACACCGAGGGAGTGAGGGCCCCACTTTGACTTGGTCCTAGCTATGCAGTTTTAAAGTATTTTGAATTATGATATTTTTTGTCCTGTGTTTTTTTCACGGTCGAATGAGTGTTGCAGGGATGATCCTCTAACATATTGTTGTCACATCCCAGGAGGGGGAGGAGGAGGCTGTAGGGACCACGGCAGCCTCTCTGCTGGGGGACCCTGCTCCCTCTCTGGGGCCCCTGGGGGCCCCTCTCCCTGAGGACATGGAGGCCATGGAGAGACTGAGACAGAGGCTGCAGACACACTGGGGACTTCTGCAGAATGCAGGTGAACAAATGATCACAGCATCTAAGGAAACCTATTCAGTTACTCAAATGGATAATAACATTTTAGAAAACCAAAATAGTTAATAGTATAGACACCTCAAGAAAATACTGACCACTCAGCTTGTTAATAAAAATGTTTTTGTCCTTTTAAAGCTGCAAAGGGGAAAGAAGTCGAGGAAAAAGGACAGAACCAGGACTGAAGTCATGTCCACACCAATTGGGTTTGTGACCTAGGGAGAAAATCCATCTCCCAGGCATCCATTTTTATACTGTTTGTAATTTTGGTAATTAAAAACAATTAAACTATCTGTTGGTCATTCTGCTATCTAGTAATTGAAAATGTCTGAAACTTGCACCACTGCGTAATCTCCATATTGCAACACAACAAAATATGAATATCATGGTTACTCTCTGTTTTCATCAGTCCATGTGTGATGGAAATTGAGAAACAATTGTTTGCGCAAATGAAGTCAAGTCATAGGGTCATTCAGTATTAATATTAATAGTATTAGTATCATTATTCATACAGCGGATGCAGCGAGCTGTTGGGCAGACAAGATGTAGACAATGCTGTGATCTGTGTCAAAAGCAAAAACCTATTTTCTATGGAAAACTAGAGCATACCACAGAAATACTGCTGTAAAACACTACTGCCAAAATACATGGAAATGGCAAATTATGTATTAGTTCCTCAGAGTATTAGATGTGGTTCTGCTTCTGAATAAGGACTACTGGTATAGATGTTGAGTAGCCTATGACAAATTGTTATGCATCAAGCAGTCCCTCTATGGGCTATTGTGTGACACATCCTCTCCTCTCATGGGACAACCGACATCCAGCCATTGACCGGCGCTGTCGGGCAGCCAATAATAAAGGCGATGCCTTGTCTGCTAACTGAGTCATCCGGTCCATTGAAGTCAAACGGGCGCTCCTCTCCTCCTATTGTTACCGCTACCGGCCCGAAGTGTTGTCCACGTCCTTTTTCCTGCCAGCGGACTTAATTCCAGGTGTTCAATGAATCACGGAGATTGAAGTTTCACAGAATTGAGCTGCAGCGAACAGTTAGTTGACCGTCGCTCAAAGATGGCTGGAGCTCCTGTTAGGTCAGCGACTTCGCAGTCAGGCAAGATGAAAAAGGACGAATCTTTCCTTGGAAAATTAGGAGGAACGCTGGTTAGAAAGAAGAAGTCCAAAGAAGGTAACGTATAAGCTTAATTCCCTAAAGCGTGACGTTATACATTGTCATAACACTCATTTGTGTATCCGTTTTATTCCCCGCTGTCCATGGTGCTGCAATTTACGTTTCCCATCAATACGTTATATTGACATGGGTCTAAATGTAGGATATGATTTCATAAAACCTTTTTTAGTTGGAATAAAGAACAACAACCGGGTTGCATGAGCCACATCCATGTCAAATATTTCTCATCTTTATTTCAAGCCATTGAAATGGCTATGATCAGAAGTAGCCTACTATTATAAAACATTGGACTTCAATACAAATCATACATGCCATGGCAAGTTATTATTTTTGTAAAAATAAAAAATTAACATCAACGAAATACTCTCTCAACCATGGGAAGTTTCAAAGTGAATAGAAGAAAAAAAAATCACAAAGAAAGTAGACTGGCAAGTGGCATTCCTCATGATGTAATAAACATAAATAGATCAGATGGTCATCACCTATGCCAAGAATGCAAGGTTATTAAGATAAGGAGTAAGAGGATTACTGTCCCATGATGTTTACTTTCTCTTCTCTTTTGAATAACCTTTGGACTGTCCTAGTTGTGCAGTTTCACTTTTTCATTTATTTACCAAGCCATTTTGAAGCACACTTCCCAACTCTCTGTCTAGTATGAACAGCTGCAAGATTCGGCCCCTGTGTGTGTGTGTGTGTGTGTGTGTCAGTCCCTCCCTGCCTGGCCATGTGTTTGTCATTTTCTATATAAGGAACTCTAAAGGCAGAAGAATGGAGGCTAGGTTGCAATTGCTGTGGAACCCCAGTAAATTCCAGTCATCAAGACTCAGTACCTCCTATATGTGTTCTGGGCACGTGCTCTATTAAGGGGGAATAGATTTCCTGAAGGTAAAGCTCATGTTCCGTGTTTGTTACATATACCACAGCTAAAGAGTGCCCCTTTGTGGCGACTGGTGAAAGTGATGACAGCCCTGGCCTGGGGGGATGGAAGAACAGTCTCAAGACAGCACTTTCTGTGATAAATGCAGAATAAATAAATACAAATAGACGTATTCAGTGAATGATTGAAAGGTGTAGCCAGGTCAGGTTGGATGTAGTCTTTTTTTAACTAAGAAAGATCACAACCAGACAAAACGAATTAGCTGAGTGGTATAGGCCTAATTGTACATTCACTGGGTAATTACTTTAGGCATTTTCTATATTCAATTTCGCTCTTTGGGAAATTTCCTTTCGTCTCTGTGTATCCTGAAGGGGTGCCTGAGAGAGCTTGTTGCCTACAAAAAAAAATCTAAATGGAAGGAAACCACACATTCAGTACTCTATGATTTGCCCAATAAGTGTACAGGTTGCAACTCTCAGTTTGAGACTATGAACAGCAGCTTGTGATCAAGGCCAAAGACACAGTATAAGGTCTTCTGAAGAAAATAAATGTCTGTTATAGTAGCTGTATTACTGCTATGTGTTGAACTCAGATTCCTGCTGTGTGTGCCGGACCTAGATATCATGTGTTTGTGACTGTTTCTGCAGATAAAACGGAAAGGAAGTATCTCTCTCCCTGATGTGTTCTTTTAAGGGATAATAGTCAGTAAAAAGTGCTAGTCATGGCCTTAAATGTATTATAATGACGAGAGTATCCTTACTGTCTCCATTATGTCTTAATGGGTGTGACTGAGGGAAATATTATTTTAGTGTTACAGCAATGTCTACCTCAGAAAGTGCTCCCACAAGTAAGTTTTCTTTTTTGTTTCACATATTTTTGTTCTAGTCTATGTAGTAAATGTATAATCTAGAAATGATTTGCTTGAGTATCTATAGAGAAATACTTTCCCTGTGAAGATGAGTGCTGGGGACATATCAAAAGCCCATTTATACAGTGTAATTTGAGAAGTTAGTTTGGTGTCCGACTGCATTTCCCCTACAAATGTAAAAAATAAATGAATGTTTGTACAGTCAGTCACCTAACTAACTTCTCAAATTACACTGAATAAATGGGCTTTTGATATGTCCCCAGCACTCATTTTCACAGGGAAAGTATTTGTATAATACAGAGGACAATTTTTACATTAACAAATTAAAACATTTGAATGATATACAGTACCAGTCAAATGTTTGGACACACCTACTCATTCCATGTTTTTTCTTTATTTTTACTATTTTCTACATTGTAGAATAATAGTGAAGACATCAAAACTGAAATAACACATATGAAATCATGAAGTAACCAAAGAAGTGTTAAACAAATCAAAATTTATTTTACATTTGAGATTCTTCAAATAGCCACCCTTTGCTTTGATGATAGCTTTGCACACCCTTGGCATTCTCTCAACCAGCTTCATGAGGTAGTCACCTGGAATTCATTTCAATTAACAGGTGTGCCTTGTTAAATGTACATTTGAGGAATTTCTTTCCTTCTTAATGTGTTTGAGCCAATCAGTTGTGTTGTGACAAGATAAGGGTGGTATACAGGATATAGCCCTATTTGGTACAAGACCAAGTCCCTATTAAGGCAAGAACAGCTCAAATAAGCAAAGAGAAATGACAGAACTTTGAATGTTTCAAGTTTCTTCAAGTGCAGTCGCAAAAAGCATCAAGCGCTATGATGAAACTGGCTCTCATGAGGACCGCCACAGTAAAGGAAGACCCAGTTACCTCTGCTGTAGAAGTTAGAGTTACCAGCCTCAGAAATTGCAGCCCAAATAAATGCGTCACAGAGTTCAAGTAACAGACACATCTCAACACCAACTCACCAGAGAAGACTGCATGAATCAGGCCTTCACGGTCGAATTTCTGCAAAGAAACCACTACTTAAGGACACCGATAAGAAGAAGAGACTTGCTTGGGCCAAGAAACACCAGCAATGGACATTAGAGCGGTGGAAATCTGTCCTTTGGTCTGATGAGTACAAATGTGAGATTTTTGGTTCCAACCACCGTGTCTTTGTGAGACGCAGAGTAGGTGAAAGGATGACCCACAAATGCTGATGCTCCAGATACTCAACTAGTTTAAAGAAGGCCAGTTGTATTGCTTCTTTAATGTGCACAACAGTTTTCAGCTGTGCTAAAATAATTGCAAAAGGGTTTTCTAACGATCAATTAGCCTTTTAAAATGATACACTTGGATTAGCTAACACAACGTGCCATTGGAACACAGGAGTGATGGTTGCTGATAATGGGCCTCTGTACGCCTACGTAGATATTCCATTAAAAATCTGCCGTTTCCAGCTACAAAAGTCATTTACAACATTAACAATGTCTACACTATATTTCTGATCAATTTGATGTTATTTTCATGGACATAAAAATAGCCTTTCTTTCAGGAACAAGGACATTTCTAAGTGACCCCAAACTTTTGAACGTTTACTGTATGTAAATTAGATATTTCTGTATTTCATTTTCAACAAATTTGCAAACATTTCTAAAAACATGTTTTCACATTGTCATAATGGGTATTTGTGTGTAGATGGGCGAGACATTTTTTTTATTTAATACATTTTGAATGCAGGCTGTAACACAACAGGATGGTGGAATAAGCCAAGGGGTATGAATAGTTTCTGGCACTGTGTATATACAGTATATATGTTAGAACTGTCTCTTAGCAGTTATAGAGAAATAGAGAAATATAGAGATGTAGAGAAATATTTGATTGCGACGGTTTTCTCCGTTGAAATGATGTTCCTTTATGTAATGTTCTTTCTGAAGCCTGATAAGTGTTATAAATCAGTGAAGCTTTACCAGTAGTAGAGTCAGCATGACTGTCATCATAGCTAATGACTGGTCAACTGAAAGCTCTGAATAGCCCAGGTCCAGGGTTGTGACATGGTCATCTCAGCTCTGGACAGTGGGTGTGTGTGGATTTTGTGTCCGTTTAGTCACTCATGCCTATGCTGCCTGTCCGACATAAATAAACTGAGCTAAATTTAAGGCCTTGCCTGTCTCACTGAGGCATAAATAACTTTCCCCGGGTCACAGTAAATCAAGTTCCCCCAGGGGGCACGGGAACCTTGTTTTACATTTGAAAATCTACTGAGATATAAGGAGATGTAAGCTTTTCATCTTCATTGAATGGGTATATTTAGATGATATTTACACCATGAATTTGACACACTTTACCTCCAGCTTGCAGCTAAATTGCTGGTGGTATGTTGTTGTTTTTGTTGATTGACTGCAGTCTTCTGCCTACTCCACTCTGCTAATGGTCTTAACCATGACAGGTGTTTCATATAATGCCTGCAAAGAAGCTGGCTGGTGATTTATTTCACTGCAAGGCCGGGGGTAGAACTAAATTAGTGTAATTATATTAAGAGGAATAGGCTGCTTGGCCATGAAAACCCATTTCACGAAGCTCCCGATGAACAGTTAATGTGCTGATGTTGCTTCCAGAGGTAGTTTGGAATCGTGTTGCAACCGAGGACAATCCATTTTTACACGCTTCAGCACTTGGCGGTCCCATTCTGTGAGCTTGTGTGGCCTACCACTTCGCGGCTGAGCCGTTGTTGCTCCTAGACATTTCCACTTCACAATAAAAGCACTTACAGTGGACCGGGGCTGCTCAACGGTGCCACCTTGAAAGACACTGAGCTCTTCAGTAAGGCCATTCAATCAATCACATTTATTTATAAAGCCCTTTTTACATCAGCCGATGTCACAAAGTGATATACATGAACCCAGCCTAAAACCGCAAACAGCAAGCAATGCAGATGTAGAAGCACGGTGGCTAGGAAAAACCAGTCTCTGAGGGGTGGCCAGTCCTCTTTTGGCTGTGCCGGGTTGAGATTATAACAGTAAGATTCTACTGCCAATGTTTGTCTATGGAGATTGCATGGCTGTATGCTCGATTTTATACACCTGTCAGCAACGGGTGTGGCTGAAATAGCCAAATCCACTAATTTGAAGGGCTGTCCACATACTTTTGTATATAGTGTGTATTTACACACTATGATGTTGGAATAATACTGTGACATTTTGAAAAGGATGATAATGACTCCATATCTTTTAGTGTAAGAAATGTCAGCCTGTTGTGGTGGGATTTAGTTTTGGCCTGCCTTGTGACATCACCAGGTGGTAAATTCTTTAATAGACCAATAAGAAAGAGAGTTCCAAACCTCTCTGCCAACTACAGCTAGTTTTCCAGACAACTCCCATGCAGTCCCTAGCAAAATTGTTTCTTGAGAAATTGCTAAGATGCTATTTTTGTTTCTTTTTGACCATTTTAATTGAAAGCAATCACAGTAAGATACTTAATTGTTACCAGGAAATTATTTGATATTGAGATAAAAATTGGACCTTTAAGATCTGAAAGCAACACTTACAGCATAAGGATAAAGTTGTACACTAAAGAACATCTCTAACCAAGAAAGATAGCCTGTTGGGTTTTATCATATAAACAAAAAACAGGAACATCACACTGCTGTCTGAGTTTATCCAGCATTAGACTGTTCTCCTATGCAGTATGATAGTTTAATCATATTGTGTTACCGTGCACCCTCCTACGCAGTACTGCTGCTGCTAGATTGGGTACACAAACACAACATGGTCCATGTAAGTGCAGTAGTGTAGTGTAGTAGCATCCATGCCTTCTGTCCTGTCCTGTCCTGTCTCTAGCGTCCCCGGGGTTAGTTAGGTAGTGTTCTGCTATTGTGGTTGCAGTTCCAGTTCCTTTCCTGCCCCCCCACACCCTACCCCCCCCCCCCCCCCCCCCCCCCCACCCCACACACACACACACACATTTGTTGTTCTTCTATCATTGTAGGGACCTAAAATTCATTTCCATTCAAAATCCTATTTTATCTAACCCGTAACCCTAAACCAAACTCCTAACCCTTAACCCTAACCCTAACCCTAATTCTAACCCTAGCCCTAGTTGTAACCTAGTTGTTATTGTTTTACTATCCTTGTGGGGACTTTTGGGGATGTTAGGTCCCCACAGGGATAGAAGAACCAACACACACACACACACACACACACACACACACACACACACACACTCGTACACCCACCCCTCCTCTGCTCCTGTAACTGGACCGCAAGGGTGGGGGGGTTGTGACAGAAATAAACACGTGATGATGCCTCGGCCACTGCCTAGTCCCACCGGGCAGGACCTCACACACACTCTCACACACACACTCTCTCTATCACTATACCTTCACTTCGCTGCTACTCTCTGAGCACCTCTGGGATCCCTGGGCTAATTTCTGGAGACATGGCGGGCCTACTATGTGGGACCAAGAGGAAGAAACAAGGTAGTTATGTTTGACTTAGTGGGATTGGCTAGAAGGGCTGGCTGCTTATGGAACTCTGATTTATGAATGGGGAAGCATACCCGTATTTACATTTTGTGAGTGCTGCTGGTATGTTGCTGTTTAGGGACCCGTTTGTGTTTGTAATCCAGATTCAGCTTCGGTTGTGATGTATTGACACATTACATTTCTACGGCAGTATTATTTGGCTATATTATTGTTTGGTAGGGCTTTGGTCAAATCCTTAGCAGTAATTTTAACTCATTTGATTGTATCACAGATGTACTGGACAGAGTCACAGTGGGAGGAAATAGCACAATTATGATGAAACGCAGGACTGTAATTGGAAAGGAAATGCTGATCTGGTGTGTGATGCAGGCAGGCCCGCTGGCTTGTGGTTGAGCTCTGCAGCAGGGCAAATCAGATAGGACATCGTTAGAAACTACAGAGGACTACTCCTCTCCCCAACATCAACAACATCCCTTTTCTGCATACCTTAATAAATGCGCTGTCTGCTGTTTTCTGCATACCTTAAATGCGCTGTCTGCTGTTTTCTGCATACTTTTAATGCGCTGGCTGCTGTTATCTGCATACCTTAAATGCGCTGGCTGCTGTTTTCTGCATACCTTAAATGTGCTGTCTGCTGTTTTCTGTATACCTGCTGTTTTCTGCCGCAGAGGAAGATGAAAGGAATTTATCCATTAGGGTTAGAGGCCTAAATGTAGACACTAGCCAAATCCCAGAGGTAACGTCAGCCTGTGTCAGTGAAGGTGAATCAAAGCTCAGCTCAGCAACAGAGTGGTTTGGCTTCATCTTGTGGTTTGTTTACAGCCTAATCTCTGGAACCCAGGATGAAGTATTACATGTGCTTAACAGTCACAAGAGACTATTTACGTCCTCAGTGATCAGCGAATTCATGTCGATGCGTCCTATTGAGTGCTTGTTATCATCCATTCACTAATAGAGCCATTAGATTTCTGGATTAGTATTAGTGTAGAACTACCCATGGAGAAGGTGTGGCGTCAGTCTTAGGCTCCAGGCAGTGTGTTAATCCCCCCCTCACACCAGACAGTTGGGTAGACACACACACACACACACACACAGAGGAGCCCACCGCCGCCACCCTTAGACAGCTGTGGGGTGTGCTGTGTGTGTGTCCTCTCACTGAGCTTTAATAGAATGGGAAATATAAATATCTTCGTGTGTGTGTGTGTGTGTGAGTGTGTGTGTGTGTGTGTGTGTGCATTTACTTTATGTTCGTATTCTTGTCTTTCCTTATTTTTGTATTGTTGTTGCATTGTCGTGACGATTGGACGATGTACACCATGCGTATCCCGTACACACGACTTATACAATTTGAAACTGAAACTGTGTGTATGTGTGTGGTGGGGGTCATTCTGAGGTTAATGCTACTGACTAAAAGTGTTTATCTAATGCTGGGTCCTCTCTGTTGTCCCTGTCCCCAGTGAGTGACCTTCATGAGGAGGGGAAGAATGCCATCAACACTCCCATGCTGCCCTCTGGGACTGAAATCCACCCTGAGGACACCATGCTGGGTAACAACAACTCCTAAAACTCAAACCCTTACCCTAAAACTAACTTTCATACGTACAACATGTTTCTGTGTTACTCGGTAACACCAACTCAAACTCCTAATGCTAACCTCCATACATACAGTACATAGGAGAACCCTTTTTGGTTCCTGGTAGAACCCTTTTGTGTTCCATGTAGAACCCTCTGGGGGAAAGGATTCTACTTGGAATGTCTCTGTAGGCCTCCTGGACAAACCAGAGCCTCTATCATCTACAGAATCTTATGTATCCAAAACTGTTGTGCCATTTGTTGTCATTCCACTTCAGTCTTGTAGGTGTATTGGTCACTTACTTCTGATGCCTTTGGTGGACTGTTGACGACACTTTTGGCCTTTGGTGACAACTGTACTCGTTGATGCCTGAGGGTTACGAGGTTATGTCTGGAGACCTTACAGAAGCTGATTTGGGGGTGACTTCTGGGCACTCCGGAAACTAATTGTGACTGTGAGTGACCTTTGGTGGAAGAGGAAATGAAAGAGCAATGTGCAGAGGGGTGGAGTTAGGACAACACCCTGTGTCTTAATAATTCCCCTCGTCACCAAACCGATTCACTCTATGATTTAAGATAACTGTGCTCTCTACAGGAGAAGAGGACTGAGTGTGTGTGTGGGGGTGGGTGGGCATGTTGAAGTCTTCGAATGTGTCAGAATATCTGTTCACTTCCACCATGTATTAGTTGGAACCCTCTGGCTTCACAGCTGAGTGTCTTTCTCCCATCATGCCTTTCTTAGAAGAGAATGCTGAGAGGAATATGCTGGATCCGACCTCAAGGGAGAATCCAAAATTCAAAGATCTTCAGAGGGTAGGAGTCTTACGCGTTGCTTAGTATTTCCCTCTGTATGCTGTAGATCAAACACCGGTAACAGATCCACACCTGAAACTTCAACTGTATGTTCTTGTTCCTAGGTATTGATAGACTGGATCAACAATGAGCTGGAAGAGGACAGGATCATCGTCAAAGGCTTGGAGGAGGATTGCTATGATGGACAGGTGCTTCAGAAATTATTTGGTAAGGCAGAATTAGCTTGGACTTTGTGTAGTGTCTGTGGCTGAACTTGTGTTTGATCGTTTGTACATCAAATGATAGGGTTGAAAAGGTAACTTTGCAGTACACAGTATTCGGATGAATGTTATAGTATACAGATCTGCATAACCGTGTAAGTCCTCTCTCCCGGTGACAGAGAAGCTGTCTGGGCGTAAACTGAACGTGGCTGAGGTGACCCAGTCAGAGATAGGACAGAAACAGAAGCTCCAGACGGTACTGGAGGCCGTCAACGAGCTGCTCCGGCCTCACGGCTGGTCCATCGAGTGGAGCGTCGACTGTGAGTTGTTCACTAAGCCCTGAAAATACAGTAATTCAATATCCAGCTTGACACACAGGACTAACGTAAGGGTTCACAGACCATCAGACACATACCTTTACACAATCGCTGCTACAGATCAGTTCTGGTATGGCATCCTAAGTCTTTAAAGAGATACATTATCTTCTTGTTGAATATTACCATAGGCACTGTATTTAACCTGATTTACAGTAGTACTGAACTGTATTTCACTTGATTTATAGTAGTACTGAACTGTATTTAAGCTGATTTACAGTAGTACTGAACTGTATTTAACCTGATTTACAGTAGTACTGAACTGTATTTCACTTGATTTATAGTAGTACTGAACTGTATTTAAGCTGATTAACAGTAGTACTGAACTGTATTTAACCTGATTTACAGTAGTACTGAACTGTATTTAAGCTGATTTACAGTAGTACTGAACTGTATTTAACCTGATTTATAGTAGTACTGAACTGTATTGAACCTGATTTACAGTAGTACTGAACTGTATTTAACCTGATTTACAGTAGTACTGAACTGTATTTCACTTGATTTATAGTAGTACTGAACTGTATTTAACCTGATTTACAGTAGTACTGAACTCTATTTCACCGGATTTACAGTAGTACTGAACTGTATTTCACCTTATTTCACCTGAATTACAGTAGTACTGAAGTGAATATAGCACACTATTCAACCATGGTCAAGTCATTCTAGCCATGGTAATTCAAAGTGATGTCACGGCTCACAACGCCCTCTTCTGGTCTCCTCTGCCGTCCACAGCTATCCATGCTAAGAACCTGGTGGCCATAGTGTACCTGCTGGTGGCTCTGGCCATGCACTACCTGGCCCCCATCAGACTGCCAGAGCACGTCTCTGTACAGGTGGTGGTGGTCAAGGTACGGAGACACAGCACACTTTGACATCTGTTATCTATTACACGTCATGTGTATGACTCGTTGACCTGTGTGTTTTGGTGGGTTTGATTGTTTTAGAAAAGAGAAGGCATACTGCAGACGTCTCATGTGACTAAGGAGCTGACGAGCACTACAGAGTATGTACTACCGTTATGTCGGTTGTGTGTTTTCAGTTTCCGTGGAAGTCCTTACGGGATACAGGTGTAACAACTCCGCTTTTCTTTTTCTTCTTTCTAGGATGATGATGGGTAGATTTGGTGAGTACTTGTTGGTTGAACATTGAGGTCGGTTGTAAAATTGGATTAATGTGGAGTTAAAAATGTTTTTAAAAAAAGAGGATTATCTCCTGTTTCTCAGAAAGGGATGCATTTGACACCCTCCTGGATCATGCACCGGACAAGCTCAACGTTGTGAAGAAGGTAAACTATTTGAAGAGAGATTCAAACCTGCAGAAGGCATTGTGTTTGGTTCCTTCATACTTTACTCTTTTTTTTTTCAAACATTTTTTATACCTCTCTCCATCAGTCCCTCGTCACCTTTGTGAACAAACACCTGAACAAGCTGAACCTGGAGGTCACAGAGTTGGAGTCCCAGGTTAGAAATCTGATGGTGCTTTATTTAAATACAAAACAGTTCAATCAATATCACATACTGTCGCTACTGAGCATAAGATACAGTGAGTTTTCCTCCATATCGTAATGTGGTTTTTATATTCTTGTGTCCAGTTTGCTGATGGTGTGTACCTGGTGCTGCTGATGGGACTGCTGGAGAACTACTTTGTCCCCCTCTACAACTTCTTCCTCACACCAGAGAACTTTGAGCAGAAGGTAGGTAGGATTATTAGAAGTGGTGTTTCTCTGTAAGTGGTGGACTTGTAGACGTGGTGGTTCTTTAGTCGACTCTTAGCAGTTTCCTCCGGTTGATCCTCTCTCCCGGTTCCCCTCAGGTTCACAACGTGGCGTTTGCCTTTGAACTAATGCAGGACGGAGGCCTGAAGAAACCCAAAGCCAGGCCGGAAGGTATAGTAGAAAGCCAGTAACACATGGTGGGGGAATGCAGGTAGCGTGAATTCAGTTGGAAAGGGAAGCTTGGTTTAGGTAGGCTATGCATCGGAGAGTTTATGACACATGAGCAGCTGTAATGCCATAGATGTCCAATAGGTGTAGCTGTTGCCTCACTTTAGATACTTGAACATGGTGTATGTCTAAGCCAGCCTTTGACCCACACACTCAACCCAACCCCGCCAACTCTTATCATTCTGAATATAAAGCCTCACAAGATGTGTGGGTGTTTTCATTTTTATTTTTGCATACCAATATTACCCAGAATCAGTCAAGCAGCATAAACTACCTTGACTTGCCTATTTTTTTTGTGTGTGTGTTTGTGATCTTTCCTCTGGAAGCAGTTTGTTTGTTTGTTTTGAATAACTTTTGACTTAATTTGTGTGTCTTGTTCGGTTCTAGACGTTGTGAACTTGAACCTGAAGTCTACCTTGAGGGTGTTGTACAACCTGTTCACCAACTATAAGAACTCCGAGTGATGTCTACCTGCCACACGCACAGACACAGCCACAGTACAGTGTGAGGAGAATGAAGGCACTGTGTTTGTGCTACCTTCACACTGGCTGATGTCTGAACCCCTGAGGAACCCACTGGGACTAAACCAAAGGCCCACCCCTTGTATCAGTGGGATGGTCTGAAGAGACTCCGAATGTTTGTATTTAATCTCCCCAATGTCAGTATTTAAATCCTCCTTTATGCTAACCCTACCCAAGCACACGTATGTTTCATGTTTTAGTACTCAGTCAACACTGTAGAATGATTCATGCAATTGGAAAACATGGGTTTGTATTTTATGCAAAAAAGCCACTACTGCTCCATAAGAAAATATTCATGATCCACTGTTGCATATGCTGTAAGACTTGCTGTATATCATATCTCAGAAAGCTTAGTACATTATTCCCATATCATTATTATGGTATTGTTACTACATCTATTGTTCTATTTTATGTTGCCATTCCAAAATATGATATGAATGAATTCTAACAGTACTTTTAGATTTCTCCGATTGTTTATATGGACAGGTTCAAGCCATATTTCTTATCCGATGCTGACCCTGTTGCCTTTCGCCTTAAGTGCCATGTTATTCTCTTCCTACTGTACCCGAGAGAGCCACAAAGCATTGTGGTATTAACCTGCCCTTCAGACGATTCCCACTAGACCTTCCGGAGAACAGCTAGCGAGGCTCTCCACCGCGATCTAGTAGAGAGCGAGAGACCAGAGAGCTGCATGTGGCCTACAGGAGTCCACTCATGCATTTTAGACCGAGGGTAAATTATTAAGAGGGATGAGTCAAGTCTGGATCGCCAGGATAGCAGCTTGTCACACTGCTTGTATGTATCTGCTTCGATGTCTGTCCATCCCAAAATAAATGTTTCAACTCAGACAACGTGTGCTGCTGTAATTATACACTTCATACATGAACGTTAGCTTTCTTAGTTTGCCTTCAAAGTGAGTCAGAAGTGGGCTGTAGATTAGAACTCCGCATCACAAGCCCTCTGGGTTCGGTTTAGCAAAGGAATTATGGGGTTATTTTAGGACCCTGTCTTTATTTTCTTGTCTATTTCCTTGGTTACCATGGCGACCTCCCCTTTCCTAAATCTCCCTTTCCTCTCTAGGTGATGGCGTCTGTGTTTTTCTCTGCTCCTCTGACGTGGAGAGGGAGCACATGCAGTGTGTTGTCTCTGTCTCTCTCTGCCGATGATTGTGGAGTGCTGGAGGACAGACAACAACCAACTGAAGGGAAAGGGAAGGGAATGTGTGATAGGGTTGTCAGTGAGCCATACAGTAGAGCTGTCCTGTTCGTTTGGGCCTCCTGTGTGTTTGCTAAGAGAACGCTTTCACTTCTATGAGGTGAAGTGACCTCACGTTTACCGGTCTTGCACTCTACCCTAATGCTCTAAACTATAAGTCTTGGCCACTAAGCATCATATATGAGACCTTTCCTCAGAACGCACTCTGAACTCTGTGTAGCAAAACCACAGTTACAAAAGAGGAAGTGCCCACTACTTACTTATTTCCTTCCGCATCCTCTCATTTTTCTTTTTACCCGTTTAACTCCTTCATTCGTCCTTTTTGTTTCTCATAGAAATGTTTAATTGGTCCTGAATTGGGTGAAGATTGTTTGTGCTGTCATCCCGTGGCATGTTTCTGGAGAACTGCTTGTCAGATTGGGTGCACTTCTTTTTGTAGCACGGCTATTTGGATTGATTCAGTGTTGACGTCAGTCAGGAAGCTGTACACAGGAGTTCCCCTATTCAGTCTGCTTGCTGCTACTGCTCTGAAGGTAAGGTTTACTGGATAAAACATTTTTGGTGTGCCTCCGGGGGGAAAGTTTGTGTCAACTTCAGGCAGAGAATCTCTAGGAGAGGAGTGAACTACACACACAGATGGCACAGTGAAGCTACACTCTCGTCTCAGGGAGACACCTTTACATATTGTTGGTCACAGTGCATCCCAGTCAGGTTAGTCTACCGTCAGAAGGCCTTCCTCTGAACTTGTTTCTATTCTGTGTTGTTTTGGGGCCCAGAATCCAAATAAAATATCCAGAGAGACGATTGCATGCAGCATGGTAGTGGGACTTCACAGGAAGTTATGGGGTATATATCCATTTGCCCATTTGTTCACTTGTGCGGGCTCAGCTTAGGCAGAAGTGAACTCACTGAGAAGGAAGTAACCAAATTAAATACCAGAACTGTTTCAGTCTTCACATCGGAGGTTTGAAATGATCCCTTACATGAATTGAATTTGAACTATCATTGACACGGCTTCACTGATACCAGAAGCACTGTGTTCATATTTTGCTCCCTATAGGGGATATGGAGGATTTTCCTGATATGTACCAGGGGAAAGACCCTGAGGACATTGAATCTTTCCAGGGTAAGTCTACATTCAACTGTACTCAAGCTCAGGCAAACTGTTTGATTTCATATTTTCTTTCCAAAATGGTTGTCAAGCAGCAGCCTCAACTGAACATTTTGCACGTTGAAACAGGTGAGAGGAGGAAGATCATTCAGCCGACATCTTTGAAAGATCCCAAACTTGAAAAGCTGAAATCGGTACGATTGATCTCTATTTTAGAATTCATGTTCCAACACCAGCCACAACATTATCCTAAATGTGTTATCTATCATCAAAGCCCATAATAACACCATTGATACATTATACTACTATACTCTAGTGCCATGTTACCCCAGGGTCGTACGGGCAGAAAAGTCATTACAAAGAAAGCCTCTGATTGCATATTCATTAGGGTATGCTGAACCACTAAGCCCTCTTGTGTGAGAGGTGGGTCGACCAGTACATCTTTATTAGAGATGATGGTAGACAGATCACGGAGTCGTTGCTAGGCCCAGATAAATGTTGCCAGGCCACCTTCTCCCTAAGCCCTCAGAGAGGATTTGAAATAGAAAAGATGCTTATGGAATAAATTCAAGTAAAAATGAAACAATTGTCTTCATCAATTAGATGAGCGTACAACAGTGTAGGCATAAAAGTGTTGGAAAGAGAAAACCACGGAGTCTATCTGGCCCTTGTAATCCCACATCTGCTCTCTTTAACACCTCAATAACACACCAACCAGTCTCTTACTCATGAATAATTGAATAGAGACATAGGTGGAAATTGCAATAGGGATCCTTTGATATCATAACATCAGAGTCTGCTCTGAATATACCAGTAAAGGTCATGTATACAAAGATTTACCACAGTAGATCAGTGGAGGCTGCTGAGGGGAGAACGGCTCATAATAATGGCTGGAACGGAGTAAATGGAGTGGTATATGGTATCAAAAACATGGTTTTCATGTGTCTGATACCATTCCATTCACTCTATTACACTCCATTCCAGTCATTATTATGAGCCGCCCTCCCCTCAGCAGCATCCACTGCAGTAGATAGTACGTTACTGATCTCTGCACCCAGAACCAAATATCTTCGTTGGTACATTTGGTACATTTCTGCAACAGTAGCTACGTCAAAATCGACTAATACAGTACTATAGCAGGCAATTAATATCACCGAGTATAACTTACTGTTATCATGAACCTTGGTCTTTATAGGTTTTGGTTAACTGGATCAACAGTACTTTAAAAGAGGAACACATCGTAGTGCAGAGTCTGGAAGAGGATATCTTTGATGGCCTAATCTTGCATCACCTCCTTGGTGAGACACGCACACACACACACACACACACACACACTCTCTCTCTCTCTCTCTCCCCCCCCCCCCCCCCTCCCCCCGTATGTGCTTGGCCTTTACCTTTACCTGTGCTGTTCACAGGGAGGTTAGCTGGAGTGCTTCTGTCTGTGGAGGAGATAGCGGTGACCAGCGCTGCTCAGACACGCAAGCTGGAGGTCATCCTGGAGGCCCTGAATGAGAAACTGGGGCTACAGGACAGCTCTCTCAGCAGGTGGAGTGTCAAACGTGAGTCACATTCACAATACAACCCCGCAAACAAAACCACGTCCTTAGGACGTCCACTGTCGGCTGGGAAAGCTACACAACACTGCTGTTCCCCTCAGAGCCATGTTTGGCTAAGGGACTCTTCAGTAGGATTTGATGGTGAAGCTACAGTATAACCCCAGTCTGCTGACACCTACTGAGAGGGATTACTGTAGGGGAAAAGGCAGACCCACGGGGTGCAGTGTTAATCATCAGTGGGGCTGGAGATTAGTTTGTGTTGTGTTGCCAACAAGATTGACTGCATAGGGCTTTGGTATGGTGTTCAAGCAGGTTGACTCTCCCTTCATTCCCTTCCTTCTCTGTCAGTCATCCACAGCAAAGACTTGCTGGCCACACTCCATCTTCTGGTTGCCATGGTGAGGTGCTTCCAGCCTAATCTGGAGCTTCCCCCAAATGTCAGAGTGGAAGTTGTCTTGTTGGAGGTGAGTTTGATGTCAAATGAATGGTACTTTACCCTAAATCAACCTAAAAAAAAGAGAGACTCCCCTGTTCAATAAAGTTGTGCTCTCACTTCAGGTCAACAGAAGTGGAATCAAATCAGAAAAGGAAATAGAGATTCTTACAGATGAAAGGTTGCTAAATTATTTCCGATTATGTTGTTGTGTCCGATTACAGTTGCATGTTCTTCAGAGAATGGATTCTGTTTCAGGAGATCGAATATTCACTTAATTTGCTGTCTACCTCAACAGCGATTCAGCTACCGACGCCCTGAGCAGCTCAGACAGTGAGTAAGATATTCAGGGTCACCTTTGCAGTACTGTGCTGCCGTTTATCCAGGACATTGCAGAGATAAACCCTCTCCTTCCTGTCTCCTCGTCCAGGCGAGGATCCCATTGAGCAGCTGCTGAAGCTGGAACCCCACAAGATCAACACAGTAAAGCGGGTAATAGAAAAAATATGGGTCTTCCATCCCTGCTGACCTGTTCTGCAGTCTTAACCATTGCATTATTGGACAGAGGATTGATTATAGGACTAGCGTATGTATTGTCTAGCTATACTGGTCCTGATTCAGGGAGAGGCTGATTTGTGTGAATAATGCCTCTGATTGCTCATACTGTGTATGATTGAATGAGCACCGCACCGACCCTATACAACTGTAATATGGTCTCATTAGAATATGTCAACACAGTGACATTGAATGTTGTTGTTTTATACGGTATATATGCAGTGTATTCGGAAAGTATTCTGACCCCTTAACATTTTATTGTGTTACAGCCTTATTCTAAAAAAAATCAATCTGCACACAATACCCTATAATGACAAAGCAAAAACAGGTTTTTAGAAATGTTTGCTAATGTACTAAACACAACAACTGAAATATCACATTTATATAAGTATTCAGAACCTTTACTCCCCTAAAGCCCCTTTGACAGAGATTATAGCCTTGAGTCTTCTTGGGCATGACGCTACAAGCTTGGCACACCTGTATTTGGGGAGTTTCTCCCATTCTTCTCTGCAGATCCTCTGTCAGGTTGGATGGGGAGCGTCGTTGCACAGCTATTTTCCGGTCTCTCCAGAGATGTTCGATTGGGTTCAAGTCCGGACTCTGGCTGGGCCACTCAAGGACAGTCAGAGACTTGTCCCGAAGTCACTCCTGCGTTGTCTTGGTTGTGTGCTTAGGGTCGTTGTCCTGTTGAAAGGTAAACCTTCACCCCAGTCTGAGGTCCTGGGTGCTCTGGAGCAGGTTTTCATCAATAATCTCTCTGTACTTTGCTCCGTTCATCTTTCCCTCGATCCTGACTAGTCTCACAGTCCCTTCCACCGAAACATTTCCCCACAGCATGATGCTGCCACCACCATGCTTCACCGTAGGGATGGTGCCAGGTTTCCTCCAGACGTGACCCTTGGCATTCAGGCCAAAGAGTTCAATATTGGTTTCATCAGACCAGAGAATCTTGTTTCTCACGGTCTGAGAGTCCTTAGGTGTCCTTTGGCAAACTCCAAGAGGGCGTCTTCTCATGTGTCTTCTCCTGAGGAGTGGCTTCCATCTGGCCACTCTACCATAAAGGCCTGATTGGTGCAGTGCTGCAGAGATAGTTGTCCTTCTGGAAGGTTCTCCCATCTCCACAGAGGAACTCTGGAGCTCTGTCAGAGTGACCATCAGGTTCTTGATCACCTCCCTGACCAAGGCCCTTCTCCCCCATTTGCTCAGTTTGGCCGGGCGGCCAGCTCTAAGAAGAGTCTTGGTAATTCCAAACTTCTTCCATTTAAGAACGATGAATGCCACTGTGTTCTCGGGGACCTTCAATGCTGCAGAACTTTCTAAAAACCTGTTTTCACTTTGTCATTATGGGGTATTGTGATGTCATTATGGGGTATTGTGATGTCATTATGGGTTATTGTGTGTAGATTGATGAGGGGAAAAAAGCAATTTCATTCATTTTAGATTAAGGCTGTAAAGTAACAAAAAAGGGAAGAGGTCTGAATACTTTCTGAATGCGCTGTATATACTACATGATCAAAAGTATGTGGACACCTGTTTGTCTCATTCCAAAATCATGGGCATTAATATTGAGTTGGTCCCCACTTTGTTGCTATGACAGCCTCCACCCTTCTTGTCTGGGAAAGCTTTCCACTAGATGTTGGAACATTGCTGTGGGGACTTGCTTCCATTCAGCCACAAGAGCATTAGTGAGGTTGGACACTGATGTTGGGCTATTAGGCCTGGCTCGCGGTCAGCGTTCCAATTTATCTCAGAGTTGTTCGATGGGGTTGAGGTCAGGGCTCTGTGCAGGCCAGTCAAGTTCTTCCACACCGATATCGACAAACCATATCTGTATGGATCTCGCTTTGTGCATGGGGGCATTGTTATGCTGAAACAGGAATGGGCCTTCCCCAAACTGTTGCCACAAAGTTGGAAGCACAGAATCGTCCGAATGCCATTTTATGCTGTAGCGTTAAGACTTGCCTTCACGGGAACTAAAGTACCTTGCCCAAACCATGAAAAACAGCTCAGAACATTATTCCTCCTCCACCAAATTTTACAGTTGGCACTATGCATTCGGGCAGGTAGCATTCTCCTGGCATCCACCAAACCCAGATTCGGATTGCCAGATGGTGAAGCGTGATTCATCACTCCAGAGAACACGTTTCCACTGCTCCAGAGTGCAATGGCAGTGAACTTTACACCAGTCCAGGCGATGCTTTGCATCGTGCATGGTGATCTTAGTCGTGTGTGTGGCTGCTCTGCCATGGAAACCCCCGGACAAACAGTTCTTCATTGCTTCCAGAGGGAGTTTGAACTCGGGAGTGAGTGTTGCAACCGAGGACAGATGATTTTTAAGCGCTCAGACCTTGGCGTACCCGTTTTGTGAGCTTGTGTGGCTGAGCCGTTGTTGTTTTTTTCTTATTTGAAGAATAATAGTGAAGACATCAAAATTATGAAATAAACATATGGAATCAATTCTTGACTGAGGGACCTTACAGATATTGTATATATGGGGGATAGAGGAAGGGATAGTCATAAACAAATCATGTCAACCCCTGTTATTTCACACAGAGTGAGTCCATGTAACTTTTTATGTGATTGGTTAAGCCACATTTGACTTCTGAACTAAGTTTGGCTTGCCTAAACAAAGGGGGTGAATACTTATGCAACGACTATATTTTCAATCCCACTTTTGTAGCACAACAAAATGGGAAAAAATCCAAGTGGGGTGAATACTTATGATACCCACTGTATATACCATTTAGCAGACCCTTTTATTCAAAGTGACATGGCTACAGAGGTTAAAATGTCAACACCTTTTCTAAAGTGGTAGGTCTGTAATCCTATATCTTACCATTATAGGCCATCATGCACTTTGTCAACAAGAAGATGTCAACCTTGGGACTACAGGTGACAGACATGGAGAAACAGGTTTGTTTTACTGTAGAAAAGGGTTTGGCCATCCTGTTTGGAATGGGTATTAATTGAGCACTACCAGTGTTGTGAATTGAAAGGTGATTGATCTGTTTCCTTTCAGTTACGTCACACCACACCCATTTGGGTAAGAACCAACTGACAGTGTTCTTTATCCATGTAGTTTTCAGATGGTGTTATTCTCCTTCTGCTGATTGGACAGTTGGAGGGCTTCTTTGTTCCACTCTATGACTTCAACATCACCCCAGTCAACGCTACTGAGATGGTAAGGATCTCCTGTGTCCCAGGACTCCTTCTTTGGGAGGAATCATGTTCTGAAGGCAGCTCTGCCTCAAAGGAAAAATGTATGCGATTGTTTGGCTCAATAGTATGGGCGGAGCTTACGTATGATACAGTGAATGGAACAAATATAACATTTTGGCCTACAATAATATTCTGACAGCAGCGGAACAATTAGATTCAATGTGTTAATAATTTGAAATCCATAAGAATAAGGGTATATAGTATAATCACATCAAATCAAATAAAATGTTATTGGTCACATACACATGGTTAGCAGATGTTAATGCGAGTGTAGCGAAATGCTTGTGTTTCTAGTTCCAGTAATATCTAACAAGTAATCTAACAATACCACAACAACTACCTCATACACACAAGTGTAAAGGAATGAATAAGAAAATGTACATATGAATACATGGATGAGCGATGTTCGAACGGCATAGGCAAGATGCAGTAGATGGTATAGGGTACAGTATATACATACAGTGGGGAGAAGAAGTATTTGATACACTGCCGATTTTGCAGGTTTTCCTACTTCTCTGTAATTGCAAGAGGTCTGTAATTTTTTTAATCATAGGTACACTTCAACTGTGAGAGATGGAATCTAAAACAAAAATCCAGAAAATCACATTGTATGATTTTTAAGTAATTCATTTCCATTATATTGCATGACATAAGTATTTGATCACCTACCAACCAGTAAGAATTCCAGCTCTCACAGACCTGTTAGTTTTTCTTTAAGAAGCCATCCTATTCTCCACTCATTACCTGTATTAACTGCACCTGTTTGAACTCGTTACCTGTATAAAAGACACCTGTCCACACACTCAATGAAACAGACTCCAACCTCTCCACAATGGCCAAGACCAGAGAGCTGTGTAAGGACATCAGGGATAAAATTGTAGACCTGCACAAGGCTGGGAATGGCTACAGGACAATAGGCAAGCAGCTTGGAGAGAAGGCAACGACTGTTGGCGCAATTATTAGAAAATGGAAGAAGTTCAAGATGACAGTCAATCACCCTCGGTCTGGGGCTCCATGCAAGATCTCACCACGTGGGGCATCAATGATCATGAGGAAGGTGAGGGATCAACCCAGAACTACACGGCAGGACCTGGTCAATGACCTGAAGAGAGCTGGGACCACAGTCTCAAAGAAAACCATTAGTAACACACTACGCCGTCATGGATTAAAATCCTGCAGTGCACGCAAGGTCCCCCTGCTCAAGCCAGTGCATGTCCAGGCCTGCCTGAAGTTTGCCAATGACCACTTGCATGATCCAGAGGAGGAATGGGAGAAGGTCATGTGGTCTGATGAGACAAAAATAGAGCTTTTTGGTCTAAACTCCACTCGCCGTGTTTGGAGGAAGAAGAAGGATGAGTACAACCCCAAGAACACCATCCCAACCGTGAAGCATGGAGGTGGAAACATCCTTCTTTGTGGATGCTTTTCTGCAAAGGGGACAGGACGACTGCACCGTATTGAGGGGAGGATGGATGGGGCCATGTATTGCGAGATCTTGGCCAACAACCTCCTTCCCTCAGTAAGAGCATTGAAGATGGGTCTTGGCTGGGTCTTCCAGCATGACAACGACCCAAAACACACAGCCAGGGCAACTAAGGAGTGGCTCCGTAAGAAGCATCTCAAGGTCCTGGAGTGGCGTAGGCAGTCTCCAGACCTGAACCCAAAAGAAAATCTTTGGAGGGAGCTGAAATTCCGTATTGCCCAGCGACAGCCCCGAAACCTGAAGGATCTGGAGAAGGTCTGTATGGAGGAGTGGGCCAAAATCCCTGCTGCAGTGTGTGCAAACCTGGTCAAGAACTACAGGAAATGTATGATCTCTGTAATTGCAAACAAAGGTTTCTGTACCAAATATTAAGTTCTGCTTTTCTGATGTATCAAATACTTATGTCATGCAATAAATGCAAATTAATTACTTAAAAATCATACAATGTGATTTTCTGGATTTTTGTTTTAGATTCCGTCTCTCACAGTTGAAGTGTACCTATGATAAAAATGACAAACCTCTACATGCTTTTTAAGTAGGAAACACTGCCAATTTTGCAGGTTATCAAATACTTGTTCTCCCCACATTATAAGATGAGTAATGTAGGGTATGTAAATATTATATGAAGTGGAATTGTTTAAAGTGACTAGTGTATTACGTTATTCACTGTACTTCTGTATGAGATTGAGATAACGTTGCCCCGGTGGGTCAGCCATCTGCATGTGTCATGGCCTGCTGTGTCTCTCACCTCACTCTCTCTGGTCTAGCTTCAGAATGTGACCGTGGCCCTGGACCTCCTGAATGACATAGGGCTACCCACGACCAACATTGAGCCCCAAGGTAAGTGTGTTCATTTTCTGTGGCACCCATAGTTGACCTACGTATATTGTCTCACCAACTTGGAGCCAAATGGGTCTTGTAATAGTGCACTTAGAGTAGGAGATAGAGGAGCTTGAGGAGACTATCTAAAAATATCACATCCACACGTATCCTACTGTAAGTGAATATATCTTTGTAATAGGAAGTTTGACCAAAATTGCTCTGGGCTGTAATTTTCACATCACAGTAATGGAGCTGTGAGACAGAATTGTTCAACTAATTCAGAAGATTTCCTGTATCATAGCCATTTATCTGGGCAATAGCGGTATGCCACTGTTCATATGTCGAGTGGAAGCCAGGATTTGTGTTGATAGTTTGAGTTAAGCCGCATCATTACGCATGGGGATATAAAGGGATAGCTGGGATTCCGTTGGAATATTCATGAATATGATGAATATGACGATTATCGCCCTGGATGATTGGCCGAGGGCTTTGTCCCAAATGGCAACCTATTCCCTATATACAGATGTAGGATCTTGAGATCTCTGTTGCAGGAAATGTAAAACCTTAAGTGTATTTGCGGTTTAATAAGGCTTCTGAAGTTTTGTAATTTCCACACATTTTCAGACTTGATTTTCCCTTACGGAAAATGCACCAACCGCTACACAAATGTCCATAGATTAAAATCCACATAATAATTCACATTTCCGGTTGCTGCAGGATTATTTTCCTGTTGTAGAAAACTGGCTCAAATTAAGATCCTACATCTGTAGAGCACTAGTTTTGAGTTCTATTGGGACTCAGGCCCACTCTGAGGTCATAATAATTTATTTAGAGGCTCTCTCAGGGAGGAAACCTCTTTTTGTTAGTTGTTGATAGACACACAGACAACACTTCTTTCTATCATGCAATGCCAAACTGACAAGAGGCTAGGTGTGTGTGTGTGTGTACATACTGTATGTGCATGTGTGTTTTCTTGATTTTGTCTCTGAATTAACTGTTAATAAAGAAGCGCTGAGCATTTACTTTGTAAATTATTATAAAAGAAGCTGGTTAATTGCCTGGCAGCATAACCTGCAATTTAAAAGTAAAGCTTTGAGTTGATAAATGGGAATGTTTGGGCCGGTACAACTCATTTAACCCAGATGCAAGAGACAGATTTAATTATTTTTTTTGCGTACTTTTAATTACGGGCACATTTCTGTGATGGAATAAGGAATCCCACTGCTCCAGGTCTACAGCACACACCACTGTGTGCATTAATTAGGCTAGCAGGAGCTCTAGCCGATCTAAATAGTTCATTTAAAGGGATACTTAGAGATTTGGCAGTGAATTATTTTATCTACCTCCCAGAGTCGGATGAACTTGTGGATACAATTTGTATGTCTGTGTCCAGTAAAAAGGAAGTTAGAGGTAGTTTTGTGAGTCAATGCTAAGTAGCGTCAGCACAATGACTAGAAGTCTATGGGTATCTACTAACATGCTAGCATATACCCATAGACTTCCAGTTATTGTGCTAACGCTAGTTAGCATGGGCTCGCAAAACTACCTCTAACTTCTTTCATACTGGACACAGTGACATACAAATAGTACCCACAATTTTGGGGAGGCTGTCCTGTTAGACTTCAGTGCAGCTTTTGACATTTTCGATCATAGTCTGCTGCTGGAAACCGTATGTGTTATGGCTTTACACCTCCTGGTATAATGTGGATAAAGAGTCTAACAGAATACAGAAGGTGTTATTTAATGGAAGCCTCTCAAATATAATCCAGTTAGAATCAGAAATTCCGGAGGGTAGCTGTTTAGGCCTCTTGCTTTTTTCCATTTTTACTGACATTTTACTTGACTGATTTTGAGTAAAGCCATTGTGTCTATGTATGCGGATGACTCAACACTATACACATCAGCTACTACAGTGACTGAAATGACTGCAACACTCAACAAAGTTAGTTTAGAGTGGGTGGCAAGGAATAAGTTAGCCCTAAATATTTCTAAAACTAAAAGCATTGTATTTGGAACAAAACACTCACTAAACCCCAAGCCTCAACTAAATATTCCAATAAATAATGTGGAAATTGAGCAAGTTGAGAATAATAAACTGCTTGGAGTAACCCTAGATTGTAAACTGTCATGGTCAGAACTGTATAATGGTCAGAATTGTATAAACTGCCTTCATTTTGCCAGAACCCAGGAGGAGTAGCTGCTGTGTTGGCAGGGAGGTAGATAAAGGTCCTCATTGCCAAAATCAGGAAGTATCCCTTTAATTATGCATCATACAGGGAAGAGTGATATTGTTTGATCTAATCTTAGATACAATCTAATCAATATCTAAACGCTAAGGTTGTTTTTGGTTCAGTTTTGTGGCAGCGTCAGTAAATGCACACTATTGACCTCCATTAACAAAGCTCCAGTGATGGTGAGAGGTGATGATGCACAAATAGATGACTCTGATCACTTAATGTGTCTCTGACTGCATCTCTCCTAGATATAGTCTCTCAGGATGTGACAGCTACCTTGAAGGTCCTATATGCCCTGTTCAAGAAGCACAAAAGCAGATGAGAGTGGGAAGAACACGGACGAGGACATTAGGAGGTGAAGACGCCAGAAGTCCTTTGCCTGAGGTGTTTTTCCCCTGGCAAGTCCAGAATCATAGGCTGATTCCTTCTGTGAAATTACAGAAAAATCATATATCGATTCTATGTAAAGCTTTGTGTACTTTGTGTCAATAAAATTGTACTGTATGTGCCATAGTTTGAATAGCATGGGAAACCAATCCCCGACCACATTCCCCTTTGAAGATCCAAGTAATCTCAAAGTAGTCTGAAATTGTGAGTGAGTATCCTATTGTGTTCTATGACTCTGACGCTGCTGCTCGATGCAACAAGATATCATAGGAAAACGGCATCTTGTGACGTTTTTACAAAACGATAAGCATCAAAACGTATGATGTTTATGTCAATACATTGCAGTCAATGGGAAAAGATGAGCGTCACAGGGTTGATGCCTAAGTGAATACATTGCATTTAATAGGGGAAGATTATTGACACAATGTGGACGCCTTTGAACATGACACCCTCGTTCTCTCTCAATTCAATTCAATTGGCTTTATTGGCATGGGAAACATATGTTAACATTGCCAAAGCAAGTGAAGTAGATACTATACAAAAGTGAAATAAACAATAAAAATGAACAGTAAACATTACACTCACAGAAGTTCCAAAAGAATGAAGACATTACAAATGTCATATTATGTATATATACAGTGTTGTAACAATGTGCAAATGCTTAAAGTACAAAAGGGAAAATAAATAAGCATATACCTGGGTTGTATTTACAATGGTGTTTGTTCTTCACCTTTTCTTGTGGCAACAGGTCACACATCTTGCTGCTTTTAGATTTGATAGGGAAGCTGAGAGGTCAAATATACTGTTAAGATTTTCTACTGCCAAGTTTACACCTTCACTATTCACTATGTCGCACAGACTAGTACATGTCCCTGGGCCTGGAAATGATTGATTTCCCCCTCCAGGCTGGAGAAGCTGTCTTAATTAAAGTATGGGGATTCTAGTGAGGGGATATAGGTAGCACACAGGAGGACATTTTTCCCTGTTAAGATCATTTCCTTTTGAATTTCTAGCCAAATGTAAAATGCTCCTGTTTTGATTGATTTAATGGAGTGAGTCAGGTCTGCTCTATACCAAATTAGCATACCCCCTTGGTCCCTTCCCTGTTTCACACCTGGTAGTTTGGTGGATGAGACTACCAGCTCTCTGTAACCTAGAGGGCAACCAGTGGGTCCGTCTCCGCTATACCAGGTTTCTTGTAGGATGACAATGTCTGTATTTCCGATTTCTTTGATGAAGTCCAGGTTCCTGCTCTTTAGGTCAAAGGTAGATGACCTCAAGCCTTGGACATTCCAGGATGAGATACTGAAGGCTTTCTGTTCCATAAAGTATCCAATGTTGTAGGTCGTTTGTTTGGCCTCAGGTCAGTAAGTGTGAGCAGAGCCTGCTGAGCATCTGGTACATGCCATTGGCTTGGGCGAGTGTGAGAGTGGGGGTTGGGCCTGTTTGCCCGCTCACGGCCTGGGCATATGTGCGACCTCCATGTTGAGACCCTCTTTGCGGGGGTGGGGTGCATGGGGTGGGCAGGAGGGGCATAGGTCTGATCTGAGGGGGCGTAAATGGGGTGTGTGCATGGTTGACTTGGGGGGGTGTTGATTGGTTGGGGTGGGGGTGTGCATGTGGCTGGTGGTGTTGTGGTCTGGATGTACTGTAGGTCCTCTATGTGTAGGTCCGGAAAGGGGGGGGGGGTCTGTGAGAGTGTCTCGCTGGTCTGGGCAGGCTGTCTATTGATCTGTTGCTCCTGTGTGAAGTGTTGGGGCTTCGTTTGAGAGCGATGTCCTTTAGAGTCCGGGCGAAGGTGAGCACTGCTGCCTTGTATAGGTGGACCTGGTCATAGAGGCTGTTCAGGGTAGAGTGGTGGGCCAGGAAAACATTTGGTTTTGAGGCACAGTCACGGGAAATACTTGCGTTTACCCGCTGTATGGTAGCAGGGTGGAAGTATTTTCATGGTATCATTGGAGAAAGTAGAATAAGCTTTTTCAATCACTCCCTTCAGTGCTATGGCAACCCTTTCCTGCTATGTTCTCAGGTTGTTTGTGCCTGTGTGTATTATTATGTGGCTAGGTGAACCTTGTTGGTCCTCAGACTGAAGGTCTAGGGCACCCTGGATGTTTGGACACCAGAGTTTAGACACACTGTGCTTGGGAAAACGTTTTTTTCTTGTATATTTTTCCCATTTGAGTCCATCAGAAGTACAATGCACTCTCTCCCTCCCTCTCTCATCTATCACTCGCTTTCTCTCTTCCCCTCCCTCCTCTCTTTCACCCTCCTTCTCTCTACCCTCTCTTACTCTCCCTCACGCTCCCACTTCTCTCCCCCCCCCTCTATTACTTATTTCCCCTCTCCCCCTTCTCTCTTCTCTTCTCATCTCCCAACTTCCCCTCTCTCTCTTCTCTCACCTCCACAGACAGGATATTGACGCATAGATATACATTACATCAAGGGTATTGACTCATACAGTAAGTCAATACATAGCATTCAAGGCAAAACAGTTGGTGATAAAGCTGCAATGGGTAAATTGGTGAAAGACTCAGAAAGACAGACAGACAGACATACAGACACAGAGTGACAGACAGCCAGCCAGGCAGACAGACAAACCCTAAACCTAACCCTAAACCTAACCCAACTTCATCTCCACATACCTGGGGTAAGTTGTGCTGAGAGACCACTTTATTTGGACAAGATATGTTTTGAAAACTGTAATGTTTTCAGATTATTTCCAGGGATACACAACATCCTGAAAAATATGTAAATGTCTTTGTATACTATAATACTACATTTCCCTCGATGGAGAAATGCTGAATGTAAAAAATTTGCTCAACTGTGGAGGTTGACAGTGATGAGGCGGAGGCAGGCTGCAATTCAGGAGGAGGTGGAGGAGCCAGATAGTGATGAGGCGGAGGCAGGTTGCAATTCAGGAGGAGGTGGAGGAGACAGACAGTGATGAGGCGGAGGCAGGTTGCAATTCAGGAGGAGGTGGAAGAGACAGATAGTCATGAGGCGGAGGCAGGTTGCAATTCAGGAGGAGGTGGAGGAGACAGATAGTCATGAGGCGGAGGCAGGTTGCAATTCAGGAGGAGGTGGAGGAGACAGACAGTGATGAGGCGGAGGCAGGCTGCAATTCAGGAGGAGGTGGAGGAGACAGACAGTGATGAGGCGGAGGCAGGCTGCAATTCAGGAGGAGGTGGAGGAGACAGACAGTGATGAGGCGGAGGCAGGCTGCAATTCAGGAGGAGGTGGAGGAGACAGACAGTGATGAGGCGGAGGCAGGCTGCAATTCAGGAGGAGGTGGAGGAGACAGACAGTGATGAGGCGGAGGCAGGCTGCAATTCAGGAGGAGGTGGAGGCGACAGACAGTGATGAGGCGGAGGCAGGCTGCAATTCAGGAGGAGGTGGAGGAGACAGATAGTGATGAGGCGGAGGCAGGCTGCAATTCAGGAGGAGGTGGAGGAGACACAGAGAGAGAAAGGTTAGTAGTACAGCTGTCCCTGAAATATGATCCCCTTAGAGAATCTGTAATCTAATCAAACACATGAATAACTTGTTTATTTTCGAATGGGTATAAAATACAACATTCTAGTCAGCTAAGTGCACTTTGTCAGTTTACAATACAGACAACTGAATTGCATTGCAGCTCAAGTGAGATGCTAAGAACATGAACGGAATTTTAAAAAAGATAACTCATTTCAATATAAACATCTCCACATGCTATTTCTCTGAACATTTCTAGTGTTCAGTCCCAATGAACTATTTTGGGAGGGCAACCTGATGTGCATGTTGTGTCATTTGTAACCACAGAAAATGACATTAGGCCTTCCCTATAGACATGCATGAAAATGCAATCAACCAATACAGTTCTAAAAATGTAATATGTTTCGGTTTATATTGGTGTTTGTTCGTCTTATCTCGATCGTCCAGTGGAGTTTATAGTTTAACAACCTTTTTTTTTTTACCACTACCTCACTGGTGACCTTTTAAGAAAGCCCTGTGTCGAGGTTCAGCTTAATTTGGCAGGAGTGACTTAATCCATCCTCAACATGGTGCTTCATTCTCTCCCTGCGAAAACAGATTTCCATCATCTGAATTGTTAGTGTCCCCAGGACCAGTACATTGACTTTCAGCTTCCTGCGATTACAGGAAGTGTCTTAATTGGGGGTCATAGGGGCGGTTTAGAAGGATTATAAAAGTTAAATCTTCTACGTAAATCGACCCAAAAGCATTTTTGACCTCTATTGGACATAATGGTCTTGCAGTTCAAGAAATTAAAATTACCTGGCTACCCAGAATCCTCAATCCGGCCAAACGCCCACGAACGTTAGTTTCTTCTCCGCAATGAGTCTGGATCTGAGTACCTCCGTCGGGAGGCAGTCTCAGACTAACGAATGTAGCAAACGACAGAGCAGCAGAATCATTTAGTGTGAGTCGTTAGGCTTAAAACTTGTTAGAATGAATTCTGAAGAGCATGTTGGTCACATTTTTATTTATTTACTTGAAACTGTCTGTCTGTCTGCCTGTGCATGTCTTGCTGTCTGTCTGTCTTTCTGCCTGCCTACAGCTCTCTGTCTGTCTGTCTGTCTGTCTGTCTGTCTGTCTGTCTGTCTGTCTGTCTGTCTCTCTGTCTCTGTCTCTGTCTCTGTCTCTGTCTCTGTCTCTGTCTGTCTGTCTGTCTGTCTGTCTGTCTGTCTGTCTGTCTGTCTGTCTGTCTGCCGGAATGTCTTTCTTTGAGTGTCTGTCTGTCGGTCTGTCAGACTTTCTGAGTCTTTTACCAATTTACCCATTGCAGCTGTATCACCAACCTTTTCGCCTTGGAAGCAATGTATTGACTTATGCGTCAATGCCCTGTCTGTGAAGATGGGAGAGAGGAGGAAGAGAAAGGAATGAGAGAGAGAGATGAGATGAGGGGGAGGTATGGAAGAAGGAGCGAGAGGGAATGGAGGGGGAGGAGAGAGTGAGGGAGGGGGAGGGAGATAGAGAGGGAGAGGAGGGAGATATGAGTGAATAAGAGAGATATAGAAGAGAGAGGAGGAGAGAGAGTGAGGGGGAGAGAGAGGAGGGAGGGAGATAGAGGGAGAGGAGGGAGATATGAGTGAATAAGAGAGATATAGAAGAGAGAGAGAGCGAGAGAGAGAAAGAAAGAAAAGGGGGGAGAGGGTGGAGGTGGTGAAGGGGGAGGGAGATAGAAAAGGAGGAGGGATAAAGAGCAGGTCGTGAGAGAAACAGAGGGAGGCAAAGAGAGGGAGACAGGAGGGAGGGAGGGAGAAAGGAAGGAGAGAGAGGGGGAGAGAGTGGAGGTGGTGAAAAAAGGGGGAGGGAGAGAGAAAAGGAGGGGGTATAAAGCACAGGAGGTTGGTGTCACCTGAATTGGGGTGAACAGGCTTGTGAGAATGGCTGGAGTGGAATTAGTGGAATGGTATCAAATACAGTACATCAAACACTTGGTTTCCATGTGTTTGATGCCATTCCATTCGCTCCGTTACAACCATTATTATGAGCCGTCCTCAGCTCTGAAGCCTCCACTGGTATGAAGAGGAGGTAGAGAGACAGACAAGGAGGCAAGGAGATGGAGAGAGAAGGGGGGAGGGAGAGAGGGGATTAGAGATTAGAGAGAGAGAAAGACAGAGAGAGAGACGTCTGTCTGTCTAAGTCTTCCACCAATTTAACATTTGCATCTTTATCACCATCTCTCCCCATTGACTGCAATGTATTGACATTAGCCTCATATGTTGTGAGTCTTCTCTTTTTGCAAAAATGTCACAGGATGATGTTTTGAGGCTGACAGTGGGTTGCTCAGGCTCACTTTTCTTTCAGCTCTATGAGGTTTCTGTGTTATGCACTATAGCCCGTTACCATATATGTGATTGAATTATGATCAACGATAGGCTGGGTGAGTTTAAACCACGCCCAGTCTCTACTCTGACAGGCCGGCTCGGAAGCAGGAACTATTTCTGTCAGGGTATTTTTATAATATCTTTGTCAAGAACAAGTCAGTTCTCTGTTTGCCCTGCGAGGTGGGACAGAGAACCCGTATATACGAAAATTGCATTTACCACTTATTGCTTAGCTAATAAAAAATACATAGTATACAATCAGTGACTCATTATCATATTTATCCTGATACCAGATTCGAATTGATGCAAATCTAACAGCTCAATGTCTCACTACTCACGGGGCAGGCAGAAAGAGAGAGAGTAGACCTGGCGAGGGTTGTGTTCCTCCTCTTCATCATGTAACTAGCCCATTTCAGTAGACAGTTTAAATATTCTGTCAGGTTATCTGAACGGTTTCTCTTCACTCAATGTTTTGGGGCCAGCCTTCCAATTCACTTCCCTTGAACTCCCCAGTTCCAGGGGATTGCCAGTTAGATTTGCCCAATGAAAAATTTGGACATTTAACATTTAAGACATTTAAGACAGGGATAGCAGTCTGATTTTCTGATCTTAGGTCAGGTCTCAGAGGATTCTGGACACTTAATGTCAGATAAAAAGGTCTGCATTTTCAACAAATAGACTACTGAACAAGGTCTGTCAGTCTTGTTGAAGGCTGGGCTCAGTTGAGGGGAAAACAGGGCTGAGTGTGGAGGAAGTGCAAAGACAGATGCAATATTGGTCCTGCTTTATGTCTGGTGCTCCTGTACAGATAGACAGCTACACATGAACGCTCTCTGAGTAAGGGAGGAAATGTAACTCGCTTACTGAAGATCACAATCAGTTACGCACTTCAGCTCTATTCTTCTCTCTTATCCTCTCCCCTTCCATCCCATGTCCTCTGTTTCCTTCTCCTTACCTCTTCTCTACCCCCCCCCCCCCCCCCCCCCCCCCCAGCCCCTTGCGTGTCTCTATCTTTGACTGACATCTGATCTTTGACTGACAAACGGCACTATAACGATAATCTGATAGGGGCATCCAAATGGTCTTTATCGCATTGCGTTTTAGACAAATGGCACAAAATGGCAACATTAAGATCCACTTAACGTGGGCTCAGCGCCACAGAAGGGCTCTCTGCCCTGCCTCGGAGAAGGCTGAGTGGGCAGGGGGGGGTATAGATGGGAGTGATGAGACGGTCTAATGTGGTTTTAATAGATGAATGCTGGAAGCCGATGCTTTGCCCCGCTTCTCTGGAACAGTGGGAGAAGGAGATCCAGGCAATGTTTTGTTTTTCATAGTGATTAATGGGATAAATTAGTTCACACATGTCCATGTCTCTGTGGCCTTTTAATAATAATGCTATCACAGCAATGAAACAGAGAGGGAGGAGGGAGGGGTCTGGGAGAGTGTGGAGGTGATGGGGAGCAAAGAGAGGAATGTGTTTAGGGGAAGAAAAGAAGAGTGCGAGGGACAGACTGGCGGGAGGAGAGAAAAGGAAGAGTGCGAGGGACAGACTGGTGGGAGGAGGAGAGAACAGAAAAGGAAGAGTGCGAGGGACAGACTGGTGGGAGGAGGAGAGAACAGAAAAGGAAGAGTGTGAGGGACAGACTGGTGGGAAGAGGAGAGAACAGAAAAGGAAGAGTGTGAGGGACAGACTGGTGGGAGGAGGAGAGAACACAAAAGGAAGAGTGTGAGGGACAGACTGGTGGGAGGAGGATAGAACAGAAAAGGAAGAGTGAGGGAAAGACTGGTGGGAGGAGGAGAGAACAGAAAAGGAAGAGTGTGAGGGACAGACTGGTGGGAAGAGGAGAGAACAGAAAAGGAAGAGTGTGAAGGACAGACTGGTGGGAGGAGGAAACTAGAAAAGGCATATTGAACAGAGACAGAGGTGAGAAGTTTGGAGAGAGAGAAAGCTGATTAATGAAAAAGTTCAAAGGACTTCCTGCTAACAAACCTTGACAACTCCTGTGATGCTCTGGCCTCTCACACGCTCCCCCAGCTGTGGCAGACAGGTTTTGTCATTTAGAACAAGGTGTCTCTGTCTGTGTCTGTCCCTGTCTGGCATGTCATCTCCTAGCCTTAATGATGTCTGTGCCTCTGGCCTGGCTGCCTGGGTCGTGTGATTCACCAGGCTGGGAGTGTCAGCTACAGGCCACTGCTTTGACTCAGACAGGATGTTCTGGCCAAACACAACCTCTGAAACTTGATTCAACTTTTATGTTTTTGGCTCCCAAGTTGTGCTGAGATTCTGCATTTGATAAAGAGCAGAACACACTCAGGAATGTTTAAACACACTGGAAAAGATACATCTTTATTTCTCCCTGGTGTAACAATACAAAGTTAACAAGTGCAGAAACAATTCAGCTTCTAACTGTACATTCTAGTGGGTAATACATAGACAGAACGTGGTGCAGGTCATCATCACCACACCCACAGTGAGGTACCGACCAATCACTACAAAGCTTCTGTGCACAAGTGGAGATCCACTGTAAGGCAACTGTTACTACAGCAACCTCAAGACTAAAACATAAGTGCGCTGCCATCCTTACAGCAATGCTTACAATATTGACTATGTCACGTCAAGTCCATGTTAAGAAAGCAAAACAGAAAGTCAGATTTGCCTTGTAAAACAACAACACCACAGAGCTTGTTTGGGCTTCCAGTTTGGGGAGGGCTGCAGTTTGGCTCCCCATTATCATTGCTACGATAAGAGGGGCAACTGTTGGGCTGTAGCCTACATGACATGTCTGCCTGCTAGGGCAGGGGCATTACCCTAGTTATCACCACTACATATTGTCGATAGGAAGGGAATTCCCTGCTCACAGCCTTGTTACAGCAAAACAGCACTGAGGTTCCGGGGGAGACGTGTGTTCCCGAGCACATCTGATCTCTGCCAATTCCCCTGTTTTGAGGCCCAATTAAATCCCCTTTTGTACTGCAGAAGCTGTTTAAAATTCCTGCTCCTCCGGGCTTCCTTGTTGCTGATGCTGCCTCACTTTCTGGGGGGGAGAGAGAGAGAGAGAGAAAGGAAGGAAAGCAGGACGAAGAGATAGAGCGCAATTAGCACCTCCACCGCTCTCTAGTCCAGGCCAATTATTTCAGTTGGGCGCATCGTATCTCAGCACAAGGTACAAGTTTGCTGGAGCAAACATGCAATTAGACTATACGGAAGTTAACTATCTCAAACTGGCCAAATCTGAATGTTATTGCTAATCATAAGAGATCCCACTGAGTATACCAAACATTAGGAACACCTTCCTATTATTGAGTTGCACTGCCCCCTTTTCCCCTCAGAACAGCCTCAATTCCTTGTGGCATGGACTCTACAAGGTGTTGAAAGCGTTCCACAGGGATGCTGGCCCGTGTTGACTCCAATGCTTCCCACAGTTGTGTCAAGTTGTCTGGATGTCCTCTGGATGGTGGACCATTCTTGATGCACACAGGAAGTTGTTGAACGTGAAAAACCCAGCAGCATTGCAGTTGTTGACACAAACTGGTGCGCCTGGCACCTCCTGCCTCCTACCATACCCCGTTCAAAGGCACTTCAATCATTTGTCACCCTCTGAATGGCACACATACACAATGCACGTCTCAATTGTCTCAAGGCTTAAAAAATATTATTGAACCTGTCTCCTCCCCTTCACCTACACTGATTGAAGTGGATTTAAGTGACATCAAGAAGGGATCATAGCTTTCACCTGGATTCACCTGGTCACTCTGTCATGGAAAGAGTTCTTCATGTTTTGTACACTCAGTGTATATTGCCAGCCATGGTCATTGTTGTAACAGAAGATGGTAACATTTTCTTTTTTGGGGCCTGCTCACTTCAGAGAATTTATGAAGCTAGATCTTGACAAAACAATTTATTTAAATCATTGGAATAAATTGGCAGGTTGAGTTTGCCATTTTAGTATATTGGGGATAGTTGTCCTGCTCCTCCTGCCTAGTGCCTGTTCAGGAGTATTGGTGGTATTTCCAGTAACTCCCAGAGAACCATTTATGGGTCTGCCCTCTTGGTTGGCCTCTACCAATGACCCTGTAGTGTATTTCCTGCTGCACGGTGTGTACAGTGCAGGAATTCTCTGCACATAATGTTCCGGCTAAGCTGCTGCCAGATCGCAGGTTACAGCTCCAGAATTGGGTTAGAGTGAGGAGAGTGAGTAGAGACATACCCTGGTACAGTATTATATACCGCCTGGTCTTCCCCCATCACACTCCATCCCCCTCCCAGTCTGCTGACCCGAACAGATGCTTTATCCTCTCACCCCTCCCAACACAACAAAAACGGCACTTTATGGATCAATACGAAAGTTCATGTCAGAAATGAGTGAAGTGTTGAGCTTTATCCCCTCCCTGTGCACTACACTGCAAAAAGTGACATTTAAGCAAGCCTAAATAAAATGATCTGCCACTGACGTTAGATAATTTAGCTTGGTTTGAAAAAACAAGAAAGATATTTCAATAGAAGATATTTATACTTGCTTAGATTTCACTTTTTGTTTTGCAGTGTGACACCTTTCAGTGGGAACCACTGAAGTGATTATTTTGTCAGCACTCCACTCTCCCTGATTGCTGAGCTGACAGGGTGACTTGAAGGGGAGGGGCCACCGTATTCAATTAAGGTTCATTATGCTGAAATATGTCTGTTCCATAGAATTCACCGTCCAATTATATCTATCCTCAGCGATTGAGCCAGTCGATGTCCTAATTTTAGCTCCAAAGAGATGCTAAGCATCATGGTGAATCATCTAGAATGTCTACCACTCGTAAAAAGTCCCTGACTAGTCGACATTAAATAAATCTCCAAGAGAAACACCCACTACCTCTTCTGACTACTACTGAATTTAACCCCACACAGCAACAAAGTACAATCAACACTCAAACACACACATTAAACAAAGCCCCCCTTGTTCAGTTGATCAGTTGCGCTTTCAGTTTCCATTGGCATCCTCGTAGAACAGCCCCAGCCCATGCAGGGGTTCTTCATGGTCAGTTTCAGTGCCTGTGACCTGTTCCATAACAGTGTTTGGGTAGCAGCAGCTCCATTCGCCAGGACCTTTCATAGTAGTCTAGTGTTGACCTTTGGCCTGGTTCCGTTGGTCCAGTGGTGGAGGTGTTTAGAGGAATGGAGGCGAGCAGGTCCTATTAGCTAACTGCTAGCTCCGGCAGGGACAGCCACCCTGTGGTATGTTACTGTGTAGATAGTCCAGCCAGACAGAGACAGGTGTCGGAGCCGTGCTATCTTCTGCGGCGTGCTCTGCTCAACATCGCTGCTCCGTCCATTCATCCTCTCGCAGCTTCAGTCTGAATGGAACAAAAAGGAAAGTGACATAGTATTAAAACCCTTGGAACAGGAGTATGGAACCCATCACCCAGCTAAATTAACCAGCCACATATACTGTAGTCTCAGCCTTCTCCTTGTTTGCATTGCACAAGGCCAGTGGGGAAAAATGCAAGACATCGTTATTGTTGTGATCTATTTTTAATTGAAGTGAAGAAAGGAAGAAAAATCAACAACCATTCCCCTCCCTGATGATTCCTCTCCACCAGGCTGTGTTGTGTTGTGCATTTTTTAAATGTAAATTAGGCCACCATATGGAGAGTGATACTCTCTAATTGGACAGGGCCTGGACATGCTGCTCTACACACACACACAGGCACAGGGAAAGGTAGGTTACCTTCTAAATGTAATCCATTACAGTCACTATTACCAACTCAAAATAATCGGATTACTTTCAGTTGTTTTTGGATTACTTTCCCCTTAAGAGCCATTAGAAGAAGAGGACAAAAAAGATCCATCAAGTGTATTTGGTGTGTCGTCATAGTGGTCTGTGACTTGTGGTCAGACTCGCTCAGGTGGAACAAACTATTAAACGTATGCTTTTTTCCAATGCTGAATTGAATGTCACTGGGTAAACAGAAAGGTGTCATTATGCATTCTTTCCTCGCAAACATCCTTTCTGACTTTAAAAGTATTCCAAGAAGTAATAATGTAGTTTTCAATATTACAATATTTTTGCTGGTAACGTAACTGATTACAGATAGTTTTTTTGTAACCAGATTACATGTAACTAATTACATTTAATCAGTTACTCCCCAACCCTGCAAACACAGGACAGCATTCACTTGATTTAATTATTCACTACTCAGTCATTACCACACAAAACACTTCAGCTAAAGTCGTGGTTCAAAGATAATGTGTGAATATGCAGGAAATAGACGCAAGCATTGATCACGACACTTGTGGACAAAAAAAAGAACTTGAAAGCTGTTTGAAGCTATCAAGCATATTTCTGGAAGAATCTGGCATGAGTGAGTGGTATCTGTGTGATATTATTGTGTCACTCACTGCTCTGGCAGACTGGCAAGCAGATGGGTACTGTAAGTGAGGTGGGTGTAGGTGTGTATTCTGCCATATGGTCAAGTACAATCAAAGCAATGTACCAGACATTGACCATCTGATGAATCATAAACCAGTCTCCATTTGCCAGGCGACAGACTTGCCAATATGATATCTCAGTCACAGAGACCTGACTGGAAATGGCTGTTAGGTGACAACCAAGCAGATGGCTCAGCTCTGAGTCAGGGCCTGTAAATGTGATGACAGATGCAACCTTGTTTGGACCACTCTGGTTGGCTGACCTGTGCAGGCCTCTTGAAGCAGCCAGGTGGGCAGGCAGGCACCACCCAGGAGGTGGGTGGTGTAGTATATAGCGCTTGGCCACGTTGCTGTGATCTGATGCCAAGTTGTCCTGGCGTTGATCACCGTAGAGATAGATCTTCACCATGCAGTATTAATATGATATGTAATGTTGCTGGCTGCCTACACTGTTTTCACACTGTCAATGCTCGTGTAGCTGGCACATCCTCACTCATCAAATCAGCATACACTCATGTATTGTTAATTTCATCAACAAACATACTGTAGAGGGGGAATGGAGTTTTCGTTTTTTTTTTTTTTATATGACACATTACACACCAAACCCTTAGCAGTCATATCGTCTCTTACTGTGTTGTCAAACCTGAATTAAACGATATTGGATTTCAGCTCTTTTGTTACGATGCTCTGAAGCATCTAAGTTTGTATTAGCACGGGCATGTGAAGTGCACCAGTAATAATAGAGAAGAGAAGGCTGCCTACATCAAAAAAAACTGATTCCAGGACCTCTGGTCCGGCGTCCATCAGACATGGGTCGAAGAGGGTATCGAGAGAGTTCGGAGGTATCACCCCGCCCCTGGGCAGAGAGAGCTGGCCTTAATAATCAGACGTTTTAACCCGACCTGAGACTTTGCAACCGTCAGTCGGACATCCCGTTTCATTCCTGTGCGACGAGTGTTTTTATCGCGTGGTGCTCGGAGCTTCCAGGAACAGCTGTGTTTACTGCCGTGGAAATGCTTGCTACCAGGTCTCCAGTGGACCACAATGTCAAAAATGTGCCCATGTGCTCATGTGCTCTCCGTGCACAAATTGGCAAAGAAAGCTAATTAAGAAGCCACAGCTTCTTATCAATCATGGCGTACTTGATACTGCCACGATCCCACTTTTCATATTCTTTGTTAAACTTAAACAAGGGGATTAATTGGACCCACCGGATTACTGTAAATACATGGCTGTTTTTTCCTTTTCCTGATCAATGCGTGTTGTCTCTTCTCTTTAGCCAGAACACACAGTACCTGGTTAAGCCGTCTGTATTTGTTTAAGCAGATTTTTTTTAAATAATGGGCATTTATCTATCCACGGAGAGAAAGTAATATCAGATTCCCAGGCCGCCTACACAGAGCCCGTAACAGATCTAAGGCTGTGCACACATATCAGCCTTCTCAAGTAGCCTTATGGCAAACAGTGTTCCCACTCATTCATTTGCCAGGCTGCAATTCCTCCACAAGAGGAAGTAGATACAGCGAAATGATCTGATACTTGTACTTTAAAAAGTATTGGAGATGCCCCAGTTCTGAGACTCCAACCAACAAACATATGTCTAAGTACAAGTCTAATTCTCAGCCATCACCCATCATCCTCCCTGACCCTGGGGATACAGCTCTGTCCCTCGCAACTGAACTCAGGGCCATCTGATGATGACGACGTGTTGTTTGGGCAACAAATTCTGGAAGCTATTCAGTCACAACTGGTCATAGAGTTTTCAGTGTAAGACAATAGCAATGTTATTTTAACCTCATCCCAGAAAAACAGCTTTTGATTGAACGGAGCCTTTGTTCTCTGTCATCTCAATGTTTTTTTGTCATTTGGAAGAGAGCATCATTTTTCATTCATAACTTTCTACATTATTATGAAAATATCATACTAATGAATGTTTACAGAAAGCAAAGCCAGAGTAAGCCTGGTCTCCATTTGTTTTTTATTTCACCTTTATTTAACTAGGAAAGTCAGTTAAGAACCAATTTTTATTTATTATGACACCTACCCCGACCAAACCCTAACCTGGACGACGCTGGGCCAAATATGCGCCGCCCTATGGGACTCCCAATCACAGCCCAGCCTCACACACAAACCTCTAGCACTGAGATGCAGTGCCTTAGACCGCTGCGCCACTCGGGAGCCCAAATGACAAAATAAAATAGATAAAATATTCAGAACAAGCTCATAGTGAAGTTAAAGAACTCAACGCAATCTACACCAACCTTATGGAGTCACAACGCAAAGCACTGACTGTCAATCATCCATCACAACACCTTATTCCTGACCCAATTCTGATCCACTTTCAAAGACCCCATGATTTGTCTGAAGTTGGGCTGTTGCCTGTAGGGGTCAAGTAGCCCTGGTTGAAGTTGATGAGGCTTCTCAGACTGAACCGACGTCTAATGTTGTAGTTAAAGGGGCAGTGCTGTTAACAACTTGATTTTCCTGTTTTATTTGTTTTTATATTTCCACACCATGAGGTTGATATAACACTCTGAAATTGTGAAAATTATGATAATTATGATTATGAAAAAAGACTGCATGGGGGCTTTAAAGCATGTATTCACCACTAGGACAGATAGTATCTGAACTCCTCGATCATGGCAGGTTCTAATTAGGCATATATTCATCAATACGACAAGTGCTATGGACATGTGTCTCTGTGGACATGTCCCAGTGGTAGTTAGGCATTAGGTATTCACCCCTAAAATAGCCCCAGGATCCCCTTCCACTGCCAAGCTCCTCTGTCTTTGTCAGAATCTGGCTGTCATGGTCTGGCACGGCCACAAACCCATTTGTCATATTCCTGCCCTCATTAAGTTATCATAGACAGTCAGAGAGATGGCTTGGCCCAGAGGTAGGTAAGGTAAGGTAAGGTAAGGTAAGGTAAGGTCTGTCTGTCTATCTATAAGCCATCTCCTGGACCTCTAGAGAACATCTGAGACAGAGATCGGTTTGAATAATTGAATAATTTACTTTTTTAGCCAAAGATTTAGTTTGTTCTGACAGTGTTTGATCCAGCTGTTCTTTGAATGCTTTGATGATAGATATGTGTGTCAAGGCTTGATGTGTGTCCCAAAGGTACTACAGTATTTAGTTGTCTCTCACTTTTCTCCTCTCTCCGAGTGGTGCGAGTGACTGAAGGGGCATGTTGGGCAAGTGTATGGTATCGAGCAGGTCCTTGCGTGTGTGTGGGGGGAGAAATGGAGAGAGCATAGGAGTGTGTGTGGGAAGAGCTGGCACAAGCGTGTGTGTCTGTCTGTGTTGTGTGTGTGTGTGTGTGTGTGTGTGTGTGTGTGTGTGTGTGTGTGTGTGTGTGTGTGTGTGTGTGTGTGTGTGTGTGTGTGTGTGTGTGTGTGTGTGTGTAGGTCTATATATGTGTGTGTGTGTGTGTGTACGTTTATATATGTGTGTGTGTTTGCGGGAAAGGTTACAGCAGGTGAGTACGTGAGTGTGTGGGGAGGCTCAGTGGTTCAGATTCCCTGTCAGCCTACGCAGCTGATGGGGGAGGAAGGACTGCTGCTGGAGATACCAAACCTCTCCTTATGGAGACATGTTGCTCTGATGGTCTGCTATGGTAACTTTCCCTTAGCAACATCGTACCGTTCTACGAGACATAATGAGGATGAGACAACGTAAGGTGATGAACCCCGAGGGAGAATGTGATAGGCTCCCTCGTGCTTTTGCTGTTCAGAATGAGATCATCAGCAATTGTCCTCTCTGCCCCATCTATGCCTTCCAGCAAAATAACACAGAAACATTTGAATGTGTTGGTGTCCTGACCCTGACAACTCTATGTCCATACTAGAGGTCGACCGATTATGATTTTTCAACGCCGATACCAATACCGATTATTGGAGGACCAAAACAAGCCGATACCGATTAATCAACCAATTAATTTTTTTACATTTTTAATAATGACAATTACAACAATACTGAATTAACACTTATTTTAACTTAATATAATACATCAATAAAATCTATTTAGCCTCAAAAAAATTATGAAACATGTTCAATTTGGTTTAAATAATGCAAAAACAAAGTGTTGGAGAAGAAAGTAAAAGTGCAATATGTGCCATGTAAGAAAGCTAGCGTTTAAGTTCCTTGCTCAGAACATGAGAACATACAGTGCCTTGCGAAAGTATTCGGCCCCCTTGAACTTTGCGACCTTTTGCCACATTTCAGGCTTCAAACATAAAGATATAAAACTGTATTTTTTTGTGAAGAATCAACAACAAGTGGGACACAATCATGAAGTGGAACGACATGTATTGGATATTTCAAACCTTTTTAACAAATCAAAAACTGAAAAATTGGGCGTGCAAAATTATTCAGCCCCTTTACTTTCAGTGCAGCAAACTCTCTCCAGAAGTTCAGTGAGGATCTCTGAATGATCCAATGTTGACCTAAATGACCTAAATGACTAATGATGATAAATACAATCCACCTGTGTGTAATCAAGTCTCTGTATAAATGCACCTGCACTGTGATAGTCTCAGAGGTCCGTTAAAAGCGCAGAGAGCATCATGAAGAACAAGGAACACACCAGGCAGGTCCGAGATACTGTTGTGAAGAAGTTTAAAGCCGGATTTGGATACAAAAATATTTCCCAAGCTTTAAACATCCCAAGGAGCACTGTGCAAGCGATAATATTGAAATGGAAGGAGTATCAGACCACTGCAAATCTACCAAGACCTGGCCGTCCCTCTAAACTTTCAGCTCATACAAGGAGAAGACTGATCAGAGATGCAGCCAAGAGGCCCATGGACTCTGGATGAACTGCAGAGATCTACAGCTGAGGTGGGAGACTCTGTCCATAGGACAACAATCAGTCGTATATTGCACAAATCTGGCCTTTATGGAAGAGTCAGAAGGTGCCAGAAGGTGCTCAGATGAAACCAAAATTGAACTCATCGCTACAACTCCCGTACTGGCTCGGGAGAGACGAAGGTTGAAAGTCATGCGTCCTCCGATACACAACCCAACCAAGCCGCACTGCTTCTTAACACAGCACGCATCCAACCCGGAAGCCAGCCGCACCAATGCGCCGGAGGAAACACCGTGCACCTGGCCACCTTGGTTAGCGCACACTGCGCCCAGCCCGCCACAGGAGTCGCTGGTGAGCGATGAGACAAGGACACCCCTACCGACCAAGCCCTCCCTAACCCGGGCGACGCTAGGCCAATTGTGCGTCGCCCCACAGACCTCCCGGTCGCGGCCGGTTACGACAGAGCCTAGGCGCGAACCCAGGGACTCTGATGGCACAGCTGGCGCTGCAGTACAGCACCCTTAACCACTGCGCCACCCGGGAGGCCCCTAAAATTGAACTTTTTGGCAACAATGCAAAACGTTATGTTTGGCGTAAAAGCAACACAGCTGAACACATCCCCACTGTCAAACATGGTGGTGGCAGCATCATGGTTTGGGCCTGCTTTTCTTCAGCAGGGACAGGGAAGATGGTTCAAATTGATGGGAAGATGGATGGAGCCAAATACAGGACCATTCTGGAAGAAAACCTGATGGAGTCTGCAAAAGACCTGAGACTGGGACGGAGATTTGTCTTCCAACAAGACAATGATCCAAAACATAAAGCAAAATCTACAATGGAATGGTTCAAAAATAAACATATCCAGGTGTTAGAATGGCCAAGTCAAAGTCCAGACCTGAATCCAATCGAGAATCTGTGGAAAGAACTGAAAACTGCTGTTCACAAATGCTCTCCATCCAACCTCACTGAGCTCGAGCTGTTTTGCAAGGAGGAATGGGAAAAAAATAGAGTCTCTCGATGTGCAAAACTGATAGAGACATACCCCAAGCGACTTACAGCTGTAATCGCAGCAAAAGGTGGCGCTAAAAGTATTAACTTAAGGGGGCTGAATAATTTTGCACGCCCAATTTTTCAGTTTTTGATTTGTTAAAAAAGTTTTAAATATCCAATAAATGTCGTTCCACTTCATGATTGTGTCCCACTTGTTGTTGATTCTTCACAAAAAAATACAGTTTTATATCTTTATGTTTGAAGCCTGAAATGTGGCAAAAGGTCGCAACGTTCAAGGGGGCTGAATACTTTCGCAAGGCACTGTATGAAAGCTGGTGGTTCCTTTTAACACGAGTCTTCAATATTCCCAGGTAAGAAGTTTTAGGTTGTAGTTATTATAGGTGTTATAGGACTATTTCTCTCTATACGATTTGTATTTCATATACCTTTGACTATTGGATGTTCTTATAGGCACTTTAGTATTGCCAGTGTAACAGTATAGCTTCCGTCCCTCTCCTCGCTCCTACCTGGGCTCGAACCAGGAACACATCGACAACAGCCACCCTCGAAGCAGCGTTACCCATGCAGAGCAAGTCTCAGAGCGAGTGAAGTTTGAAACGCTATTAGCGCGCACCCCGCTAACTAACTAGCCATTTAACATCGGTTACACCAGCCTAATCTCGGGAGTTGATAGGCTTGAAGTCATAAACAGCTCAATGCTTGAAGCATTGCGAAGAGATGCTGGCAAAAAGCACGAAAGTGCTGTTTGAATGAATGCTTATGAGCCTGCTGGTGCCTACCATCGCTCAGTCGGACTGCTCTATCAAATCAGTCTTAATTCAAACATAATAACACACAGAAATACGAGCCTTAGGTCATTAATATGGTCGAATCCGGAAACTATAATCTCGAAAACAAAACATTTATTATTTCAGTGAAATACGGAACCGTTCTGTATTTTATCTAACGGGTGGCATCCATAAGTCTAAATATTCCTGTTACATTGCACAACCTTCAATGTTATGTCATAATTACGTAAAATTCTTGCAAATTATTTCGCAATGAGCTAGGCGGCCCAAACTGTTGCATATACCCTGACTCTGCGTGCAATGAACGCAAGAGAAGTGACACAATTTCACCTGGTTAATATTGCCTGCTAACCTGGATTTCTTTTAGCTAAATATGCAGGTTTAAAAATATATACTTCTGTGTATTGATTTTAAGAAAGGCTTGATGTTTATGGTTAGGTACAGTCGTGCAACGATTGTGCTTTTTTCGCAAATGCGCTTTTGTTAAATCATCCCCCGTTTGGCGAAGTTGGCTGTCTTTGTTAGGAAGAAATAGTCTTCACACAGTTCGCAACGAGCCAGGTGGCCCAAACTGCTGCATATACCCTGACTCTGTTGCAAGAGAAGTGACACAATTTCCCTAGTTAAAATACATTCATGTTAGCAGGCAATATTAACTAAATATGCAGGTTTAAAAATATATACTTGTGTATTGATTTTAAGAAAGTCATTGATGTTTATGGTTAGGTTCACGTTGGAGCAACGACAGTCCTTTTTCGCGAATGCGCACCGCATCGATTATATGCAACGCAGGACACACTAGATAAACTAGTAATATCATCAACCATGTGTAGTTAACTAGTGAGTATGATTGATTGATTGATTGTTTTTTATAAGATAAGTTTAATGCTAGCTAGCAACTTACCTTGGCTTCTTACTGCATTTGCGTAACAGGCAGGCTCCTCGTGGAGTGCAATGTAAGTCAGGTGGTTAGGACGTTGGACTAGTTAACCATAAGGTTGCAAGATTGAATCCCTGAGCTGACAAGGTAAAAATCTGTCATTCTGCCCCTGAACAAGGCAGTTAACCCACCGTTCCTAGGCCGTCATTGAAAATTAGAATGTGTTCTTAACTGACTTGCCTAGTTAAATAAATAAAGGTGTAAAAATTAAAATCGGCCATTCCGATTAATCAGTCGACCTCTAGTCCATACAGTACAATGTAATAGTGTAGACATGTATATAATGCACAATGAGTCTGAGTGGACATCCACTGAATGCTGGCAACAGAGTGACTCACCAGACGGTGGGGGCGTGCTAGGGTTCGTGGGGCTCTGGTCCTCTCCTCTGAGGCTGTGTCTGGGGTGCTGGTGGCTGAGGGCCATGGGGTGACCCTGGGTCTGTGCCTGGGTCTCAGTCTCCTCTCCTGGGACTGGCTGGTGCCACTGGCTCCTGGCTTTCTTCAGCCAGCGCCCACCCAGACCCCACTTCTCCAGGTAAACCCGACACAGCTCATAGTTCATGGCCGAGTAGTAGAGGAAGTCCAGGGCTAGCAGCACCATGACGAAGAAGCCATAGATCCACACTCCCACCAGGGCTGTGTAGTTACTGTAGAGGAGCGATAGGGGAAATAGAGAAAGTGAGAATGTATTCCCCTTTTTTGTATGCATTTTAATCAGATTTTTGGTAAACATATATTATGTTTAAGAAAGTGTTCCTGAGCTGTAAAGGGTGATTCTAATTGCCTATCCATCTTAATAAATCTCTCTTTTCAAAACGTTGGTCCCAGTTTTTCATCCCAACACATTTATTAATGCATTTCACACTCCATAAGGATTTGTGGGGTTCACATTAGCACCTTCTTCAGATTCACGCTCCGCTCCATAAATCACCTGTATGGTAAATGTCTGCAAATAGTTTCCAATTACAGTATATCTGTCACGCCCTGATCTGTTTCACCTGTCCTTGTGCTTGTCTCCACCCCCCTTCAGGTGTCACCCATCTTCCCCATTATCCCCACAGTACTTATACCTGTGTTTTCTGCCAATTTGTTTTGTTTGTTCAAACCTACCAGCGTTTTCCCTTGCTCCTGTCTTTCCTATAGTTCCTGTTTTCTAGTTTCCTGTTTTTTACCTTTCCTGCCTGACACTGAGCCTGCCTGCTGTTCCAGTGCCTTACACCCTCTCTGGATTATTGACCCCTACCTGACCTGACCCTGACCCGCCTGCTGTTCCAGTGGCTTACACCCTCTCTGGATTATTGACCCCTACCTGACCTGACCCTGAGCCGCCTGCTGTTCCAGTGCCTTACACCCTCTCTGGATTATTGACCCCTACCTGACCTGACCCTGACCCGCCTGCTGTTCCAGTGCCTTACACCCTCTCTGGATTATTGACCCCTACCTGACCTGACCCTGACCCGCCTGCTGTTCCGGTGCCTTACACCCTCTCTGAATTATTGACCCCTACCTGCCTTGACCTGTTTGCCTGCCCCTGTTTTAAAGAATAAACTTTAGTTTCTTCAACACTGTCTGCACCTCGGTCATACCTTAAAGCGTGATAATACCTTGATGAACAGCGTTGTGAACGACACTTGTAATATATTTCTTTATACGTTTGAATTTTTTATTTTTATGGAACAGAGCTGTGCATTAGAGAAATGACTACCCAGGAAGTGGATTGGGTCCTATCAGAGTTCAGACAGGAAGGGGATTGGGTCCTATCAGAGTTCAGAACTCAGCATCAGTCAGCTTTAAATTATCTCTCTGACCCTGAAAGAGAATGAGACAGAGGATAATATTATTATATTACTGCTTTCAAGTGAGAGTGATTATTTGGAGGGAACACCATTCCTTATTTTGGGGAGACTAATGAATAATGGGCTTTTCCAAACATTTCCTTGGATGGTGTTGTGGATATTTCACAAAACCATTTAGAATGATTCTATCGTTGTACTTGCTTTGCAACTGCACTCAAACCCATATGAAAACCATGTTTACCTCTCCTCACCTCCCCTTGTGCCTGTGTGACATATAGCTGACATATAGCTGTTTGCATGGTTTAGTCTGTGGTGATGTGTACATTTGTCTATTTAAGAGCAGCAGGGCATCCTTCCAGCAGTGCATTTGATTTAACCTTAGAGTAAGCAAACCTAACTGTTTGGACAGCCATCAGAAACAAATGTCAGACAACGTTAAACAAGCCAAAATGAAAGGACAAATAGCTGAGACTGATCATGACACAGACACTAAGAATTTCCTAACAGATACACATAAAGTAATAATTTGCTAATCCCAGTGACTGGTCCAATCACTGTCCGCAGTAATAGAATAGCCTATTAACACTCTCATGCCCGTAACACTTTAGCCATGATGCTCAGAGTCCCAGACACAGATCTATGACCAGTTTAATCTGAGGCCAATGGTAAATATCACCACTTCAACTCTGCAGTCCAGAGGGGAGGAGGTGGAAATGGCCTCCCATCAGCCACTAGATGAAATATCCTGGCCTGCCGAAGGGAATGTGTAACTGGTCTCAGAGAGCACCCCGCTGACAGGGTATTAGAGGAGAGACAGACAGAATAAGAGAGAGAGAGAGCTCTGACAGAGTCTGTGTTTCTGTCTGTCAGTGTCCTCATACGGTGCTCCTATACACACTACGGGATGTCTCTTCTCTTCCTGAGTTCCACTCGATTGCTGCAAACAGAGCTGTCGGTCTCCATAGAGATTTGTCTTCAAGTCTATCTATGTTAGTGTGTCTACTTAGATTAGTGTAGTGTGTTGTAGTATATTATATATAGTACGCATTGGTTGAAGCTCAATGTTAAAATCAAATCGCCCTACCATCATATGTAAACCAAATAACGTTAACTCACCCCATTCCGTACAAATGTGCATAACCGCAACAACCGCACCACTACAAAGAAAACTAATGGGACTGTAGCGACTGTGTTGACTTCAAAATCAGGGTGTGAACTAGGTTTCTATTCAAGTGTTGATCGACATGGTAATGGCTCCATAGTATTGGAGAAAAGTTGAAAAAAAACGTAACGTACAGCACGCATAAAGAAACTATTTCTGTCTTACAATCTCTCTCCACCAGGGGTAGCACTTCTCTCATCGTTTAAAAACAAAAAATGGACAGTGACGGGGGTAAGGGGGGATGCGATCATCATTCTGATAGCCGCTGTTTACTTCTAAGATCACTTTAGCACCGCCCTAACAACCCGATTCAAATTCGACACAAACCTTCAAATAGGTATGTAATGATACATTATATAAACTCTTTATAGTGTTTACATTTTACATTTTAGAGGCGATAAGGTGATAAAGTAGGACAGATCGAGTGAAAAAAGCTATTTTCCCACACAACATCCCTCCTTCTCACTATCACACATTAGTTTTGCTTCCCCACCCGCCATTTTTAAAAAGACCCGACGGGGTTCATTGCCTGCTTGAATTATGCAGAAACGGGCAGCGTTTAGGTCATGTAATTGATTCTGTTGGAAAGGGGAGAAATTGTGCTTTACAATGGTATTGACATTACAGATGATCTGGAAGTATTACGTTTTTGGGACGCTAAAATAAGGTCAATTGTAGGGACCAAGGCGATGTACGAGTTTATGTGAGTTTACGTTATCTCTCTACTAAGAACCACTATACCGGACGTTTGACGTGCCATTAGCATCATATGGTCATTAGACAAATTTTCCCCCAAACCTAGCTCAAATTCTAGACGTCCAATTAAAACGAGGTTACATTGCACATAAGGTGACCTTATTTTGTATTTTTTGTGTGTACTTTTACCCCTTTTTCATACGGAATCGGGAGAGGCGAAAGTCGAGAGCCATGCGTCCTCTGAAACACGACCCTGCCAAGGTTTTTCATAAAGAAGTAAACTGAAGTAAACTGCTGACCTGGACACTTATGTGTAATCAGAGCAACAAAAAATGAACTAGAGAACTTCCTTGGCTTCTATTATAGCTAGTTAGATACACTAAACTTTGGGAATTTTAGAACAACTGCCACGCTGCTAATTTATAACACATGCACAAGCCAGAGATCCAGTGCTAATTCTAGCCCTTACCTTACGCATTAATTCAGTGTGCTCCTTTGTCAATAAAATGTTCTTCTGGTCATTATAATCCAAATTTGCGATGACTGGTCAACACAGAGTCAAGTAACTTTTCGATGTGTTCACGAAAACCTGAAGTCGCCATCCACAAGTAAAAAGTAACTGGGGGGCAGGTTGTACACGAAGCATCCAGGTAAAACCACATCATAATGATAATTTGCTTGCGCAACCTGTCCGATGTCAAAAGAAAATGGCATGCTTGGTAATTTGGTTAGCTGTGTGATAAAATGAAACGGTTTTCAATACATCAACTGTTTTCTTTTGTTCTTGTTTTTTTTTACCCCTAAAAGTCTAAGCCGTTGGGATGTGTGGTTCTATGTTCTATTAAGCTAACAAATGTAATTATTTTTGTATTATTTGATAAAATATTGAATTTGGCCTTTACTACTGCAACGCTATGGTTGTGGGTTTGATTCCCACGGGGGACCAGTATGAAAAAGTATGCCCTCACTCCTGTAAGTTGCTCTAGATAAGAATGTCTACTAAAATGGAAAAGGAACGAATAACCATTTCAATTTTCACGTAGAAATAAGTTGCATTTACAAAGTATTTCAAGAAACTGGAAAACATACACAGTTGAAGTCAGAAGTTTACATACACTTAGGTTGATTAAAACACGTTTTCAACCATTCCACAAATTTCTTGTTAACAAACTATACTTTTGGCAAATCGGTTAGGACATCTACTTTGTGCATGACAAGTAATTTTTCCAACAATTGTTTACAGACAGAGTGAATTATAATTGAAATAATCTATCACAATTCCAGTGGGTCAGAAGTTTACATACACTAAATTGACTATGCCTTTAAACAGCTTGGACAATTCCAGAAAATGATGTCATGCCTTTAGAAGCTTCTGATAGGCTAATTGACATAATTTGAGTCAATTGGAGGTGTACCTGTGGATGTATTTCAAGGCCTACCTTCAAACTCAGTGCCTCTTCACTTGACATTATGGGAAAATAAAAATAAATCAGCCAAGACCTCAGAAAAATAATTGCTGACCTCCACAAGTCTGGTTCATCCTTGGGAGCAATTTCCAAACACCTCAAGGTACCACGTTCATTCGTACAAACAATAGTACGAAAGTATAAACACCATGGGACCACGAAGCCGTCATACCGCTCAGGAAGGAGACGTGTTCTGTCTCCTAGAGATGAACGTACTTTGGTGCGAAAAGTGCAAATCAATCCCAGAACAACAGTAAAGGACCTTGTGAAGATGCTGGAGGAAACAGGTACAAAAGTATCTATATCCACAGTAAAACAAGTCCTATATCAACATAACCTGAAATGCCGCTCAGCAAGGAAGAAGCCACTGCTCCAAAACCGCCATAAAAAAGCCAGACTACGGTTTGCAACTGCACATGGGGACAAAGATCGTACTTTTTGGGGAAATGTCCTCTGGTCTGATGAAACAAAAATAGAACTGTTTGGCCATAATGACCATTGTTATGTTTGGAGGAAAAAGGGGGAGGCTTGCGCGACAAAGAACACTATCCCAACCGTGAAGCATGGGGGTGGCAGCATCATGTTGTGGGGGTGCTTTGCTGCAAGAGGAACTGGTGCACTTCACAAAATAGATGGCATCATGAGGATGGAAAATTATGTGGATATATTGAAGCAACATCTCAAGACATCAGTTAAAGCCTGGTCACAAATGGGTCTTCCAAATGGATAATGAACACAAGTATACTGCCAAAGTTGTGTCAAAATGGCTTAAGGACGACAAAGTCAAGGTATAGGAGTGGCCATCACAAAGCCCTGACCTCAATCCTATAGAAAATGTGTGGGCACAACTGAAAAAGCGTGTGCGAGCAAGGAGGCCTACAAACCTGACTTAGTTACACCAGCTCTGTCAGGATGAATGGGCCAAAGTTGTGGGAAGCTTGTGGAAGGCAACCCGAAACATTTGACCCAGTTAAACAATTTAAAGGCAATGCTACCAAATACTCATTGAGTGTATGTAAACTTCTGACCCACTGGGAATGTGATGAAAGAAATAAAAGCTGAAATAAATAATTATCACATTCTTAAAAGAAAGCGGTGATCCTAGCTGACCAAAGACAGGGAATTTTTACTAGGATTAAATGTCAGGAATTGTGTAAAACTGAGTTTAAATGTATTTGCCTTCCAACTTTAACTGTATCAAACAAGTATTTTAATATTCCACAATTATTATCAGATTAACTGTTTTGTACAGATAATTTATCAGACTCAAGTTACAAACGCTGGTAAATGCTCAAACACATTTAGTGATTTTTTTCCCCCCCACTGGGCCTTAATTAGTCCTGTATTAGCAGATATTGACGCCTTCAGTGGGGGCAAAAAAAAATTCTGTAGCACCACCACCCCCAAACTACTTCTTGCAGCTATGGTCTGTCCTTTTTCTAAGAGATTTAAGAAAGCTCAGGGTATATTTTAGTTTTTTTGGTCACTTTCATTGCTGTGTTTTACTGTATTACAATGTATAATGTATAATCAATGTCCAGTGTAAAAGCCACGTTTTAAGTGAGAAGTAGGCATTGGTCTAAAGCAGAAAAAGAAAGGAAATTTACATGAGCACCACAATACGTACTCCACCAATGTTTTCCAGCACACAGCTTTGACCTACTACAGTAGCTATTTTTGGTCTTTTGTATTTCCAATAATGTGTAGGCAGGTTGATTCAAACAGCTTAATTCATACTCTTCAGAGGGATAATGGACTTTACAGTGACATGCTATTAAAATTATGTATATATACAGTACCCGTCAGAAGTTTGGACACACCTACTCATTCAAGGGTTTTTCTGTATTTTACTATTTTCTACATTTTAGAATACTAGTGAAGTCTTCAAACCTATGAAATAACACATATGGAATCATATGGGCAGCTTTACACACTCTTAGCATTCTCTCAACCAGCTTCATGAGGTAGTTTCAATTAACAGGTTTGCCTGTTAATTTCTTTGCTTATTAATGCGTTTGAGCCAATCAGTTGTGTTTTGACAAGGTAGGGGTGGTATACAGAAGAGAGCCCTATTTGGTAAAAGACCAAGTCTATATTATGGCAAGAACAGCTCAAATAAGCAAAGAGAAACAACATTCCATCATTACTTTACTTTAAGACATGAATGTCAGTCAATGTGGAACATTTCAAGAACATTGAAAGTTTCTTCAAATGCAGTTGCAGAAACCATCAAGCGCTATGATGAAACTGGCTCTCATGCGGACCACCACAGGAAAGGAAGACCCAGAGTTACCTCTGCGGCAGAGGATAAGCTCATTAGAGTCACCAGCCTCAGAAATTGCAGCCCAAATAAATGCTTCACAGAGTTCAAGTAACAGACACATCTCAACATCAACTTTTCAGAAGATACTGAGTGAATCAGACCTTCATGGTCGAATTGCTGCATAGAAACCAATACTAAAGGACACCAATAATAAGAAGAGACTTGCTTGGGCCAAGAAACACAAGCAATGGACATTAGACTGGTGGAAATCTGTCTTTGGTCAGAGGAGTCCAATTTGGAGATTTTTGTGAGACGCAGAGTAGGTGAACGGATGATCTCTGCATGTGTGGTTCCCACCGTGAAGCGTGGAGGAGGAGGTGTGATGGTGCTTTGCTGGTGACACTGTCAGTGATTAATTTAAAATTTAGGGCACGCTTAACCAGCATGGCTACCAAAGCATTCTGCAGTGATCCGCCATCCCTTCTGGTTTGCACTTAGTGGGACTATAATTAGCTTTTCAAAAGGACAATGACTCAAAACTCACCTCCAGCCTGTGTAAGGGCTATTTGACCAAGAAGGAGAGTGATTGAGTGCTGCATCAGATGACCTGGCCTCCACAATCACCCGACCTCAACCCAATTAAGATGGATTGGGATGAGTTGGACCACAGAGTGAAGGAAAAGCAGCAGTGCTCAGCATATATGGGAACTCCTTCAAGACTGTTGGAAAAGCATTCCTCATGAAGCTGGTTGATGGAATGGCAAGAGTGTAAAAAGCTGTCATCAAGGCAAAGGATGGCTACTTTGAAGAATCTAACATTTAAAATATATTTGGATTTGTTTAACACTTTTTTGGTTACTACATGATCAATATGTGTTTTTTCATAGTTTTGATGTCAATGTAGAAAATATTAAAAGTAAAGAAAAACCCTTGAATGAGTAGGTGTGTCCAAACTTTTGACATTAGGCTGTACGTATCTTTAGACATAGGCCTAATGTAAATGTGTATTATTGAAGCGTCATCATCTTTATTGCTAAAATACAATTACACGCATATATTTGAACTACACAGTAATTTGATAGAGGTAATGAACTGTTCAGCACATCAATTGATAAAACAGGACCATGTTTAAAAAACAACTGGTTCTGAGTTTCTGTTAATATTACGCAGGTAAGCTAATGGTTACAGAAATCAGGAATGCAGACAGGCTCTATAGACCTCTGTACAGTATCTATATTAGTGACTGTGTCGAACACACCACCTCCTGTTTTTATATTTGCCCAAAAATACATTTATTTTTCATTGAATGTACTGTTAAAATAAAATGTTAAGGAAGTACAGGCAGGCACCACATTACTACAAAACAAAACAGCTCAATCAAGCCTGGTGGTTGTAAGTATAAAAGCAAAGCTTGCTTTCATATAATAAAAAAAAGCTTGAAAAGTTAGTGGAATGGGATAATATTTTGTTTGGGATGGGAAGAATGCAATACTTTACCCTGTATGCGGTACAAATAACATTATTGTGGGAGCACCTCCTTTAGGAATTAGGCTATTTGAGAAGGTTTGAATCCTAAGCAACCTGCTTACAAATTTTGGGAAATACAATAGACCAACAGAGCTACTGTAGTAGGTCAAAGCTGTTTGCTGGAAAACCTTGGTAGAGCCTGGGTGAAGTACGTATTGTGGTGATCATGTGAATTCACTTTTTTGGCTTCAGACCAGTGCCAACCTCTCACTTAAAACAACATTTTTTGTTTTTAATAGTATAAGACAATACGCTCAAGTACTATATCCATCTCTGCTGAGAGATGGCATCCGCCTGCAGCCCACTCACAAACTCAGTAACAAAGCTTCAGCTCTTTTACTTTGGTTGTGATTCTCTCTGTACAGTAGGAGAAGATCAATGTCAACGTGCCCTTTGAGCACCAGGCAAATGGTGTCAATGAGTGGGATATTGTCGAGGGAGCCAACGGCTTATCAATCACTAACATTTAAAGGCCAGGGCTTTTTTTCTCTGCGCAAAAGTCTTTGAAATGTCTAAATCTTGAGTATGAAACTGTTGATAAACTTTTGACATGTTCTTTAGCTATTCACTCAAGCTAGTGTCAGTACCATTTTATAATAACATTAAACCGTATCATAGAATTACAATAATTAGCTTACTAACGGATAAGGAAAAGTACTACTCTATATATTCACTACTAAAACCTGAATATGACCCACTTGTGTTTGAAGCCGTCTGTGGTGGTAGTCAGGTTGACCTGCATGACCGTCTGGAACTCAGTCTCGTTGCAGCAGTACTTGAAGGCAGTGTTGTTGTGGTGACAGCAGAACATGTAGGTCTTGTTGTCGGAAAGGCGAGGGCAGTGGAAACCAAAGTGATAGCGCCCCTTGTGGTCGGAGTATGGTTCACACACTCTGAAATGAGCTGATAGAGCTGTGGAGAAGAGAAAGACAGTCAGACGATGAAGCTACTGTCTTCTTGGCAAGCACTCCTGTGAGGTAAAATATTTTCTAGAATTACTTTACAAATCTGATAAATGGATTATGGTGATTGAGACCATCATGATTCAGCTTGGCTGTTTTGGACTTGACCATTAATTAAAATGTTCTGGGCAAATTTCAAAATGAAGCTGGAGGACATATATTATATATATGTTCATATATACTAGAAGAATGGACCCATGGCTATTTGTTTTGGGTGTTATCGGGAAACAGGCCCTCACTTACCTTAGCACAGCTCAATACTTCTTAAAAAATGGCTCTTTGTGACAAGCAAATGCCTTCTCCTTAACTGGATAAAAGACCAGCCACCAACAATAAATCAATGGTGCTATATTTAGGAACAAGGAAGGCCATTTCTATACCATATGGGACCTCTTTTTGCTGTCTCTTCCCCTAATCTTGCAGACCCTAAGAAGTGTCAATATAAGAATTATATGAATCTACGGGTCAACCGGACGGACCCTGGTCGCTTTCTTGTATGAAATAATAATTGTGTTATTTTTATTGTACTCTGGTAGGGGTATTTGATCATTTACATACTACAGCCACACATTTTGCGACAGTCAAACTATTAAAGGCATGTAAGGAAAATGATAAATGAATGAAAAATGAAGAGCAGAGAACTGAAAGGGAATGTATCATTCTTATTGTTTTTGTTTTGTTTTGGTGTTTGTTGGTAATGCCATATTTTATGTTACCTTGTTTCATTTTAGAATTCAAATGTATGCACATATCTACAATTTGTTTATGATGTTGACCTGAAAAAAGGAGAATTATATAATAATAAAAAATATATATATTGAAGATTATTTAGCTTGTGATTTCTATTGCGGTGCAAATTATGCAAAACGAAGCAGAAATCAACAGACATTTATTCATCTCTGATTCTGGCAACCAGAGAGGGGTTTCTCTGTGATGGGAGTCATGGAAACATCATTTGGTAGCCTGGACTCATTGTAGATGATCACCAATTACGTATCTGTCAGAGCAACAGAGCAGAGATAATGAGTGTGGATTTACAGGGCTCATCACAGTTGTCTCACATGTCACTGTGGACCAAAACAAAACTACTTGTTAGACAGACGCCATCAAAACCAATCAGATCTGGAAATTTGGCATCCTTTCACATTTTATTACCATTGATAACATGAGGTAAAAACGTCCTCCATAGCATAGCTGGGGATAGATTGCCCTTCTAGCAATATGGAATGGGTGTTGCCTGTAGAAACAATGGCAGAGGAGCCGAACTGGAACAAGGTGATGTCTCTGTATGGAGCCAAGACAATTGTAGTGCTAAGAGGGGAAATAATAATAATAAATAGAGGGGGGAAGGGGAGGGAGGGGGTTGTTGTAGATTTCTGCCACTGATGGTAAAAGTATTTTCTAATCACATGTAGGCTGAGCAGGCCAATCAGGAACATATTGGCCATTTGAAAGAGGAGAACACTCTCAGGTCTAATGAGCTTGGGACAGTGCCTCACTCAGGGCCGTCTGAATGACTGGCAGACTGGCTGCCTTATTGGCTAAATAGCTTGAATTGGCTTCCCTCCGACTCTCTGAAACTTTCAGGCTTCGGTATCCATGCTGAACAGGGAAGTAGAATGGGGAGGGAGGAAGCTTGAGGTTTAATAGTATGGAGAGACGCTCTCACTCAGATGGATGCACGCTGGTAAACATTCATAACAGTAGTTATGATGGCACCGAAGAACATGGCTGATTTTTATTTTGCGTTTTGTGTAACTTATTAATTAACTTATTGTGTACATAATGTTGCTGCTACCGTCTCTTATGACCTAAAGTAACTTCTGGACATCAGAACAGGGATTTCTCGCCGCGGACTGGAAGAAACTTTTTCCTTTAACGAGTCCGATGAGAAGGATATCCTGCTTTCACTGGAACAGGCCCAGATCCACGCCTTTGGCGTGAAGAAATGAAGCCGGGAAAGGGGACGCAGATCGAGGATCCTTCTGAGAATCCCGAGGCAACCGAGTAAACTCCCAATGCCTTCCATTCTTCCCCGCTAACGTGCAATCATTGGAAAATAAAATTGATGACCTACTATTAAGATTATCTTACCACCGAGACATTAAAAACTGTAACATCTTATGTGTCAGCGAGACGTCGCTGAACAAAGATACGGACATTATAGAGCTAGTGGGATTTTCCATGCAACAGCAGAACAGAGATGCTACCTCTGGTAAGACGTGTCTTTTTGTCAATAACAGCTGGTGCGCGATGTCTAATATTATAGAAGTCACGAGGTATTGCTCGCCTGAGGTAGAGTCCCTTATGAGAAGTTGCAGACCACATTATCTACCAAGATAGTTATCATCTGTATTATTCGTAGCCATCTATTTACCACCACAAAATGAAGCTGGCACTAAGACCACTCTCAACCAACTGTATAAGGCTATAAGCAAAGAAGAAAATGCTCATCCAGAAGTAGTGCTCCCAGTGGCCGGGAACTTTAATGCAGGCAAACTTAAATAAGTTTTACCAAATTTTTAAAGCATGTCACATGTCACTTTACTCCACGCACAGAGATGCATACAAAGCACTCTCCCGCCCTCCATTTGGCAAATCTGACCATAATTCTATCCTCCTGATTCCTGCTTACAAGCAAAAACTAAAGCAGGAATTACCAGTGACTTGGTCAATACGGAAGTGGCCAGATGACTCAGATGCTACACTACAGGACTGTTTCGCTAGCACAGACTGGAATATGTTCTGGGATTAATCCAATGGCATTGAGGAATCCACCACCTCAGTCAGCAGCTTCATCAATAAGTGCATCGATGACGTCGTCCCCACAGTGACTGTATGTACATACAGTGCCTTGCGAAAGTATTCGGCCCCCTTGAACTTTGCGACCTTTTGACACATTTCAGGCTTCAAACATAAAGATATAAAACTGTATTTTTTTGTGAAGAATCAACAACAAGTGGGACACAATCATGAAGTGGAACGACATTTATTGGATATTTCAAACTTTTTTAACAAATCAAAAACTGAAAAATTGGGCGTGCAAAATTATTCAACCCCTTCACTTTCAGTGCAGCAAACTCTCTCCAGAAGTTCAGTGAGGATCTCTGAATGATCCAATGTTGACCTAAATGACTAATGATGATAAATACAATCCACCTGTGTGTAATCAAGTCTCCGTATAAATGCACCTGCACTGTGATAGACTCAGAGGTCCGTTAAAAGCGCAGAGAGCATCATGAAGAACAAGGAACACACCAGGCAGGTCCGAGATACTGTTGTGAAGAAGTTTAAAGCCGGATTTGGATACAAAAAGATTTCCCAAGCTTTAAACATCCCAAGGAGCACTGTGCAAGCGATAATATTGAAATGGAAGGAGTATCAGACCACTGCAAATCTACCAAGACCTGGCCGTCCCTCTAAACTTTCAGCTCATACAAGGAGAAGACTGATCAGAGATGCAGCCAAGAGGCCCATGATCACTCTGGATGAACTGCAGAGATCTACAGCTGAGGTGGGAGACTCTGTCCATAGGACAACAATCAAAAGTATATTGCACAAATCTGGCCTTTATGGAAGAGTGGCAAGAAGAAAGCCATTTCTTAAAGATATCCATAAAAAGTGTTGTTTAAAGTTTGCCACAAGCCACCTGGGAGACACACCAAACATGTGGAAGAAGGTGCTCTGGTCAGATGAAACCAAAATTGAACTTTTTGGCAACAATGCAAAACGTTTTGTTTGGCGTAAAAGCAACACAGCTGAACACACCATCCCCACTGTCAAACATGGTGGTGGCAGCATCATGGTTTGGGCCTGCTTTTCTTCAGCAGGGACAGGGAAGATGGTTAAAATTGATAGGAAGATGGATGGAGCCAAATACAGGACCATTCTGGAAGAAAACCTGATGGAGTCTGCAAAAGACCTGAGACTGGGACGGAGATTTGTCTTCCAACAAGACAATGATCCAAAACATAAAACAAAATCTACAATGGAATGGTTCAAAAATAAACATATCCAGGTGTTAGAATGGCCAAGTCAAAGTCCAGACCTGAATCCAATCGAGAATCTGTGGAAAGAACTGAAAACTGCTGTTCACAAATGCTCTCCATCCAACCTCACTGAGCTCGAGCTGTTTTGCAAGGAGGAATGGGAAAAAATGTCAGTCTCTCGATGTGCAAAACTGATAGAGACATACCCCAAGCGACTTACAGCTGTAATCGCAGCAAAAGGTGGCGCTAAAAGTATTAACTTAAGGGGGCTGAATAATTTTGCACGCCCAATTTTTCAGTTTTTGATTTGTTAAAAAAGTTTGAAATATCCAATAAATGTCGTTCCACTTCATGATTGTGTCCCACTTGTTGTTGATTCTTCACAAAAAAATACAGTTTTATATCTTTATGTTTGAAGCCTGAAATGTGGCAAAAGGTCGCAAAGTTCAAGGGGGCCGAATACTTTCGCAAGGCACTGTATCCCAACCAGAAGCCATGGATTACAGGCAACATCTGCATCGAGCTTAAGGCTAGAGCTGCCGCTTTCAAGGAGCGGGAGACTAATCCGGATACTTATAAGAAATCCCGCTATGTCCTCAGACGAACCATCAACAAGCAAAGCATCAATATAGGATTAAGATTGAATCCTACTACACAGGCTTTTACGCCCGTTGGATGTAGCAGGGCTTGAAAACTATTATGGACTACAAAGGGAAACCCAGATGTGAGCTGCCCAGTGATGCGAGCCTACCAGACGAGCTAAATGCCTTTTATGCTCGCTTCGAGGCAAGCAACACTGAAGCATGTACAAGAGCACCAGCTGTTCTGGATGACTGTGTGATAACGCTCTCGGTAGCCGATGTGAACAAAACCTTTAAAAAGGTCAACATTCACAAAGCCGCTGGGACAGATGGATTACCAGAATGTGTACTCAAAGCATGCGCGGACCAACTGTCGAGGGTCTTCACTGATATTTTCAACCTCTCCCTGACCGAGTCTGTGATACCTACATGTTTCAAGCAGTCCACCATAGTCCCTGTGCCCAAGGAAGTGATGGTAACCTGCCTAAATGATTACCGCCCCATGGCACTCACGTCGGTAGCCATGAAGTGCTTTGAAAGGCTGGTCATGGCTCAAATCAACAGCATCCTCCCCGACACCCTAGACCCACTCCAATTCGCATACTGCCTCAACAGATCCACAGATGACGCAATCTCAATCACACTCTACACTGCCATATCTCACCTGGAGGAACACCTACAGTGAGGGAAAAAAGTATTGGATCCCCTGCTGATTTTGTATGTTTGCCCACTGACAAAGAAATTATCAGTCTATAATTTTAATGGTAGGTTTATTTGAACTGTGAGAGACAGAATAACATTTAAAAAATCCAGAAAAACGCATTTCAAAAATGTTATAAATTGATTTGCATTTTAATGAGGGAAATAGGTATTTGACCCCTCTGCCAAACATGACTTAGTACTTGGTGGCAAAACCCTTGTTGGCAATCACAGAGGTCAGACGTTTCTTGTAGTTGGCCAACAGGTTTGCACACATCTCAGGAGGGATTTTGTACCACTCCTCTTTGCAGATCTTCTCCAAGTCATTAAGGTTTCGAGGCTGACGATTGGCAACTCAAACATTCAACTCCCTCCACAGATTTTCTACGGGATTAAGGTCTGGAGACTGGCTAGGCCACTCCAGGACCTTAATGTGCTTCTTCTTGAGCCACTCCTTTGTTGCCTTGGCCGTGTGTTTTGGGTCATTGTCATGCTGGAATACCCATCCACGACCCATTTTCAATGCCCTGGCTGAGGGAAGGAGGTTCTCACCCGAGATTTGACGATACATGGCCCCGTCCATCGTCCCTTTGATGCGGTGAAGTTGTCATGTCCCCTTAGCAGAAAAACACCCCCAAAGAATAACGTTTCCACCTCCATGTTTGACGATGGGGATGGTGTTCTTGGGGTCATTCCTCCTCCTCCAAACATGGCGAGTTGAGTTTATGCCAAAGAGCTCCATTTTGGTCTCATCTGACCACACTTTCACCCAGATGTCCTCTGAATCATTCAGATGTTCATTGGCAAACTTCAGACGGGCATGTATATGTGCTTTCTTGTGCAGGGGGACCTTGCGAGCGCTGCAGGATTTCAGTCCTTCACGGCGTAGTGTGTTACCAATTGTTTTCTTGGTGGCTATGATCCCAGCTGCCTTGAGATCATTGACAAGATCCTCCTGTGTAGTTCGGGGCTGTTTCCTCACCGTTCTCATGATCATTGCAACTCCACGAGGTGAGATCTTGCATGGGAGCCCCAGGCCGAGGGAGATTGACAGTTATTTTGTGTTTCTTCCATTTGCGAATAATTTGCGAATAACTGTTGTCATCTTCTCACCAAACTGCTTGGCGATGGTTTTGTTGCCCATTCCAGCCTTGTGTAGGTCTACAATCTTGTCCCTGACATCCTTGGAGAGCTCTTTGGTCTTGGCCATGGTGGAGAGTTTGGAATTGGATTGATCGATTGCTTCTGTGGACAGGTGTCTTTTATAAAGGTAACAAACGTGAGATTAGGAGCACTCCCTTTAAGAGTGTGCTCCTAATCTCAGCTCGTAACCGGTATAAAAGACACCTGGGAGCCAGAAATCTTTCTGATTGAGAGGGTGTCAAATACTTATTTCCCTCATTAAAATGCAAATCAATTTATAACATTTTTGACATACGTTTTTCTGGATTTTTTGTTGTTATTCTGTCTCTCACTGTTCAAATAAACCTACCATTAAAATTATAGACTGATCATTTCTTTGTCAGTGGGCAAACGTACAAAATCAGCAGGGGATCAAATACTTTTTCCCTCCCTGTATGTGAGAAGGCTGTTCATTGACTATAACTCAGCGTTCAATTCCATAGTACCCACGAAGCTCATCACTAAGCTAAGGACTCTGGATTGAACACCTCCCTCTGCAACTGGATCCTTGACTTCCTGACGGGCCACCCCCAGATGGTAAGAGTAGGCAATAACACATCTGCCACGCTGATCCTTAACACTGGGGCCCCTCAGGAGTGTGTACTTAGTCCCCTCCTGTATTCCCTGTTCACCCACAACTGCATGGCCCAACACGACACGCCAACCATCATTAAGTTTGCTGACGACACGACAGTGGTAGGCCTGATCACCAACAACGATTAGATGAGCCTATAGGGAGGTGGTCAGAGAATTGGCAGTGTGGTGCCAGGACAAAAACCTCTCCCTCAATGTGAGCAAGACAAAGGAGCTGATAGTGGACTACAGGAAAAGGCGGGCCGAACAGGCCCCCATTATTAACATTGACGGGGCTGTAGTGGAGTGGGTCGAGAGTTTCAAGTTCCTTGGTGTCCACATCACCAATGAACTATCATGGTCCAAATATTACAAGACGATCGTGAAGAGCGCACAACAAAACCTTTTCCCCCTCATGAGACTGAAAAGATTTGGCATAGGTCCCCAGATCATCTAAAGGTTCTACAGCTGCACCATAGAGAGCATCCTGACCAGTTGCATCACCGCCTGGTATGGCAACTGCTTGGCATCTGACCGTAAGGCGCTACAGAGGAAGGTGCAAACGGCCCAGTACATCACTGGGGCCAAGCTTCCTGCCATCCAGGACCTATGTAATAGGCAGTGTCAGAGGAAGGCCCATAAAATTGTCAGACTCCAGTCACCCAAGTTATAGACTGTTTTCTCTGCTCCCGCACGGCAAGCGATACTGGAGCATCAAGTCTAGGACCAAAAGGCTCCTTAACAGCTTCTACCCCCAATCCATTACACTGCTGAACAATTCATAAAAATTGCCACTGCCAAAATCATGTCATCAAAATCTAGTTCTGGTATTCTGATCCTATAGCTGATCTCATAAACCACGGGATATATTTGTTATTTTATTTATTTAACCTTTATTTAAAGGAGGGGTATAAAGGAGGGGTCTGCAGTTATAAAGAGGGTGAATTGGCAATAAGGACGCAGAGCACCTAAGCATTGGAAGTGGACCATAAAGTCATCTAATGATGCAAGACTTAAAGGTGAAGCAGGCCAGGGGGAAGGCAGTCTGAGCCTTACTAGAGGGAAAACAGCTGGATCTGGTTAGGGCTCTGTCGTAAATATTGCCATGTTGTTAGTTACATTAACACCTATCCAATTTTAGGATACTACAGTAAACAGGTTGGCTCTTATGTTCCGTTTACAACCTCAACCTGTGAGCTGAAAGACTATAAACCGAAATAAAGTTATTTGCATACTATTAAACCTCAGGTTGTTTTATAATGTGCATTACAGTTACCGACATACCGTTTCACAAATGCAGATTAGTTACAGTAATCAACATCAATGTTTTACCATGCAGCATACTGTTCCTTGACAGTCATACACCAGTCTCACTTGCCAGACTCACAGGCGACTGTGGGAAGAGACTATATACTTTAACACACACACACACACACACACCATAGCAAAAAGGTGTATAAAACTGCACTGACCTGCAGTGGACAGCAGGAGAAAGATGACTGTCAGGACATTCAAGGACTGCCGGCTGGTGACAGTCATCTTCGGGTCCTCATGAAGAACAGGCGCCAGAGGGGGAGATTCTCACTGCAGGGCTGCTTTAGCTGAACCTCCTGGACATTCTTTGCTTTTTGCCACCCCCCAATCACATGGCTGCTGTTGTCCAACCGGCCACCTGGACAGAGAAAGAAAACCAATCAATCAATGAATTTAATTAATTAACTTAATGATCATGATTATTACGTATAAAGCCTATTGTGGGCTACAGTAACTAAGGGCTACAGTAACTAAGGGCTACAGTAACTAAGGAGAGAAAATATGCTTTTGATCAAATAACATAAATCTAGCCACAGGTTACTTGCTCTGATTGGACAATTGTGCCTTGCAGCACTCACCATGGACCAAAAAGAGTTGGGTCTTTTATCCAGCCCTCTAATAGTTCTGATCAATGGGAGTGCTTGTGATAAATCACATAAAGTGCTCTCTCTGTTAGAAGAGGACCCTGTTTGGCTACAGAGCAGTTCGAGATGAGCCTGTTGGTGATGATGCATCGCACCAGCTCACGGGTATGATAGAGGGGTGCAATGCTAATGGGAGCCTCCACAGGCCTGGCTGGGGCATACAGAATTGAAGAAGAGAGATTTTCAATTCTGAGTGTCCCCGAGAGGCACGTGGAGGCTAGCATTCGCATTGCACCACTCTATCATATCCGTCCGACATCCGTAGAATGTGGCTAAATTAGATAAATAGCTTAGGAGAAACTGTTTTATCTTAGTGAGGATTGAGGACTGTTATTTTCTGCTCTTGGACAAGTTTTTTGCAATTGATCACTGTCTGTTCCTGTTGATTTTATGTTCATCTGAGATTGCCAAATGTAAAATGTATGCTAATTTGAGTTAATTGTAGAGAGCGTCACAGGCTTTGTCATCAAACACTCTGAATAAGCATGAAGGGTTTTAGATTGCGCAAAGTTAGTGTGACAATATCATCCTGCTCATCTGAGCTAGGAAACACTTATCTAGCAGTGTACATCTGTGTTCATGCTAGGAGGATCCTAAATCCCTCAGGGAGAAGAGGAGAAAGACTAGTGAGGCTGCTTCCTGCTTCATAATATTGACTTGGGTTCAAGAGACAGAATATCTGGATGTCTGTCTGCTCAGCCTGGTCTCACAGACTAAGCATAACATAGTATATGAAATCCGACAAACTCAAATTTGTATGGTATGTTACATAAGACAGAAGGTTACTTCAGGATATAACAAAAAGAGGGTGGTTGATCGTGGTGGATGGGTAACTGCATATCATCAAACGTATAGCAATCCAAAGGTTGTGTGTTCAAATCTCATCACGGACTATTTTAGAATTTTAGCTAATTAGCAACTTTGCTACTACTTACTTCTTTTTAGCTACATTGTAACTATTTAGCATGTTAGCTAACACTTCCCCTAACCGTAACCTTAACACATTAACCTAAGTCGTAACCTCAACCCTAACCTTAACCCTTAGCCTAGCTAGCCACCTGGCCACCTAGCTAACGTTAGCAACAACAAATTGGAATTCGTAACATACATATTTCAAATTCGTAACATGTTGTAAGAATTGCAATTAGAAGCATATCATACTAATTGCAATTCATAACATTTCATATGAATTGTAATTCGTATCATACAAAATGAATGATGGACATCCACAAATTAATACATTCCATACCAAACGTAACACATCATGCTAATTTGAGTGTCCTGGTTTTTCATTTACTATGTTACATCTACTCATGAGTCCAGGTTGGTCTGCTGAGATTGTTGGTCTCTGCCACTCTGATTTCTGTCACTCTACTCATACCTGGTCCTGTTTGGTGCAGTATATATAGCCCTGTATGCCCCTGACAAGAAAGGTGAAATGTGTGTTGTTGGAACCAAATCAAACCCAGATGGCCATCACAGTGCAATACAGAGAAACTACTGTATGTGCCATATGTAGTGCATACAGCAAGTATTCAAACCCCTTTGACTTTTTCCACATTTTGTTACATTACAGTCTTATTCTAAAATGGGTTCAATTGTTTTTTCCCCCTAATCATGCTACACACAATACCCCATAATGACAAAACATGGTTGGGGAGTAACGGATTACGTTACATGTAAGGGATTACAAAAACAGTAATCCGTTACATTACCAGCAAAAACATTGTAATCGGACTACAGATACTTTTGAGGATTACTTTGAAATTCAGTAAGGATGTTTGAAGGAAAACATCCTTTACAGTTCTCTGTTTTCTCAATGACATTCAAATCAGCATTGAAAAAAGGTGCATGTTTAAGTTTGTTCCACCTGAGGGAGTCTGACCCCAAGGAGACCACTATGATGACACACCAAATGTGTTTGATGGATCGCAGGAGAAGAGCAGGAATAGGCTTTTGTAGGCTACAGTCCAAGCTACGTCTTCCAATGGTGCGACTGCTGTCGGCATCCAACGATTATCCAATTGGAATAATGTTTGGAGGTAAGGATGACAGCCGTGGTGTAGTCTACGGCGATACGGATATAACTTATTATTGATATCTACGTAGCACATTGATGTAAATCATACTTCTACTCTCTGATTTAGCCATTTGCGCCTTTGGTTGGATTGTGATTGTTGTGGATGGCTGTTCACAAATCTAAATGTGTATTTGAACCCAATAATGGTTGAATTCAAGAAGTTTAAGCTGCCTATCAATCATTGTTTTTGAAACCAGGGACAGCCAGTGAAAAATGCACTCTTGCAACAGCTGCCTAGTGCGTTGATCCCAGCCTATGGAATAAAAATGGAGCTTTTATTGCTCAATCTAATTCATGCTGATCATTTTTTTTATCCATAGGCCTGATGGACACTTGCTCAAACTCGTACACATTTGATAGACTTAAAGAGACAATCTGTAGTTGCTTCATCAATTTTTGAACTTTAAATTCTATATATTAATGTAAAGATATGATTTAATGTAGTAGAAGGTGATGGGTTAGAAGAAGTATACATAACCAACCCATAAAGAAAAATCTAACATCCATATATGGCCAGCTATGTAAACTTTAACATTGATTTATCCTGCAATAGATGTCGTTCAATTGGTAACATATATTTTTGTCTTCTTCTAATTCCTCTAAATTACGTTACTGAGTTTAGGTAATCAAAAGGTTACATTACTGATTACAATTTTGGACAGGTAACTAGTAACTGTAAGGGATTACATTTAGAAAGTAACCTACCCAACCCTGATCATACTACACACAACACCCCATAATGACAAAGCAAAAACTAAAATATCACATTTACATAAGTATTCAGATCTTTTACTCAGTACTTTGTTGAAGCACCTTTGGCAGCGATTACAGCCTTGAGTCTTCTTGCGTATGATGCTACAAGCCTGGCACACCTGTATTTGGGGAGTTTCTCCCATTCGTCTTTGTAGATCCTCTCAAGCTCTGTCAGGTTGGATGGGAAGCGTTGCTGCACAACTATTTTCAGGTCTCTGATGTTTGATCGGGTTCAAGTCCGGGCTCTGGCTGGGCCACTCACGGACATTCAGAGACTTGTCCCAAAGCAACTGCTGCGTTGTCTTGGCTGTGTGGTTAGGGTCGTTGTCCTGTTGAAAGGTGAACCTTCACCCCAGTCTGAGGTCTTGAGCGCTCTGGAGCAGGTTTTCATCAAGGATCTCTCTGTGCTCCATTCATCTTTCCCTTGATTCTGACTAGTCTGCCAGTCCCTGCCTCTGAAAAACATCCCCACAGCATGATGCTGCCACCACCATGCTTCACCTTAGGGATGGTGCCAGGTTTCCTCCAGATGTGGTACTTTGCATTTATGCCAAATAGTTCAATCTTGTTTTCATCAGATCAAAGAATCTTGTTTCTCATGGTCTGAGAGTCCTTTATGTGCCTTTTGGCAAACTCCAAGCAGGCTGTCATGTGCCTTTTACTGAGAAGTGGCTTCCGTCTGGCCACTACCATAAAGACCTGATTGGTGGAGTGCTGCAGGAATGGTTGTCCTTATGGAAGGTTCTTTCATCTCCACAGAGGAACTCTGGAGCTCTGTCAGAGTGACCATTGGGTTCTTGGTCACCTCCCTGACCAAGACCCTTCTCCCCCAACTGTCAACTGTGGGACCTTATATAGACAGGTGTGTGCCTTTCCAAATCATGTCCAATCAATTGAATTTACCACAGGTAGAAACATTTCAAGGATGATCAATGGAAACAAGATGCACCTGAGCTCAATGTCGAGTCTCACAGCAAAGGGTCTGAATGCTTACATTGGCAAGAAAAAGTATGTGAACCCTTTGGAATTGCCTGGACTTCTGCATAAATGGGTCATAAAATTGTATCTGATCTTCATCTAAGTCACAACAATAGACTAACACAGTCTGCCTAACACAGCCTGCTTAAATGTATAATAATAATAATTACAATTATACGTTTTCACATCTTTATTGAACACACTGTGTAAACATTCACAGTGCAGGGTGGAAAAGTATGTGAACCCATGGATTTAATTAACTGGTTGACCCTCCTTTGGCAGCAATAACCTCAACCAAACGTTTTCTGTTGTTGCGGATCAGACCTGCGGTCAGGAGGAATTTTGGACCATTCCTCTTTACAAAACTGTTTCAGTTCAGCAATATTTTTGGGATGTCTGGTGGGAACCGCTCTCTTGAGGTCATGCCACAGCATCTCAATCGGGGTGAGGTCAGGACTCTGACTGGGCCACTCCAGAAGGCGTATTTCCTTCTGTTGAAGCCATTCTGGTTTTGTTTTACTTCTGAGTTTTGGGTCGTTGTCCTGCTGCATCACACAACTTTGTTGAGCTTCAATTGGCTGACAGATAGCCTTACATTCTCCTGCTGAATGTCTTCTTAAACTTGAGAAATAATTTCCGTCAATGATAGCAAGCTGTCCAGGCTCTGAGGCAGCAAAGCAGCTCCTAACCATGATGCTCCCTTCACCATACTTTACAGTTGGGATGAGATTTAGATGTTGTGTGCTGTGCCTTTTTTTCTACACACATAGTTTTTGTTCCTTCCAAACAACTCAACTTTAGTTTCATCTCTCCACAAAAAGATTTTGCCAGTGGCGCTGTGGAACTTCCAGATGCTCTTTTGCGAACTTCAGACGTGCATCAATGTTTTTTTTGGACAGCAGTGGCTTCACCCGTGGTGTCCCCCCCACACCATTCTTGTTTATTGTTTTACGTATCATAGACTCATCAACAGAGATGTTAGCATGTTCCAGAGATTTCTGTACGTCTTTAGCTGACACTAGGATTCTTCTTAAAACTTCTTAGGGATCAAATCCCATTAACAGGACCGATTTGACAGCATCCGGTGAAATGGCAGAGCTCCAAATTCAAATTCAATTATTAGAAATATTTAACTTTCATACAATCACAAGTGCAATACACCAAATTAAAGATTTACTTCTTGTTAATCCAGCCACCATTTCAAAAAGTCTCTACGGTGAAAGCAAACCATGCTATTATCTGAGGACAGCACTCCATCAAACAAACACGGACAATAATATTTCATCCTGCCAGGATGAAACTCACACAAAACTCAGAAATAACGATATAATTCATCAAATCAAATCAAATCAAATTTATTTATATAGCCCTTCGTACATCAGCTGATATCTCAAAGTGCTGTACAGAAACCCAGCCTAAAACCCCAAACAGCAAGCAATGCAGGTGTAGAAGCACGGTGGCTAGGAAAAACTCCCTAGAAAGGCCAAAACCTAGGAAGAAACCTAGAGAGGAACCAGGCTTCATGCCTTACCTTTGAAGAGCTTCTTCTGTTGGCACTCCAATATGTCCCCTAAGCATCACAAATGGTCATTTTGTTCGATTAATTCCGTTGTTAAATCTCCAAAATGTCAATTTATTTGGCGCGTTTGATCCAGAAAAACACCGGTTCCAACTCGCGCAACATGACTAGAAATATCTAATAAGTTCCCTGTAATCTTTGTCCAAACATGTCAAACAACTTTCCAAATACATCTTTAGGTATTTTTTTACGTAAATAATCAATCAAATTTAAGACGGGATAAACTGCGTCCAATAGCGGATAAAAACAAAGTGGAGCGAGCTTTCAGATCGGGCGCCCCAACCACAACAGTACACTAGACTCGACCCTCGTTCTGAACAGCCCTACTTCTTCATTACACAAAGGAAAAATATTAACCAATTTCTAAGACTGTTGACATCCAGTGGAAGCGATAGGAACTGCAAACAAGTGCCTTAGAAATCTCGATCCACATAAAAAACCCATTGAAAACACTGTCACTTCAACAAACAAAAAATTCCTGGATGGTTTGTCCTCTGGGTTTCGCCTGCCAAAGTTCTGTTATACTCACGGACATCATTCAAACAGTTTTAGAAACTTCAGAGTGTTTTCTATCCAGAGTGTTTTCTATGCATATCATGGCTTCTGGACCTGAGTAGCAGCAGTTTACTTTGGGCACACTTTTCATCCGGACGTGAAAATACCGCCCCCTAGCCTAGAGAGGTTTTAACCTCATTGAGCATTCTGCTCTGTGCTCTTGCAGTCGTCTTTGCAGGACGGCCACTCCTAAGGAAAGTAGCAACAGTGCTGAATTTTCTCCATTATTAGAAAATGTGTCTTACCATGGACTGATGAACATCAAGGCTTTTAGAGATCATTTTGTAACCCTTTCCAGCTTTACGCAAGTCAACAATACTTGATCTTGGGTCTTCTGAGATATCTTTTGTTCGAGGCATGGTTCACATCAGGCAATGCTTCTCGTAAATAGCTAACTCAAATTTTGTCAGTGTTTTTTTAGAGGGCAGGGCAGCTCTAACCAATCTCACCTCAATGATTGTACTCCAGGTTAGCTGACTCTTGACTCCAATTAGCTTTTGGAGAAGTCATTACACATACTTTTTCCAACCTACTCTGTGAATGTTTAAATTATTTTTTCAATATAGACAGTTTAAGGAGAATGTGTTTGTCTGTTGTTGTGACTTAGATGAAGATCAGATCTAATTTTATGACCAATTTATGCAGAAATTCCGATATTTCCAAAGGGTTCACATACTTTTTCTTGCCACTGTATGTAAATATTTGTTTTCATGTTTTATAAATGTGCAAACATTTATAATAACCTGCTTTTGTTTTGTCATTATGAGGCTTTGTGTGTAGATTGATGAGGAAAAACTTGTATTTCATCCATTTTAGAATAAGGCTGGTAAGTAACGAAATGTGGAACAAGTCAAGGGGTCTGAATACTTTCCGAATGCAGTGTAACAGGCTATTTC